>NC_065571.1:19031654-19340972 GCF_937616625.2 Mercurialis annua
GATTGTAATGAAAGTTTAATGTATGATTGTTTTGCAAAAAAAAATTTAGTGTCTTTTAGGCTTGCTACAGGTGTCAGAACTACCATTCCCATTCCCTAGCGCCAGTCTCGGCTCGAGAAATTGGGTCGTGACAAAGTTGGTATTAGAGCAGTTGGTCCATTTGCCACTGCTAATATATGATTTGAGGCAGTTTGATACCACTACCAGTCTGTGATAAGTGTTTGTTTGACGGTAGGTGTTCGGTCATAAGGTTACCTAGGAACTACTACAACTATAGAAATGAGTCTTACCTGAACCTAATGTTTGTTGATTGATTGTTTTGTGCTAAGATTAATTGATCAATTTTTACGAGATGTTGTCTGCTCTTTGTGAAGTACATGGTAGAGGCGAGGATGCTTGCTACGTTTTGATAGAATATGCATGTGCCAAACGCATATTAAAATTGGACTTTGTGAGAATGGAATCTCACAATGAGTTATTCCTGTTTCGACTTTTTTGGGCAAATGGAGATTAGTCACGTACTGCAACAGGAAAGGAGGAAGCGCCTCCTATATATCAAAACGGTTTCTACCCAGATCATGTACCAAGCAACAAAAGAGGCACTCACTGTAATAACCCTAAAATTTTGAAATAAGAAAATGATGCCACGAGTCCTAAAGTTTCTTAAATTTGGATGAAGCAGGTCGGAAATGGACACCGATATAAGAAATTAAAAAAACACATGGACTTTAAAATAATAATGGTCTAAATAAAAGATTATTATTATTTTAATAAAAAAAAAATTATCGGAAAAGGAATTCTGAAAGTTAAGCTCGACGGTTAATTGGAAATTTGAATTTAAGTGCAAATTAAACGTTTCGAGCCAAAGTGGTACTTTAGCCATTAACTTAACGAAATGAGAGAGTGAATCAATCATTTCATCCCTTAAGCCAGCAAGCTCCCATCTTTTCCTTTCGGCCTCCAAAATGCCGAACCATCATCCTCTATCACCATCACCGTGATTCTTCTCCAAATCCCATGGTTTTTGATGCAATCTTTCACAAATCCTAAGGAAATCACGGTAAGGTTTCTATATTGTGATTTTTATGATTGATTTGTTAGAATTGATGGAGAGAAAGGTTAGGGTTTAAAGTTAACTTTGGGGATTTTTGATGTTCATGATGCCTTAGGTAATCATAAGCTAAGATTGAAAGGTTTTGATGGAGAATTGGAGGAATTGACCTTCGGCCATGATCATCCTCAAGGTAAGCTTTTGAAATTCTGAAATTTAATAATGAGTTGACCTTATGTGTTTGGTTGTGAAGTAGAAATTATAGTGTCTGGTGTTTGATGTTGATAGCTTATAGAAGTGTTTTATGATTGTTTTGAATGAAACGTTGGACATGGAAGGTTGGATGGGGCTCGGCCATTCAATAAGAAAGATGATATGAGAACCATTGATGGTGTTATACATTAGTATTAAGAAGTAATAGCTGAATATTGATGGGAATTAAGTCAACTTTGAATGTATGAGAAATTGTTGAACTGTTAGAAATATGGCTATGCAGAATAGCCCTATTACGAAGGCAATATCTTGAGCTATAGAGCTCCAAATTAAGTTCTTTTTTGATGGTACGAAAACTCTAGAGTATTTTCTAAATATGTTTAGGTTTAAGTTTCTGCAGTTTCGGCCTCTAAGCGGCTAGAATAAATCAGAATATTACAGCGCGTGTAACAGTTATGAATTGTGGACATCCCAAGTTATTAACTTAAGGGCTAGTTTCCGACACCTTTATCTAGGACAAATATAATATCTAATTAGTTTTTTATAAGTTGTGATTATTAGAATAGATCTTGTAATTATTAGTGTAGATATTTACTTGGCCACTACTCCAAGTCTTATACTTGGCCACTACTCCAAGTCTTATACTTGGCCTCTACTCCAAGTTTTATACTTGGCCATTACTCCAATACTTGTATATAAATAGCTCTACACTTGATGAAATGGATTATTCATTCAATCACACAAACTTTCACTACTAGAAAACAGCGTTTTAGCGACGGATTTTAGTGACGGATCTAAAATCCGTCGCTAAACACCACATTAAATTGGCGGGAATGATCCCGCCAACTTTAGCGACGGATTTTCCGTCGCTAATGTTGGCGGGAGTAGTCCCGCCAATTGTTTTGATAAAATTTAGCGACAGATTTTAAAATCCGTCGCTAATTACTGGCGGGAATACTCCCGCCTTTTATTTTCCGCAATTAGCGACGGATTTTAAAAATCCGTCGCTAAATTATGCCTTTTGCGACGGAATTTAGTGACAGATTTCAAATCCGTCGCTAATTTTCAATGTCAAAAAAAATTAAAAGGCATCTAATATTATTTAAGATAGTATTTAATAAAAAATAATTATTAATTTTTTAATTAAATTTATATTATTTTAATATAACGTTTTTATTTATAAAATAATAATTAAATATTATTTATGAAATAATAATTATATATTATTTATTTATTTAAAGTATATAAATATTTTAATAAAATTATTAATTATAAAAAAATTATCTTAGAATGCGGGTTTAAATTATGGAAACAAATATTTGTTGTTTTTAGTTACATTTAAGTATAATATACATAAATATATAACATGAATATGAGCTGGTTAAGGTGGAGTTGTGCGCGGGAGAACTACAAGGTTAAAGAGTCTTGAGTGGGAGCAATGGAAGGATGGGTGACCTACTGGGAAGTTAGCGAAAATTGACAGGTGGATGCGGGTGGGTGATTTAACTCAGGTGGGTGAGTGACGGAGGGCGCGGATGAGGGATTGATTAAATAAAAAATTTATTTTACGATGTAATTTTTAAATTTTTAAATTTTTTAAAAATTAGTGACGGATTTAAATCCGTCGCTAAATCCGTCGCTAATTAGCGACGGATTTAAAATTCCGTCGCTAAAACGGAGACCAAAATCCGTCGCAAAATTTTTTTCCCGTCGTTATCAAACGTTGCGACCAAAAAGTTTGCGACGGACTGTTTCCGTCGCAAATCCGTCGCTAAACGTGTTTAGCGACGGATTTTGGTCATTTAGCGACGGAAAAATCCGTCGCCAAATGACTGTTTTCTAGTAGTGTTTGTTATGGTTTCAGAGCCTACTTCTTAATATTAGTAGCTTTGATTTTAGTTTTTCGTTCTAGATTTTGGGTTGATTATCTTTAGTCAACATTTTTGTTTTGAGATTTTCGGTTTCTCCCCGAATTTGTTTCATTTAGGTTGATTAATCTTTGAATCAACATTTTTTGATTTAAGTTTCTCATTTTTCTGAGAATGTCTACCGAAAATAATTTTGGAAGAACTCTTGGTGAGAATTTGGCTATCAGGTTTACAGGAAAGAACTATGCCGCATGAGAATTTCAATTCAGAATGTTTTCAAAAGGAAAAGAACTATGGAGTCATATGGATAGGTCGTCTTTTGCTCCTAAAGATTCGAATGAACTAAATCAATAGGAGGCAAAAGACGCTCGGATCATCTCTTGGATTTTAGCATTGGTTGAAAGTCATATGGTGAACAATTTACGATCCTTTGAAAAAGCTCAAGATATATGGAATTATCTGAAGCGCGTATATCATCAAGATAATATGGCACGCCGCTTTCAACTTGAATTTGAGATTAGTAACTACAATCAAGGCAATCTATCTATCGAACAATATTATTCTGGATTTCTTAATTTGTGGAGCGAATATTCTGGTATTATCTATTCAATAGCATTAAAGGAGGCCTTAATCTGTCTTCAAGAGGTTCATGAAGATAGTAGGAGAGATTAATTTTTGATGAAATTACGACCAGAATTTGAGGTTGCCCGAGCTAGCTTATTGAATAGGAATCCAGTTCCTTCGTTGGATGCATGCTTTGGTGAGTTATTACGAGAAGAGCAAAGAATGGCTACACAAGCTATCATAGGTGGTTCTAAAGAAACATATGATGTTGTGAATGTTGCTTATGCTGCTCAAGGAAGGAACTGAGGAAAAACGCCAACGCAATGTTACAATTGGAAGGAGTTTGGGCATATTGCCCGCAATTGTACTAAGAAGTTTTGCAATTATTGTAAGCAGAAGGGACATATCATCAAGGAATGCCCTACACGCCCACAAAATCGGCAACCTCAAGCCTTTCACGCAGCCACTTCAAATTCTTCACCTACTACTACTAGCAATAATCACTCTACAATTACCCCAGAAATTGTACAACAAATGATTATCACCTCTTTTTCTGCTCTTGGGCTTAAAAGTGAAGGTAAGCCTGTTCCTTCATCTTGGTTTGTCGATTCTGGAGCCTCTAATCATATGGCTGGTTCAGCTGATTTTTTTGCACAATCTACGAAAATATACTGGCTCTCAAAATATTCAGATTTCTAATGGAAGTAATCTTCTGATTACATCCATTGGTGATATTAGACCTTCTTTTCATCATGTCTTCGTTTCCCCTGGATTGTCTACTAATCTCATCTCGGTTGGCCAAATTGTGGATAATAACTGTGACGTACACTTATCTCGTAATTGTTGTCTTGTGCATGATCAGATATCAGGGAAGGTGATCGCGAGGGGGCCTAAAGTTGGCAGATTGTTTCCGCTACAATTTAATGTTCCTAAAGTTGGCAGATTGAAAATAAGGCTGAAAGTTGGCATAAACGGTTGGGTCATCCAAACAATGCAATTTTGTCAAACTTTATGAAACGTTGTTTTCTTGGTAAAGGTAAGTGTTCTGACCAATTTCCATTTGATTGTTCTACTTGCAAACTATGTAAAAGTAAGATTTTACCATTTCCTACCCATGGAAGTCGTGCAAATAAATGTTTTGAGATAATACATTCTGATGTTTGGGGCATTACTGCTGTTATTTCACATGCGCAGTACAAATATTTTGTGACGTTTATCGATGATTATAGCCGTTTCACATGGATTTATTTTCTACATACCAAAGATGAGGTGTTCGCTATTTTTCAAACCTTTTTGGCTTATGTTGAGACTCAATTTTACACTAGTATTAAGGTTTTGCAGTCTGATAATGGAGGTGAATACATGTCACGAGATTTTCAAGCCTTTCTACAACAAAAAGGTATCATCTCTCAACAATCATGTCCTTATACTCCTCATCAGAATGGGATGGCTGAACGCAAGAATCGTCATTTGTTGGATACAGTTCGAACTTTACTTTTGGAGTCTTCAGTTCCGCCTAAATTTTGGGTGGAAGCTTTTTCCGTTGCAGTATATTTGATTAATCGACTACCTTCTCAACAATTGGAACTTGATTCTCCTTACTATCGCATGTTTGGTGTACATCCCGATTATCACAGGCTGCACATATTTGAATGTGTTTGTTTTGTTCACTTGCCGTCAAACGAACGCCACAAACTTAATGCTCAATCAGTAAAGTGTGTCTTTATGGGTTATAGTTTTACCCAAAAAGGATATCTATGTTTTGACGTTGATGCTAATCGTATGCGTACTTCCAGAAATGTGATTTTCTTTGAGCACCAATACTATTTTCAGCAACACATACCTTTTTTTTGATGATGTTCACCTTCCAAGCTTTGATGACACTCCTTCAATAATTGAGCGTTTTAAGCCAGGTCTTGTCTACAATCGACAACAACCTCCCTCATCACATATCCTTCATGATCTTGTTCCAGTGTCTATTCCAATGGCAACTCGACGATCTTTACGTACAATTCGTCCTCCTGATATGTACGGTTACTCAGCTGTTTTAGCAGATACTATAGTTCCTACTTGTTATTCTGTAGCAACAAAACAAGCATGTTGGATAAAGGCCATGCAAGAAGAACTTCAAGCTCTTCAAGAAAATCATACTTGGGATATTGTTTCTTGTTCTATTGATGTTAAGCCCATCGGTTGTAAACAGATATATTCTATTAAGCTAAGATCTGATGTCTCACTTGACCGATACAAAGCGAGATTGGCGGCACTCGGTAATCGACAAGAATATGGGGTGGATTATGATGAAACATTTGCTTTTGTAGCAAAAATGACAACGGTACGACTTGTTCTAGCTATTGCTGCCTCTAAGGGTTGGTCCTTAAAACAAATGGATGTTAAAAATGCTTTTCTACATGGTGATCTTAAAGAAGAGATTTATATGACTCCTCCGAAAGGGTTATTTTCTTCACCATCTTCTGATGTTTGTAAGCTCAAACGTTCATTGTATGGTTTGAAACAAGCACCTCGTGCTTGGTTTGAAAAATTTCGCAACACACTTCTGAAGTTCTCCTTTGCCCAGAGCCAATATGATTCCTCATTGTTTCTTTGCAACACAGCCAAAGGAATCGTTTTACTTTTGGTATATGTCGATGATATTGCTATTACAGGGAACGATCTTGACTTGATTTTCAAACTGCAAGAACATCTCCAAAAATCTTTTCATATGAAGGATTTAGGTCGTCTGCAGTATTTTTTGGGTCTACAAGTGCATTCTACATCAACTGGTACTTTCTTACATCAATATAAATACACTCAAGAAATAATTTCTTTGGCCGGTCTTCAAGATGGTTGTTCTGTTGATACTCCTATGGAAATAAACGTTAAATATTGTCGTCAGGAAGGTGATTTTCTTTCCGATCCTTCTATGTATAAACAACTGGTGGGGAGCCTGAATTATCTGACTATCACTCGGCCTGATATTTCATATGCTGTTCAGCAAGTAAGTCGGTTTATGCAAGCACCAACGCATCTACACTTATCAGATGTACGTCGTATGATTTGATATTTGCAAGGTACTATTGGCCGAGGTCTTTTCTTCCCTGTGAATTCTCCCATTCATTTATATGCATATATTGATGCTGATTGGGCTGGCTGTTCTGATACTCGACGTTCAATTACTGATTGGTGCATGTTTCTTGGTAACTCTCTTATTTCTTGGAAAAGTAAGAAGCAAGATCGTGTGTCTAAGTCATCCATTGAGTCTGAATATCGGGCTATGTCCTCTGCCTGTTCTGAAATAGTTTGGATTCGAGGACAATTGGGTGAACTTGGATTTCCTCAAATTGATCCTACTCCTTTACATGCCGATAACACTAGTGCAATACAAATTGCTGCTAATCCAGTATTTCATGAGCGTACCAAGCATATTGAAGTGGATTGTCACTCTATTTGAGACGCTTATGATAATCATGTTATTTCTCTACCACATATTACCACTGATCTTTAAACTGCAAACATTTTACTAAGGCTCTCTCACATCATCGACATAAGTTTTTTGTTGGCAAATTGATGCTTTCTGACCACCCACCATCAATTTCAGGGGGGATATCAAGGATAAATATAATATCTAATTAGTTTGTTATAACTTGTAATTATTAGTATAGATCTTGTAATTATTAATGTAGATATTTACTTGGCCACTACTCCAAGTCTTATACTTGGCCACTACTTCAAGTCTTATACTTGGCCTGTACTCCAAATTTTATACTTGGCCATTACTCCAATACTTGTATATAAATAGCTCTACACTTGATGAAATGGATTATTCATTCAATCACACAAACTTTGTTAACCTTCGGGTGTTAGAACTAGTCCGAGAGCTAAAAGAAAGTCGAAGAAGACATTCTAACTTTAAGAATGTTGGTTTCATTTAGAGGCCGGACTATTCTACGATTAGCAAACATAGTCGACTATGGGGTCGATAATGTGACAAGTTATGCAACTTGTTTACTCTCGAGTCTAAATAACTATTGAGTTAGAATCTCACTCGAGATCTATTTGATAAATGTCCTAAGTTCGATAAGGAGGCCTACTAGCGGACAAGGAGCTCAAGGAGCTTACGCTATTATAAGCGAAGATTTTGGATAAGCAAGAAGTGAGTATATTTTACTTACTCACATTATTGTACTAAAATTATATTATATACTATATAAATAGTATTTAAATGCATCACTTGAATTGCTTAGAATGAGTTGCTTTGATTGATTTGCCTTAGATTGAATTGTTTGAATTGAATGGTTTTGGATTGAATTATTTGTATTGGCTGACTAGATTGAATTGGTTTGTGTCGTTTGTATACGGCTTATTTATATTGCTTTGTATATGCAACTTGTGGTGTGTATTTGGTTTGTATTAGAGATGTGGTCACAGTCGAGTCAAGTGTAGACGACAAACATAGAACGAGACCAACTAACTGACCATGGTGCCTCTAGGATGTGTGAAGGTGTGGAACTTTTGTGAAGTTGTGTGGTGTGAACTCGGTGGAATTATCCCGAGATTTTTATGTCTGGTTAATTGATCCCAGAATTTGTGTCTGGTGATTAGCCCAGAATTGGTGTGGAAGTTTTGTGAAGTTGTGTGGTGTGAACTCGGTGGAATTATCCCGAGAATTTGTGTCTGGTTGATTGATCCCAGACTTTGTGTCTGCTGATTTTCCCAGAATTTATGATGGATTGAAAAGGCAATACCTTCGTTAATACTAGGCAAATACCTAGAGTGATATAAGTCGAAGACTAAGACTTGTTTGAATTGCCAATTTGCCTAGTTGAATTGATTTAAAAAATATGTATATGAAATGGTTGTATTTGTTTAAAATGGTTTTAAAATGCGATGCTATTTTGATAATAGGGTATGTAACGTATAACTCACTCAGTCTCGACTGACCCCCCAACAGTGTATGTTGCATGTGTATGGTCCATGACACGATGAATGTTTACCTTAGTTCCAGGAGTCCTTATGTACAGGATGAAGGAGTCAATCAGTAGTGCTGCAGTAGGATTGAGTCCTAGTCTATGTATGTTTGTTTGTCAAATGGTTTTCATGTATGATAAAACTCTGATATATGTGTCATGTTTTGACTTCCGCTTTAAAACTGTTTGCTTTGATTTGTTTTGATTTGTTTGGGAATAGGTTGTGCTAGGATGTGGGACATCGCATGGTAGGACCCTTGTTCCTATGTGACGTTTTCAGATTTTAAACAGACGTTAGCATACGTCTAGCCTTGGAAGGCATTATTTTTATGAAAACGTGTTATGTATGTAAGAAGATTTGTATGTTTGATTGTATTTGCAAAAAAAAAATTTATAATGTTTTTAAGGCTTGTTACGGGTTTTGGAACTACCATTCCCATTCCCTAGCGCCGGCCGCGGTTCGAGATTTAGGGTCGTGGCAAAGGTGGTATCAGAGCAATGTTTAGATTCATAGTCATTGCTCGTATATGACTGATGTCTGTTTGTACCTAGGTTGATGTTGTCACTAGGTTAAGCTAGGAACTACTACCGCTGTAAGAATCGAGTCATTTCTCTTCACATATTCTTAGGTTTTAGAGGTTCTCAGCCATCCCTTTGGGATATAAGACTGCGATATACGAGTGCTTGTGGTCTAGACGATTCGAATCGATGCTTTAATAGCAAGCATAAAACAACATGGAATACTGTCGGAGTCATTCGACAGTAATACGAGGGCAATTTGTGGAAGAAGTATGGATGCAAAGAAGCGAAGCGATATGGGGAATTCATACTGGTTACAGATTTAAGGATCCGGAAGAAACTTACAAAAGCTAAAGGTATAACCAGTAATGGTCATTCATTTAAATGATTTTAAAATTATAATTGTGCCTAGACAAGAGACGTCATTGCCCATATGCACAATCATGCAGATGTTTAAAAAGTGAATTTTAAACAAATGATTTTGAAAATGCGTACGCAAGTGATTGAAATGTTTTGAAGAGATTTGTTTTTATTGTAAGTATACCAGGACTAGGACTCTGTAACTGAAGTAAATACTCGAGATCAAGTCGTAAGCGATTCTCGAGAGGGCAACAAAAGTGTATAAGAATGGAAGTTGGAGAACATGATTGGGACTACGAAGTACAGAGCTAGTTGTAGTTAAGTGAACTACAACTTATGTAGGATAAAGATGTACATCCGAGCTACGACGAGCTACGGATGAGAACATCTTTCGATGGAATGTCCAGGGCATAGTACACTGAGGCACTAGAAGCGTGAGAAGAAAGGATAGAATCTACTTATCAAGCTGAGATTAAAGTGTTAGGAATATACGATTCCTCACTAGCAATCAGTACAACTTGAGTTAAGGAAAACCCAAGGTAAGTATAAGGTACGCGATTCGAGGTATAGTAGACGAAGAAAGAATATGGATGAGATGAGTTTCAGATGATGTTCGAAAGTTGACAGGGTTTAGGAAAAACCCTGATATCGTTTAATTAAACTATTAGATCGGTTTCGTTATGGAATATGGTATTCCTAAGATGAGTACCAAGAGGTTAACCGTTTCGGTCGTCGAACAGATAACCAGAGGACGATTGTTTTTGAAGGTGACGGTGAGAAACTTGCGTAAACTTTGGCAATAAGCCAAAAGTTGAGATCCAAAAATACGATGGATATAGTTTAATTAA
This sequence comes from Mercurialis annua, assembly GCF_937616625.2. NCBI lineage: Eukaryota > Viridiplantae > Streptophyta > Magnoliopsida > Malpighiales > Euphorbiaceae > Mercurialis > Mercurialis annua. The sequence continues at coordinate 19,042,045 of NC_065571.1, forward strand.
CTTAGGACTATCAATGTAAGCTCTATATATATGTATATGAAAGTGAAAAATGTTGTGAAACATCGATTTCAAACATTTGAAAGAAATCCTGAAAACCGGCCCTAATGACTATAAAGTCTAGGCTGGCTGGTGCTGAATGTACATGTAGGATACATGTATTTGATAGTCAAGCCAGAAAAGTGTAAAGTATGGCCTACCAGAAGTTGAAAATAAGGAATAAATATTTTATTTTAATATGAAACGTTTTGAAAATGGAGCGAGAAATCGATAGTCAGTTAATTAAAGATAGCATCGGCTATAGAGCTTATAAAGGTAGCAATCATACAAGAAGAGTAAGTCACCTCGAGAATAAGAGGTGCAACGACATCGAAGTTTATGATTGGAAACATCGATACCAAGGAATGTGATCGATGTAAATGATGGGCATGATGATGTGAACTCGCAGTACGCAAACACATAAACCCTAAGAGGAACATAAGTATAGATCGATAACGCTTAGGAAAGTGAACGACAAAGATAGTCGATGAGGCTAGTAAGCCATATATACATCCTTTAATGTAATGAAATAGAAGGGAGAGACTCAACAAAGAAGTTGAGCTACTACACGAAGATGTTGTTGTAAAGGTCGAAATGACAACTGATTAGGAAGGATACCTAAAAGAAGTAAAAGCTTGAAGTAAGATGCCTATAGAAAGGCATTCAAGCATAAGGAAGTATAAGAGCTAAAGATGGACAAAGGATGCAGAAAGATCGACTAAGATGGTCGACATAAAGGGGGGTTTAACAACCAAGAAAAAGAATAATACTCAATAAAGATAGTCGAGGAAGGAAACGAGAATCTTACTTGGAAAGTAACCAAAAAAGTCAACTTATGTGTAGTCATAGGACACATAGAAATGAGAAAGATAGAGTTGGCACGAGTATAAGTCAAACTTAATAATGAATAGGATGTCAATAAGGATGTGATAGATGGATGTACGCATGACTAAGAGTGCAATCCGTCAGCAAGATTGGCAGGAACAACCTTTGACTTTACATAAAGAATAAGGTCGGAAGATATTGGAATAAAAAGTATGGAACAATCGAGAAACGTAATGAGAAAAGGATAAGGACATCATTGGACAATAGTAAAGGATACTACAAGTCCAATGCAAAACAGAAGAAATTAAACGATTAAAGACTAAGGTATATCGGGGAACAAAACTCGATACAGATCGAGCAATGCCAAGTAGGCATTCAACTTCATGAGATCCACGAAGCCATGAAGTATATGGTGAGTAGTCAAGGAAAAGACACATCTAACTACCCTAAGATAATGGTAAGGCTATTGGGTAAAGAGTGTATAGATCTTAACTATGAAGACAACAGATAAGAAATGAATGATCAAAGAGTCGCAGTGGAAGCGAAAAAGAAAAAAGACAATCACATATATGATTGAATACGAGAAAGAAAAAAAACAACGTCAAGGAAAATAACGTCGGATATCGATGCATTCAAAAGTCTGTAGAAAGCAAAGGATTAAAGGACATGAGACAAGGAAAGACTCAAATTAAGGATAAGAAACATGTGTTAAGTAAATAACACATCATTACAAGAAAGGTCTAAGGCAGAATGAGCCACGATATAAGGTGAAGCATTAACCTTTACTCGATAAGAAGGGATAAGTACAAATGAGTACTTAAAGGTATTAAGAAGATGTCGAAAGAAGTTCGACTCTAAACGAAAGTCGTAGACAAAATGACAAGGTATGAGAATACGGAAAGCAATTCAAATATGGATTGTCTGGATGCTTAGTTCATAGACTCAAACAACAGTCTATGCAAGCAGCTAAAGATAGCCCTAGAAAGCGACTTCTGGTCGATTTTTAATACCTACGGGTATGAATTTCAACTCGAAGTTCAAATGGAAGTGATAAAGGTATTGTGTAATATGCGAATACCAATTTTGTGTAGTGCACGACACTTTTGAATAAGCACTTTGGACAGCTAAAGTGAGCTAGAAAGACAACTTTTGGACTAAGTTTAAGAAAAACTTGAAAGGTATAAGTTGAGTTTATGCCTAAACTTAACCGGCATAAATCAAAGCCGATATCAAGGGTGATATGACCCTTATTGAGTTAAGGAGCGAATGATAAGTAAAGATAGGCCATTACGAACGATAAGGAAGCGAAAGGATACAAGCCTATTAAGGCTAAAAGTTAGTAGACAACGGGATTAAAATCCCAACGCGACAACTGATGTTGTACTATCATTACGAGAACCGTATACGGACCTGTTAAGCGCGAACTAGGAAAGTCCACAAAGAGATTGGTCATCTCTTTTACAATAAACGTTGGGCATCTATGTATAAGTATCATACGAAGAAACGTATGAAAGACGAACAATCTAGAAAGATGTTAGCAACTTCCATAAGGAAAAACGATAAACGGAATAACAAAGACAGTTATCCAAGATCACAAACAATAAAAGATAAGAGATAGACATAGGAAAGGTGTAGTCCAACTTGGATATTAAGAAGGATAACGTTACCTAAGGTATGGACTACCATACCAGGTAGTGAAAGGTGTGAGTTGACGTCGAAATTGGAATTAAACTTCTCTTCTGTGATTCAACCACAGACAGTAGAAGTAAACAAGGATTGATATACGGAGAAGTACTACGAAAATATCGTCGATATAAGGACGCGAAACCTACGAACCAAAAAGGTTCTGACGATAAGGGTCCTTTAGAAGAACCACCCTGGCAAGAAGGGTGTAAGTGAAAAGTGGAAGTAAGTGTGCGACAAGGGTAATGCTTATTTTTGTTTAGGCAAGTGGCAAAGGTTTGAATTAGAGGTCGAATTGATTATAAGGTGGGGCAAATGTAATAACCCCAAAATTGTGAAATAAGAAAATCATATCACGAGTCCTAAAATTTTGTAAATTTGGACCAAGTAGGTCGGGAATGGACACCGATATAAGTAATTAAAAAAATATAGACTTTAAAATAATAATGGTCGAAAGAAAAGATTATTATTATTTTGATAAATAAGAATGTATCGGAAAAGGAATTTTGAAAGTTAAGTACGACAATTAATTAGAAATTTGAGTTTAAATGAAAATTAACCGTTTTGAGCCAAAGTGGTACTTTAGCCATTTACTTGATGAAATGAGGGAATGAATCGATCATTTCATCCATTAAGCCAAAAAAGCTCCCATCTTTTCCGTTTGGCCTCCAAAATGCTGAACCATCATCCTCCATCACCCTCACCATGATTCTTATCTAAATCCCATGGTTTTTGATGCAATCTCTTACAAATCCTAAGGAAATCAAGGTAAGGTTCCTATATTGTGATTTCTATGGTTGATATGTGAGAATTGATGGAGTGAAAGGTTAGGGTTTAAAGTTAACTTTGGGGATTTTGATATTCATGATGCTTTAGGTAATCATAAGCTAAGATTGAAAGGTTTTGATAGAGAATTAGAGGAATTGACCTTCGTCCATGATCATCATCAAGGTAATCTTTTGAAATTCTAAAATTTAATGATAAGTTGAGCTTATGTGTTTGGCTTAGAAGTAGAAATTGTAGTCTTTAGTGTTTGATGTTGATAGCTTATAGAAGTGTTGTTATATGATTATTTTGAATGAAACCTTGGACATGGAAGGTTGGATTTGGGTTCGTCCATTCAAAAAGAAAAAAAATATGAGAACCATTGATGGTGTTATGTATTAGTTTTAAGAAGTAATAGCTTAATATTGATGGGAATTAAGTCAAGTTTGAATGTATGAGAAATTGTTGAATTGCTGGAAATATGGCTCTGCAAAACCTCCCTTTTGAGAAGGCAATATCTCGAGCTATAGAGCTCCAAATTAAGTTCCATTTGTTGGTACGAAAACTTAAGAATATTGTCTAAATATGTTTCGGTTAAGTTTCTGCAGATTCGGCCTCTAAATGTCTCGAACAAATTAGAATATTACGGCGCGCGTAACAGTTCTAAATTGTGGACATCCCAAGTTATTAACTTAAGGGCTGGTTTCCGAAACCTTCAGGTGCTAGAATTAGTCCGAGACCAAAACAAAAGTCGATGATGACATTCTAAACTTTAAGAATGTCGATTTTGTTTAGAGGTCGAACTGTTATACGGTTAGCAAACATAGTCTACTATGGGGTCAATAATGTGACAAGTTATGCAACTTGTTTACTCTCGAGTCTAAATGTCTATTGAGTTAGAATCTCACTCGAGATCTATTTGATAAATGTCTAGGTCCGATAAGGAGGCCTACTAGCGGACAAGGAGTTCAGGGAGCTTACGATATAATAAGCGAAGATTTTGAATAAGCAAGCAGTGAGTATATTTTACTTACTCGTATCATCGTACTAAAAATTATATTATATACTATATAAATAGTATTTAAATGCATCGCATGAATTGTTTTGAATGAGTTGCTTTGATTGATTTTCCTTGGATTAAATTATTTGAATTGAATGGTTTTGGATTGAATTATTTGTAGGGTTAATGTCATAAAAATTCACCAACTTTACACGTTTTCTCATTTTAATCACGTAGTTTAAATTTTCTCATTTTCATGCACGAACTACCACTTTTTCTCAAATTCATGCATGGTGCTGAGGTGTCACGGCTCCATTAGCGTAATTTGCATAGGTGGAGGTCATTTTACACCAATGAATGAATGCAACCTCAACATCGTGCATGAATTTGAGAAAAAATGGTAGTTCGTGCATGAATATGAGAAAATTTAAACTACGTGATTAAAATGAGAAAACATGTAAAGTTCGTGATTTTTTTTGACATTAACCCTTATTTGTATTGGCTTGAATTGATTGAATTGGTTTGTGTCGTTTGTATACGACTTATTTATATTGCTTTGTATATGCAATTTGTGGTGTGTATTTGGTTCGTATTGGATTTATGGTCTTAGAGTCGAGTCAAGTGTAGACGACAAACAAAGAACAAACCCAACTAACTGACCATGGGGCCTCTCAGATGTGTGAAGGTGTGGAAGTTTTGTGAAGTTGTGTGGTGTGAACTCGGTGGAATTATCCCGAGATTTTTGTGTCTGATTGATTGATCCCAGACTTTGTGTCTGGTGATTAGCCCATAATCAGTGTGGAAGCTTTGTGAAGTTGTGTGTTGATTAGCCCATCACTAGACTTGCATCAATAATCCTGAGCAAGAATCTAAATTGTCACTCTTTCACTCTTCCCATACTTTTATTAATCTCTAATGTCTCGGTATGAAATATTAGAATTTTAGGTTTTTATTATTTATTCTCATAATAAAAACCGTTATTTTATCCCTTTTTACCATCTACCTTGTCACTATCACCGAGATTTCTTTTGAACAATACTATTTTGTCTCGCACACTTACGCTTAATAAATACAAATATAATTTGTTTTGCCTCCAAGCCTTTCTAAATCTTACTTTTCAAACAAATTGTGAATTCTCAAATTTACGGTTCAAAACCTTCTTCATACAATTGTGCTTCAGGGTGATGACATCTCTCATCGCCAAGGAGTTGCTATTTCAATTTTATATTCATTGATATACTGATATATCAATATATATATGATGCATGCCCTAATCGAAAATCATTTTGTGTATATATATAATATATCTAAAATTCAAGTATGCTTCTTCTATAGTTATTTTCGCAACATGCATCTTTAAAGCATCTGAGCACAATCATACGTTCAAACTGTAAAACAAAACTTTAATAAGTTTCTTTCAAACTACTTCTCTGTGTCATTTCAAGGTTTTCCTAATCCTTACATTAGGCTTTATTATTCTTTATTTAACATTTATCTTTTATATTATTATTCATCGTCAGGCTTTTAGTAACAATTATTATTCATTAGTATGTGTGTTCTTGTTTAAGGATATTCTCTATTTGTACTTTATGTTTTCTAGTTTTAGTATCCTATACAAAAACACATAAACGTACTTAACTTAAACATAAGACAGATATCTAAATGATACCTGAGGATGATTGTTGCGGCGGTAATGCCTCTCAAATCATCGGACCTTTTTCTCGTCTATCGGCGCACAAATTTTCCTTTACCTTTTCCCCCTCGCTGTGCAAAGTAAGGATTGGTCCACTCAGCTTCAGACCTACTAACTCTAAGAAATGTGTAGGTTGGCTCGTCAAGTTTGATATAGTAGAATGGCTGCAGTGGTGTATTATTACTGACCAACCGTTGCTCAATCTATCACGCACGTGAAGCCAAAAACATCACTGAAACAGATTTCTCCGCCAGCAGTTCCTCAAACTTTGGATCCAAGCTCTCACAAATCTCTCACCAACCTCTACTCCATCTCTCATCAATTCATGAACCTCTTCACTTATTCTAGTGAACTCTATAGCATAGGCTCCTACTGGTAGATCCTCTCTTATGAACATACTCAGATAATGCCTTAGCCTATTCATAGTTTGTTCCTCTTGCTCCATATTGGCATACACATCTTCCCACCTTTGACTCGGGGAATGACTCATCCTTTTTTGAATACTGTTCAGATGATTCACCTCTCCTAAAAATTATTCCAGCCTGAACCCTGTATAGGCTGATGTGGCTGTAGAATCAGACTCTGACTCCTCACTGTCATCTGAACTATCCTGATCCCCCACATAACCTTTTAGATTCTCTTATCTGATAGCATCAATCTCAGTATCCATATCATAAATAGAAGCGGAATATCAAGCTTCTAATGGATTGGGCAAGTCAGGCATAACTGGCTGATTAGGCAAACCATGTGAATCAGGCACAACATGCGGCTGAGCTCGACTAGGCCCAGACATGCTGAATCACATGTAGCCGTATCGTTATTACCCAATATAAAAGTTATAGAAAACACAGTTTCATATAAACACAACACCTTATAAACACACATAAACAGAACACATAACAATCACATATAGTTCAGAGAAAATCGAACTATTTTCTCGAACAACCGATTCTTTTGGAATCTTTGCTTTATTCTGTATTCGAACAGAATCAACTTCCTTGAATACTGGTCAATTGATTTGACCATTCCACACTAGTTTGATAGCGCGTCTCGAACACAGGAACATCTCATATGTTCCCCCATTAACAATGCATTTCAAACACAAGAACATCTCATATGTTCCTGATCAAAACATCAATATACACTACACAAGTATACTGGTTGCTACTTACAGTTGAATGTATTCAACAACTGAAAACTGATCAAGACATGATTCGAACATTGCTGCAATAGTCTACTAGGAATTCTTACAACTCCTAACACAAGTTACTTAACAGTATCAGCAACAATTCTTCAGACATTCGAGTCCTAGAACGTTGCTCTGATACCACATTTGTCACGACCCTAATTCCACCCTAATCCAAGTAACAACCGGCGCTAGGGAATTGGAATGGTTGTTCAAATGCCCGTAGCAAGCCTAGAACCTCTAGAAATTTTTCGCAAATATTATTAAAAGATCGCTTCTCACGTACGATCCTTTTTCAGAAAATAGCGTTAACTTTTCTCTTTTAACGTAACACAATTTCTGAAATATACATATAATCAAAATTATAGTTTTCGGAAAAACTGGTTAAATAACAGCATTCTCTCAACCCTCGTTTGCTTCTGAAAAACCTGGCATGGTGAATGCTGGAAACCAGGAACTTAAGTTTAGCTTGCCTTAACACACAAGAAACTCTGTTCCAAACCATACGCCAATGTTAATATGTTTAATAAAATAATGCTGACACCTCTGCGTTTCGCGGCGATGGTATTAAACATATTAAAATACACAGCGGACCGGTTACACATAGCCGGCGAATATAAAACATATTGTTTTTTACCTTCCCAAAAACACACAAGGCCGACTTGGTAACTATTTACAATATTCCGCTACGCAGCCACCCAAAAGGTATACACACGTGCACGAGATCCTATTAAAGTATTTACCTAGAGGATTAGTGGCACGACTAATGGCATATCAAACTTATACTATTGCAGCATACTAAGAGTACAAAACTAATGTACAATACAAAAAATAAGAACTCCCCTAAATCAGGAACGTGGAAGCTCGACTGACCTCAAAGTGCATTGCCTGAAAATGGGATCGACAATATACGAAAACGAGTATCGACAATATACGATCAAAGAAGCATAGTACATTCTGATATGTACTATTAATCATAATACATACCCTATATGTGTCTGTGTTGTAGATGTATGTTCTTAGATTTTAATGTGCATGTCATGGTCCATATGGATCAAGAAAACAAAACGTAAAGCACTGAAAGATTATTATACGTGATAAGAAAACTGTACTACGATACATTCAATAATAAAGATCCTACATACGAGGTTGAACTCGGTAGCACTATTATGGGACTTGTATCTCATCTATTCTCGATAAAAGTCGTCAGGACTCACATGATAAGAAAATTAAACATAATATATCAAGAATCGATACGAGACAAGAATGATATCTACAATATGAAAGACATCTTTGTATTAGACGACAATAGAAACGATGCGATCATTAGTTGAGTTCAAAAAATCTGCAATATCGGAGATTCAAAGATATCTTTATCAATATGATAGACACAAGGTTGAACTCGATGGTATTATCTCGGGACCTGTGTCTAGAGAGTTAAACTTGGTGGAACTATCCCGGGACTCACCTCGATTAGCTTGGATGTAATGGAACTATAACGAGACTGTACCATATGGTTGTGGTTTACTCGGTGGAACTATCTCGGGACCAAACCGTAAGGAAATTATTACAATCGACTTATCAGAAGTGCAGCTTGACATGGATCTATTAGGACAATACGATACAAGATTAAAGATGGCCATCAAAAACTAAAGAAACTAAACGAGAAAAGAAAGACATCAAACCATAACAAGAAATGAAAGATGTCAAATAAAAATATAACATAAACATAAGGCTTATGAAAAGTATATGTTATTATTGAAATATATATGAACTATGAGTTTGAGTAAAGAGTATTTGAAATATGATTTGAAAAGAGTATAGTCTACATAAAGCGGTTTTCAAACGTTTTCCCCTCTATGAATATTCACTTGTAATATTGTGAACTCACTCAATTTGATACTAACCCCGTGTCTCCTTCTATTTTTCAGGGATAATAAGCTATGATTTGAAGAAGCAAACTTCCAATATTTTGATTCTCAGAAGTCATTTATACGAGACATGAAAGAAGGCTTTCTTTCCAGCAGTGTGTCGTAGACTAGAGGTAGTCAGCCATGTATTTGTATTAAGCGCTTTAACTCTGTTATTTATTTGCAAATGGGATCACATATATTTTGATATTAATTCATACATGAAACATATTTTATAAAGGAAAAAAATTTCAGTGTTTTTACGTTTGTTACAGGTTTCAGAGCTACCACTCCCATTCCCTAGTGCCTATCTCGCCTCATGAAATTGGGTCGTGACAAAGTTGGTTTCAGAGTAATGGTTTAGTGTACCTAGGCCATTATTCTTTTTTGATTGGAGTACAGGAAAGAGTAAATCAATACCTAGGAACTACTGCGGATTATAGAGATTTCCAGTCATTTCTTTTAAACGGTATCATCATTTTCATCGATTTTTCAAACGTTTTACAAAGATATCCTCTCCTACATGTGCTATTAGTATTCCAGTTAGATGTGTGCATGAGCACAATCTATGTGCTGTGTTTACTCGAGTAAGCAATACGTCTACGAAGAGTTGTATACTCTCGACATGATGGATGACATATATATTTTTTTGCAGCGCGATCATTCAGGAGGGTGATATGCTCACAGGTATGTAAGCATGTCATAGTTTATACGATAAGTGAATTGTGTGTTTGTGAGAGGAAAATCTAGGAGACACCAAATTTTTTTGGATTTGGTTAACATAGATTGCTTATAGACACGACAGTGATACGAGTAGAATATATACGATGTGAGTATATGTGCCCAAATTTATGAGTCGCGACCGGCGCTAGGGAATGGGAATGGTAGCTCCGAACTCGTAGAAAGCCTAACAACCTGTGTAAATTTTTCGCAAATCAAATCATATTTTATATTTTAAAATACATGTGACCCAATTTTACAAAAACATCATAGCGAAAATGCGTTATACAAATACATAGACAAAAACATCTAGACAATTGCAGACCGCTAGAATAAAAACCTTCTTTCACTTCTTATGCAAATGACTTCCGAGAATTAAAACTTCGGAAGCTTGACTCTCCAAATCATATTTTGATATCCCTGAAAAATAAGAGGAGCAACGTGGTTAGTATAAAACTAAATGAGTTCACCAAATTACACGCAATATCACATAAAGGGTTAAAACCGCTGAGAAACCATTTTATATATAGGAAATACTCTTTTGAAATCAAATTGCATACCTTCTTTAGTTTCCATCATAACTCTTTGTTTATTTCATAAACTTATAGTTTATACGTATTGACATCTTTGATTTCTTATTATAGTTTTGATATTTTTCTTTTCTCATTTTGTTGCATTAGTTTCCGACCGAATTTGAAATCTTAGTTTATATCATCATGATTCTAAGTTGAGTAAAATTATTGACAAGTCTCTTGTGACTTGATCTTTATGGTTGGATCCCGAAATAGTTAGACCGAGTTAACCACAACCATTTTGGTAGAGTCCCGAGATAATTCAACCGAGTTAACTAGTACCATTTCTCAATCCCAAATGATCGATCGATAGGACTCCCGAGATAATTCAACCGAGTTAAATCCATAAACACGGATCCCGAGATAATTCAACCGAGTTTAACCTCGTGTCTGTATTTGGACTCTGCACCCTGCAGGTCTTTTTAACTTAATTGTCGATTCATATAGTTCCTATTGTCGTCTAGTTGGAAAGTTTGTTCATATTGTGTCTCGATCTTTTTTTCGTTTTGATTCTCGATGTACTATTCTTACTTTTTATTTTGTATGAGTCGCGAGGACTATTATCAAGAATGGATGAGATATAGGTCCCGGGATAATTCTACCGAGTTCAACCTTGTATATCAGTTCTTATTATTGAGTGTACCATAGTAAAATTCTCATTTTACGTTTATTAGTTGATTTTGTATTTTTCATTCTGTTGTATTGATCCTTTATGGACCATGGCATGCACATTACAATCTACAAGCATACATCTATAATACACGCACGTATGGGTATTTATTATGTTTGATAGTACATATTGAAATGTACTATATTTCCTTATTCATATTTGATCCGATACTTGTATATTATTCGATATTCAATTTATATTATATTGCTTTACCCTTCCCCCGGTATTTAAGTATATATATTATTTCCATGTTCTTATGTTATTATCAAATAACACAATACGAAAGATAATCGTTTGCAAAGTAAATAACATACTATACTTTAAACATACATATAATATATTCAAATATAAAAATATTCATAGAGCCTTTCGTACTAGAAATACGTGGCTTTATGAATATTTACGAGTAATTAAAGAGTACTCACCACTTGCTATCCAAATTCTTCAAATAAACACGAAGACATCTCGATCTGTTCGCCTCAAACCTTATCGATAGTCGCTTCGTCAAGTCTATGCAAATTTGATGACGCTACGAATTAATAACAAATCTAGTTACAATTACGCATCTAAAACTGGTTCAATCAATATACTTCGGTCATTAAAAACGCTTATCTAAAATAGTCCGACCCCTAAATGAAATCGACATTCTTAGATTTTAGAACGTCGCCTACAACTTTGGTTTGAGCATAAAAGGCACCCGAAGGTGTCTAAAACAAGCTTGGAAGTTAATGCCTTGAGCTGTCCAGAACAATAGTTCAGACTGCACGCAAAACTGTTATGCCACAGATGACCATTTTAGAGTCTGATTCAGAAAAATCTTAAACTTAGAAAATTATAGTTAACATCCTAAAGTTTCCGTATCAATAAACGGAACTTAATTTGGACTTATACAGCTCGAGATATTTCCCTCGCAATATCGCTGTTTTATAGAACATCTTTTAGCGAATTGACGACTAGCTCGCATCGACTAAATGCGTAACTTATTTCGCAACGAGGCTAACCTATCGATACAACATTCTAACAAAAACACAATCCAGTTTTAGATGCGTCCTAATCATACACATTCCATGACCTAATCATGCACATTCCATGACCTAGTCAGGTACGAATTCCGTACAAGGGCTGAATTATCATTTCATTTTTTATTCAAAACTTAACAATCAAAATCAACTTTAATTCAGCCATAATTATTCATAAATCAAGCATATAACAATCAAATAATCCTCACCTCCTTGACCTAGCTTCATGGCCGAACCCTTCATAAATTTTCTAATCCAAATATTTAATTAACTACAACATAATTCCTATGACTATAATCATCAATTTCAATTCATCAATTCATCATGATTTTGCCAAAATCCTAAGTCTAATTTCTCATTCAATTTATCATTCAAAATCAATAATTTCTAGCCACAATATACCACAACATATAAACCCTAATTCAACCTCAATTCATCCATTATAACACTTAATTCATAGCTCATAATCATCATACATAATCAAACAACCATTATCATCAAACTTTAACAAAAACCGAAATATTAAACCTCAAACCCTAATTGTAATTTGATTTTATTACCTCAAATTGAAGCCATATATCTGTAGATAATCATTTTCTGCTTTTGTGGCCGCAAGAATCGCTCAATACGGACTTAAAACAAAAGAGATATGGTGTTTTGAAGATTTGTGAGAAATTTGAGAAGAGATTTACGGGATTCGTTCGCTCTTGCTGCAAAATATGTGATAAACGAATGAATATTCATTTTGAAAGGGATGATAATAAGTGGGCAAAGAATCCACTTTGGTCCTTCAAGTTGCTACCTCCATACCTTTAAATTTCTAACTTTTCTTTCGTTCAATTTAGTCCGTCTAATGCTAAATCCTTTAGGCCCGATTAATTCCATATTATTTATCTCCAAATAAAAAATATTACTCCCATATCTTATTATCTCACTTTCCAATAATTTATTTTGGCGATTCTGGCCAAAAACGCTCAAATTTCCATTTTGAGCTAACTTGCACGTTTTTTCACTTTTTTGTCCAATATTTCATTTTAATAAATATCGTCGGTATTATTTTCCTACCTTATGAATATACAGTAATAAAAACTTCCTTCGGAAGTTTGTGGCTAGAAGTCCACCTTAGTACTTAAAGTGGCTAATTTGCATTTTAACTCAACTTCTCTATTAACTGAGATGCTTAACTAAATAAAGTCTGAAATTTATGAAACTTTATCCATAATTTCTAAAAAATATTTCACGGATATTGGAAAATTATTAGCTCGGGCTTTCCAACTTATTTTATTTTATTCCCTTTAGTCCCGATTGAAACCGATTGCTCGCATAATAATTTTCTATTATAATGGTTATTTTGCAATAATTCCAATAGACCGGCTTCCGTCAAAGTCCTTTTTATCCAATCTTAATCCGATATTCTCGTTCTTAATCTTTACGATTATGCCTCGTAGCACTATACGTAATACCTCAACAATTTAGGTTATTACAATCTCCCACCTTATAAAAATTTGTTCTCGAATTTTCAAAATCTTCTAATACCACTTAACCAATTCTTAATCATACCTTACCATTCTCTTCCTTCCACACTTTCGCTGCGATACTCGAATTAATCATTCACTAACTATTGACTTTACAGTTAGGTTTATACGGTCTTTTATCTATTACTATCCTTAGGTAAAAGTACCTCGATATACTTATCGAGTAACTTCTTATGTTAACAATCCTAACTATCTTACTAATACTTGATTCATAATCATTATGAATCAATTCTCTTTATTTGACCTTCTTGTATAACTTTTGTTTGTATGTAGGGTTCATATCCCATGACACAACTAACTTCTATGTTAGATTTCCTTGTTCTAGAGGTAAGCTCGCTTTTAGCTTAAACGTGGTCGCTACCACTTTGCATATTTGTAAAGTAGAGTCGTTGTCCTAGTATTCAAGATACAAGACTTCTCTAGAGATTTGGAATTCAAATCTCGATACGTTTCTATTCGTGTTATACTACTCGTCGTTCTATATATGTGTGTTCTTATATAGGCCTAACAAGGTGATCAGTCTTGTTCTATGCCTCTATGTACAGAGTCACTGTCTGAGCGTACTTACGTTTGAAAATTCATATGTATAAAAATCACATTTCTTTTCATATTTCAAATCATGTCATAATTGTGCACCAGTGTGATGACTTCTCTCATCACAAGAGTTGCAATGACACTCCTCTTTTTCATTCCCATACATACACAATATATATGATGCATGTCCTATTAGTGAATGCAATATAGATGTAGTGATGCAATTCTATTCGTGTCAATGCGATATTTTTATGATTCGTGTCTGGGCACAATTATGTCTCTTCAAAACATTTCGTTTCGATCAAATACTTTCTTTTCATAAAATGGTGTTTACTTAAGTTTCTCTCGACATAAGACTTTGTATACTAATAATTTATCTTTCTATCATTCGTATACTATATACATTTTTTGCATATGAAAAGATGCAACTCTATTCGTCTGGTTTGGACGTTGTTCGAATAGTACATCCTAAACGTTTCGTGTCTCTACTAGACTAGCTCAAAAGGTTTGATCACTATTGAGCTTCTCGCATTCGGACTTTACGACGTTCACTTTCACTATATGGTTATCTGGTTGTATTTAGCCAGAAACCATCACGATAACTATGTCTTTAAGAAAACGGTCGATTCTTATCACCTGTGGTATTCTTCTACACGGAATGTGAGCGTTCCCTCAGATAATGACCTTGTTATCCACTCTGAAAGCATATGTCTGTCATAGCTTGACTGTTATATAAGTGACTTCTATCGCATTGCGGGCACATGGGATTTGCAAGGCTGGAACTTCATTTCTCCGACTGCAAACCATAAATTCTTAGCCTTCTTGGCTGCTTCCCTCCGTCTATTTTTTTATCATATTGACTATGTAGCCTTTCCATCTTTTCTCTTCCATCACACTTCTCGATCATCTATTATTATACTCTTTGTATTCATATTCATCATATCTATCGGTCTATGTGATGCACTTTATTTATTCATTTCCGATGAGTTCCCCAATTCTTTCAACTTTTCTTACCATATGCTGCATTTGACTGTGTCATTACTTTCATTCCTAACACTTATCTTGTTTATCCTTTATCGACCTTCGGTTCTATTAACACGCTCTTTTCAATTTGGTCGAGCTTATCTCTTTACTCTTGCGGAGAGCTTTATCAGTTCTTATGGTATTTGTTAACACCCTTTGAAACCTTTACGATATTCTGATCCTGGTGATCACTATCATGTTCGAAATCTCTTTGCTACCACATCAACATCTTATGACTTATTCATATTAGTCTTTGTTAGACATTGCTTTCCTTCTCACAACTATGGTTCTATTTCTCTTTACAATTTATGTGTTGACTCCAAATCCTGTCATCAGGTCTGGGGCAATCTACTTAATTAATCAGACTTGATGACTTATCCTTGTACCAATTTGTCTCTTCGGTTCAATGCCCTTGGTCTTTCTTGATCATCCCAATCAAAGCAAAGAATAGAAATAATTTCTTATATCGGGTCACAAACTTCGTCCATGTTATTTGACCTGTCACTAGTTTAATTGCTTGTCGAAACCAATCATGGGTTGGACCTTTTATCGATATCTTGATCAATCTTGCTGTTTTTGTCTGCTCGAAGTTTACGAGCATCTTGCTTCATATCCTTCTAGAAGATTTAGCGCATTGCTTGGTCCATCCACTCCTTCGGATACAATCTCAAGTATGCCAATATCAAACCTGTATCTATGTTCTTTTCATTATATTGATAATGTCTTTGTACTAATTGTCCAATTATTAGCATACAAGTCTGTATATCAGTTACTTCTACTGCTAACCGATTCACATTAACGTTGAGTTGTTACGGAACTCCCGGTGCCTGTACATACCTGCTTGGTCTATAGTAGATTTCCTCAGACCTTTGTCCCATCTACGGCCTTGGTCTACCGGATGGACTGGGTTATATTCGTCTTTGTTACTTCTGGCCTCTTCTCGGGCCCTATGCACTTACTGTGCAACGGCACGTGCTCGAGTGATTCTTTGTTCATAGTATGGCAGATGTATATAAAGGAATCCCGATGAATTCCTTATAATACAACACATACTAGTCATCACAATTAACCGCCATCCACGTAAATTGGACCTTAGGAACGCTTCCTTCCTATAGGCCTCGTACGATTACGTCTCATATATAAGTCTTATGGGTATCCTCTCATTATAGACTGAGCAAACATCAAAACATATACTCGCATCGTATATGTTCCGTGCGTATCATTATCGTAGCTATGAGCATCTATGTTAATCGACTTCAAAGAAAATTTGTATCCCTTAGATTTTTTTGGTTGCGTCGCGCATTTTAAGTCTTGTAAGCATTCCGCTTACAATGGAATTAGCAAAACCAAGCAGCATTCAATCATAAGGCATAATTCCTATTCATAACAATCAATCACAAATACCTCTTTCACTTATTGCATAATTTATCACAAATTTATATCCTGTGACCATATCACTCTCCTGAGTGATTGCGTTTTGCAGCGCATCGCATATTTCATCAATCATATAACATTCAACCGATTCCATCCCATCACTTATTCTCGATGATACTCTTATATGATATGAGTCTCGAGAGTCTATAACTCTTCACAGACTATAGATACTCGAAAGAGTATTGCTTACTCGAGTATGTACAAAACATATATTGTGCTCATGCACACATCTAACTCGACTTCTAATTGCACATATAGGAGAGGACATTTTAGGAATATGTTCGAAAAATCGATGAAAATAGTGATAACGTTCAAAAGACAAGACTGGAAATCCCTATAATCCGCAGTAGTTCCTAGGTATTGATCGACACTTTCCTATACTCCAATCACAAAAGAACAATGGCCTAGGAATACTAAACCAATGCTCTGATACCACCTTTGTCACAACCCAAATTTATGAATCGCGACCGGCGCTAGGGAATGGGAGTGGTAGCTCCGAAACCCGTAGTAAGCCTAAAAACCTGTGTAAATTTTTTGCAAAGCAAATCATATTTCATATAAAAAAATAGATGTGACTCCATTTTACAAAAACATCATAGTCAAAATGTGTTATACTAATACATAGATAAAAACATCTAGACTACTGCGGACCGCTAGAATGAAAACCTTCTTTCACTTCTTATGCAAATGATTCCGAGAATTAAAACTTTGGAAGTTTGACTCTCCAAATCATATCCTGCTATCCCTAAAAAATGGGAGGAGCAACGGGGTCAGTATAAAACTGAGTGAGCTCACCAAATTACACGCAATATCACATAAAGGGCTAAAACCGTTGAAAAACCGTTTTATGTATAGAAAATACTCTTTTAAAATCATATTGCATAGCTTCTTTACTTTCCTTCATAACTCTTTGTTTATTTTATAAACTTATAGTTTATACGTATTGATATCTTTGATTTCTTCTTATACATTTGATATTTTTCTTTTCTCAATTTGTTGGATTAGTTTCCGACCGAATCTGAAAGCTTAGTTTATAACATCATGATTCTAAGTTGAGTAAAATCACTGACAATCTCTTGTGACTTGATCCTGATGGTTGGGTCCCGAGATAGTTAGACCGAGTTAACCACAACCATATGGTACAGTACCGAGATAATTCA
Source organism: Mercurialis annua (assembly GCF_937616625.2). Taxonomy (NCBI): domain Eukaryota; kingdom Viridiplantae; phylum Streptophyta; class Magnoliopsida; order Malpighiales; family Euphorbiaceae; genus Mercurialis; species Mercurialis annua. The sequence goes on from NC_065571.1 coordinate 19,059,810, forward strand.
ACCGAGTTAACTAGTACCATTTCTCAATCCCAAACGATCGATCGATATGAGTCCCGAAATAATTCAACCGAGTTAACTCCTTAGACACGGGTCCCGAGATATTTCAACTGAGTTTAACGTCGTGTCTGTATTTGGACTCTGCACTCTGCAGGTCTTTTGAACTTAACTGTCGATTCATATAGTTCCTATTGTCATCTAATAGGAAAGTTTGTTCATATTTTGTCTCGATCTTTTTTCAAATTGATTCTCGATGTATTATACTTACTTTTTATTTTGTATGAGTCCCGAGTACTATTATTAAGAATGGATGAGATACAGGTCCCGGGATAATTCTACTGAGTTCAACCTTGTATCTCAGTTCTTATTATTGGGTGTACCATAGTTCAATTCACATTTTACGTTTATTAGTTGATTTTGTTTTTCGTTCTGTTGTATTGATCCTTTATGGACCATGACATACACATTATAATCTACAAATATACATCTATAACACACGCACGTATGGTATTTATTATGTTCGATAGTACATATCAAAATGTACTATATTTTCTTATTCATATTTGATCTGATACTTGTATATTATTCGATATTCGATTTATATTATATTACTTTTCCCTTCCCCCGGTATTTAAGTATATATATTATTTCCATTTTTTTATGTTATTATCAAATAACAAAATACGAAAGACGTTTGCAAAGTAAATAACATACTATACTTTCAAACATACATATAATATATTCAGATATATATAAAAATATTCATAGAGCCTTTCGTACTAAAAATACGTGGTTTTATGAATATTTACGAGTAATTAAAGTGTACTCGCCACTTACTATCCAAATTCTTCAAATAAACACGGAGACATCTCGATCCGTTCGGTCGAGTCTACGCAAATGTGATAACGCTATTACTTTTGTTTAGGTCTCGGACCATGAAAGGCACTCGAAGGTGTCGAAAACAAGCTTGGAAGTTAATGCCTGGAGCTATTCAGAACAACAGTTCAGACTGTACACAAAAATGTTCTGCCACAGATGACCATTTTAGAGTCTAATTCAGAAAACGCTTAAACTTAGAAAATTATACTTAACATTCTAAAGTTTCCGTATCAACAAACGGAACTTAATTTCGACTTATACAACTCGAGATATTTCCCTCGCAATATCGCTGTTTCCTAGGAAATTATTTTACAAAACGACAATTAGCTCGCATCGACTAAATTCGTAACTTACTTCGCGACGAGGCTAACCTATCGATACCACATTCTAACAACAACACAATCCAGCCCCTAAACGCATCCTAATCATACATATTTCAAGACCTAATCATCATTAAAACAGTTAGGTACGAATTCCATACAAGGGCCGAATTATGATTTCATTTTTCATTCAAAACTTAACAATCAAAATCAACTTCAATTCCCCCATAGTTATTCATAAATCAAGCATATAACAATCAAATGATCATCACATCCTTCACCTAGCTTCATGGCCGAACCCTTCATAAATTTTCCAATCCAAAAATTTAATTAACAACAACATAATTCCTATGACTATAATCATCAATTTCAATTCATCAATTCATCACGATTTTGCCAAAATCCTAAGTGTAATTTCTCTTTTAATTTATCATTTAAAATCAATAATTTTCAGCCACAATATACCACAACATATCAACCCTAATTCATTCTCAATTCATCAATTATAACACTTAATTCATAGCTCATAATTATCATACATAATCAAACTACCATTATAATCAAACTTTAAAAAAAACCGAAATATTAGACCTGAAACCCTAACTGTAATTTGAGTTTATTACCTCAAATTGAAGTCATAGATCTGTAGATAATCATTTTCTCATTCTGTGGCCGCAATAATCGCTCAATTCGGACTTAAAACAAAAGAGATATGGTGTTTTTAAGATTTGTGAGAAATTTGAGAGGAGAGTTACGGGATTCTTTCTCTTTTGCTGCAAAATATGTGATAAACGAATGAATATTCATTTTGAAAGTGATGATAATAAGTGGGCAAAGAGTCCACTTTGGTCCTTGAAGTTGCCACCTCCATACCTTTAAATTTCTAACTTTTCTTTCGTTCAATTTAGTCCGCCTAACGTTAAATCCTTTAGATCCGATTAATTCCATATTGTTTATTTCCAAATAAATAATATTACTCCCATATCTTATTATCTCATTTTCCAATAATTTATTTTGGCAATTTTGGTCAAAAACGCTCAAATTTCCATTTTGAGCTAACTTGCACTTTTTTCACTTTTTCGTCCAATTTTTTATTTTAATAAATATCGTCGGTATTATTTTCCCACCTTATGAATATAGAGTAATAACAACTTCCTTTGGAAGTTTGTGGCTAGAAGTCCACTTTAGTTTTTAAAGTGGCTAACTTGCATTTTAACTCAACTTCTCTATTAATTGACATGCTTAACTAAATAAAGTCTGAAATTTATGAAACCTTATCCATAATTTCTAAAAAATATTTCACGGATATTGGCGTGAAAATTATTAGCTCGGGCTTTCCAACTTATTTTATTTTATTCCCTTTAGTCATGATTAAAACCAATTGCTCACATAATAATTTTCAATTAAAATTATTATTTTATGATAATTCCAATAGACCCGCTTCGGTCTAAGATATTCTCGTTCTTAATCTTTACGATTATGCCTCGTAGCACTATGCGTAATACCTCAAAAATTTAGGTTCTTACAATTTGATTTTGAGTTTGCTAACTCTATGATGAGTGGAATACTTGAGAGACTTATAATATGAACGTAGCTGTAGAAGGCCTAAAGGAATGAAGTATTTCTAAGGTTCAACCTACGCATATAACGTTTAGTTATAATGGCATCTGTATGCTATGGTTTAAGGAATTAAATCGGGATTCATATGCATATAGTACGGCGGAACCAAGAAATACTCAAGCACGTGCTGTGCACAAGCAGATAAATATGGCCTGAGATGAGGCCAAAGGTAACAAAGGCGAATATTATCCAGTGCATTCGGCAAGTAGAGGCCGCAGATGAGGTAGAGGTTAAAGGGAACCTAGCTTAGATCAGGCTGAGAGTGTGTAGGCACCAGGAGTGCCGCAACAACCCAACGTTGATATTAATCCATTAGTAGCAAAAGTAACTGATGTACGAAATTGCATGCTAATGATGGGGCAGTGGATACAAAGACAATACAATGTGAAGAGAGAAATATGGATAGAGATTTGATATTGGAATACATGAAGTTAAATCCAAAAGAGTTTGACGGATCAAAAGATTCTATAGATTGTCTAAAAAACGTGGAGCAAACTGCTCGTAGACTTCAAATAGAAGAAAGACAAATGGTAAATTTATAGAGATATCAATGAAAGGTCCAACCAAAGATTGATTTCGACAAGTAATTGGAGCGATAATGGGTCAAATAACATGGATGAAGTTGGTGACCGTATTTAAGAGATTCTTTCTACCTTTTGTTTTGATCAGTGATAATTGAGAAAAGCTAATGTTGTTACTTTGAGAAGACAAATATTTTCAAGAATATGATGCCGAGTTTAATCGATTAAATAGAATCGCCCCAAGCTTGATGAGAAATCGTGTCCGAGTCAATACAAGATTTGTAAAAGGATTAGGATCACAGTTGTGGGAATGTTGACCCAGACTGATAAAGAATTTGTTAAGCTTGTCGGTAGTGCTATACAAATTGAAAGAGCACTGGTCCATTTTGACAAAATTCTTGATTCTTCACATTCAGGTCAGATAAGAAATGAAATGTAATACCCCTAAAAGTAGTACGATAAATGGATCGTGCCACAAGTCCTAAATTTTGGAATTTGGGCCAAGTAGGTCAGGAATGAGACTTGACTGAGGAAGTATAAATGGAATAAGAGAATTGATCAGATCACGAATAATTATTTGAAGTAGAAATTATTATTCGTTGAAGCAGTTATTAGCGGAACTAACTAAAAGCTAAGAAAATTAAAATAAAATAGAAGTCCCGAGCTAATAATTTTCAGGACAACGTTTGTGAAACATTATTAAGAATTAATCGTTAAAGGATTTCTGAAAGTTAAGCACGACGGTTACTTGAAAATTTCAATTAAAAGTGAAAATTAACCATTTTGAACTAAATTGGACTTTTAGCTACTTTGAGCCAAAATGGACTTTTGTAGAACAAATTGCTTAATAAGGAATTATCATCATCATTTGGTTAAGAAAGAGAAAAGACTCCATCTACTCTAGTTTTGATCTAAAAAGCCGAACTCAACATCCATGGCTAACTACATGGATTCTTCATCAAAATCATTAATTCTTGAAGCAGAACACTCCTAAGCCTAAAGTAACCAAGGCTAAGTGTTTAATAAATGATTATTCAGGAATTAATGATTGAAAAATTAGGGTTCTTGAACTTGAAATGGGATTTTGTGAAATTGTTTGTTGTAGTGTGTTCAAGAGCTTCCATGGAGCAATTTGATGGTGAAATTGAATGAAAAACCATTGGCAGAGACACCTCATGAAAGGTAAGGGATTTTATGAAATTGATGAGTTTGGGTTGAAGAAATTGAATGATGATTTGGGCATGTAGGTTCGGCAATCACATGATAATAGTGATGTTTGATGATTGATGTGTATTGGTTATGGAATTGCTTGATTAGGCTTGAATAATTGATGAAATGTTAGATATGAGACTTGGTTAGGGGTTCGTTCATCAAGCTAAATTAATGATGTTTGCTAAATAATGGTTATAAGAAATTAGTTTGAGTTTATTAGAGCTAAAAATAAACTAAAAGTGATGGAATAATGTTAATTGTTTAATAAAAGTTTGAATGAAATCTGGAATTGGGAAAAGGAACTAGGGTTCGGCCATGGAATTAGAATGGGGATAAGAGATTCAACTTGTGTTATATTCTTTGTTCATGAATATTAAGGGCTGAATTATTAGGAAAACTGATTAGAATGATGATTAAAAAATTGATGGAAAATATGGTCATGATTCGGCCAGAGTAAGTAGTTCATGACCAAATGATTTTGATAATGTTTATTGATAGATTGCAAGTGTTTATGATAGCATATGATGTCTGGATAGTATAAATATGGAAGTATGTTTGTCGATAGATTATAGGTCTCGAAGCGTTATAAGTCATAATTCGAACGTATACGAGCTAGTTTGACGATTTCATGATAAATCGTTAAACGATTCCAAATAAAACATAACCTTACGTTAAATAATGGGTATGAGGTATATAAATAATAAAAATGGTAATATTAAGTGGATATGGTATAAGAGGTTAATTGATACGAAATTCAAATAACGATCGTAATCGAGTACAAGGCCGATTAGTCGACATAATAAAATACGACGAAAAGTAAAGCTGGAAATTAAGTAAATAGATAGTTATTTAATAAATAAATAAAATATTACTTCAAGCTAAGGTTTAAATGATAACACTAAAACGCGTAAAGGAAATAAAAAATTGCTATATCGATAAGAGTAAATAGAAACGTATCGGATTAGACGCGATAACCTGTCACGACCCAAATTATTGATTCGAGACCGGCGCTAGGGAATGGGAGTGGTATCTCCGAAACCCGTAGCAAGCCTAGAAAACTCTAACTTTTTTGCAGAAACATGTACAAAACAATGCATACGAACATGTAATAAGAAAGACACATTTGCAAACACAACATACGATACTATAATAGTGGGCGTTCAACTTCTGTAACTCGTACGTACTACCCCATCTATCGATCTATGAAAAAGTTGATGACTTAAGAAGCATCAAAACGATCCTACTATATAGCGTAGCCTAACCACAGACATACACAGAATAGCAGGCATAAACATATACTGGACGTGTAAAACCCCGCTATACTAGGCCACAACTTGTCATCTTATTCTACTACAACACTGAGGGAACTAGTACTTTGCGCAAGCCAAACAGAGAATGTCTATCTGATCCGACACTAATCACCTGAAAGGGGTAATCATCAACGGGGTCAGACTATGCTGAGCGAGTGTACACATTACTAATGGTACTACTCAAAAATAACATCGCATTTAAAAACTAAATATGCATATATGAACATATATTATACTCCAAGCATTTGACCCGATCGAAACCCTCATCCCAAAACAAACCTAGACTAGGGTAGAATTCCTAATAGTAACAAGCGACTACTATTTATAAAATCCTTTTGGTAAGGTCCCAAGATAATTTGACCGAGTTTAACCTTTACCAAGTGATAGAGTCCCGAGATAGTTTGACCGAGTTAACCTAGTACCATTTCTTATATCCGAACGATCAATCAAGATGAGTCCCGGAATAGTTCCACCGAGTTAACTCTAGATACAGGTCCCGAGATAGTTCTACCGACTTCAACCTTGTACCTAATCACACAAGAAGAGTACTCTACAAAGCGATCTAGAATAATTCTATAACTTACCCCAACACTGGTGATCACACAGCCTATTGACGCCAAATAGGTAGCTCGTTTCCCCAGATCATATACTTGTTTTCACAATCGAATATTTGATAATACGATACACAAATTCAGTTATAATGATAAAATATTATAGCATGGGATGTAGTTTAATATTCATACTTATAATATCAAAACTAGCTATTGCGTAATAATACATAAAAGTAAAGTGTAACTCATTTAATACGATATCTAATCATACGATACACCAATATGTCGATCTACGTTCCCCGAATGTACTAACTGATAGATCTCGTAACTCGTCGATACGTCTGTTACAAATTCAAATCATACGTACGTTTAATTCATAAACGTCAACTTAATGCCAAAACCCTAAGTTACAAACTTAGGTCAATACGATCTTATTCCTAATAAGATTCTTGAATTCACTTACTCTTAATCATTCTCTTATACTTAGACAAAGTAGTAATCATTATCATCTTATCGATTTTCAAATACATCCTACATATATTCCGAAACCCTAGTCATAAACGTCGTGTTCTATATTCAAATTTTAGAATTCTGGAGTCCGAGGATCGATATCGGGTCAGGGTATGTCGTGTTGGGCTTCGTCACGTCGTACCCGAGTTCAAATTTGCTTGGCACATTGTGCCAAGACATCCTCACGTCGTGAGGAACCCTAAAACAGACAAAAAGTTTGTTCCGACGTGATTCTGACCTCTGAAAAATACTCAAATCCATTATGTCATGCTTCCAGATCATTTTAACAGAAACCCCAACTCAAATATCATCAAAAACGTCAAAAACGACATGGTTTCGGCTAATTCCATCCATCTGCAACATCATAAACTTAAAACAGCTCATATAGGCTCAAAACCCTAATTCAAAATAAAATATTTACCTTGCTACGAAGCTTGTATTTGGTAGAGCATTGAAGTCTTGATCCAACGGCGCAAGAATCGTTTGATTCCGACTCCGAACGAAGAAACCGTGTTGATCGCAAGTTTTGCTCGCCAACCCTTCACTGCTACGTTTTTGGTTCTCCTGTATGAATTTCACTCATATCCAATTACATATATAATTTGGCCAATTTGCTTGTTCGATCCTTCCTTTTTTTATTCTTTACAATCTTTCCTTTTAACTTATCTTTTAACTAATGAATCGATTAATTATTTGATTCTGATACTTACGTATTATTTATATCCAAATAAATAATACTACACCGATATCTAATTAATTTATATTCCGACAAATTGTTTTAATTTATTCTTGGATAAAATAATTAAATTTCAATCGGAGACATAAATTTAATTTTTTCTATATTTTTGTTCATTTTTTAATATCCTCATTTCTTACATTAACCAATGCTGATATCCAAATTTTCTTATTCGAATCCTTATACATAGACGTCCTACTCGATATTATATATTTTGCAACTCTGGTCCCCCTCTTCAGGAAACTTTGCACTTAAACGACATTTGAACTTACAGGGTATTACATTCATCCCCCCATAATATAAAAATTCGTTCTCAAATTTTCATATATCTTACTTACTTTAATTGATTGGTATCTTTACCATTATCCATGAAAATTACACTCTACGCATCTTACGATACTTGTCGGTTCGTGGAATCATTATTCTAGCTCTTGCACTTTTGTCGCATTAGCATTAACTGTTATTGACAAACCTTTCTTGATATCGTCTTTTATGACGATATTAGTTTCACCCCTATTCACTTATCTCCTTTCGTTCTCGATCTTTTCTCTTTGTCCAGTACATATAGTCCTATCATAATTTCTTGTTCGATACATAACCACATGGGCTCTGTGTCCTCATAATTAAACTCCTAGTTTAATTTTCGATAACTGATTGCAATTCGTTTAGTAATACTATAATAACGCAAAAAATATTAAGGTGTTAGATCGGGCCACATGTCTTTAGGTCGAATAGGTCGGGAATGAGACTCGGCTTAAGAAGTATAATTGGAATAAGAGAATAAATCGGATCACGAAATAATAATTTGAAGTAGAAATTATAATTCATTGAAGCATTATTAGCGGGTCCAAGTGAAAAGCTAAGAAAAATTGATATTAAATAAATGAAAGTGTCGAGCTAATAAATTTCACGACAATAGTTGTGAAATATTTTTAAGAATTAATCGGAAAAGGATTCCTGAAAGTTAAGCACGACGGGAAAATGAGAAGTTGAGCTAAAGCGCAAATTAGTATTGAGGTAAAATGGATTTTTAGCCACTTTGAGCCAAAGTGGACCTTTAGCCAACAAACTACCAACAAGGAAATGAATTTTTATTCATTCCATTTATCATAACTAAATATGGAAAGAAAGGATTTTCAAGAATCAATTTCAGGATTCAGTATGACGGGAAGTCGTTTTGAGAGTTAAACACGACGGTTTAACGTTTGAGTTAAAATAGACTTTTGGCACTAAGTGAGGTCATATACTTAGCCACTAAGGGTTTGACTAAGTTAATTTCTCTCATTTTACTCAAGAGGCAAAATAAAAAGAAAGAAAAAAAATGATGGAGCTCTTCTCCTCTTTCCATGGCCGAACTCTCCCCTTTGCCTAGCCTCACCATTTCTTGATCAATTCTCAAGATTCTTGAAGAAAACCTTCATGATTCTTCAATTTAGCTAAGGTAAGGCGATCAGTTTATTTTTCATGGTTAGTTTTCAAGGAATTGATAAAGATTAGGGTTTATGCACCTAATTTTGGGATTTTGTTGTTTGATGATTGCAACATGTAATTGAGCTTGGATTAAGGGAATTGATGGTGAATTATGGATGATTGACCTTTGGTCATGGGGTGTCTTCAAGCTACGGTAATATTTGAAATTTTGGTTTTAATATTGATGAATTGGATAAGTTTTGTGGTGTTGGATTTGGCAATTATAAGTAGTTGTGATGTTTGATTGTTGATTGTTTTGACTTACAGATGTGTGACAAGGTTATGGTTAAAAGTATTCCGCCATAGATCTAGAAACATGATCAAGATGTATTGATGTGGTTTAGGCAAAAGTGTTAAGATGTAGGAGCTGAATATAAGATGAATTGATTGAATAATGTTGTTGGAAAATGCATGATTGTATTCGGCCAAGTATGAAAATTTTGAGCAAAGGATTTTGATAATGTCTAAACCTTGGTATACAAGTGTCTATGTTTGCCTAAGAGGTATGGACTATGTTAATATGAAAAATTGATTGCGTTAGGCTTTAGGTCTCGACATGTTATAAATTACGAGTTATATATATGCAAGTTAATTAGACGTAATTTCAGAAATTGAGCCGCAGAACAGCCATATTGTAAGAGCAATATCTCTATTTGTATAGATTCGAATTAAGTTCCAGATGTTGGTACGGAAACTTAAAAGTGTTATCTAAAAATGTCTAGGTTTAAGTTTCTGCTAATTCGACCTCTAAGTTGCTCGAATAAATCAGAACATTATATCGCGCGTAACAGTTCTGAATTTTAGGACATCCCAAAGGATTAACTTCCGAGGAAGTTCCCGACACCTTCGTGTGCTAGTTTTAGTCCGAGACCTAAAAAAAAGTTGTAGATGACATTTTGAACTTGAAAAATGTGGGTTTCATTTAGGGGTCAGACTATTTTACAGCCATTTGATATGGAAATCAAATGACGATTGTAGTTGGCTACGGGGTCGATAATACAACAATTATTACTCGTTTATTCTCGATTCTAGCATGTCTATTGAATAAGAATTTCACTCGAGATTTATTTTGTAAATGTCTTAGGTTCGACGAGACAACCTATTACCGGACAAGATGTCAAAAAGCGTGACAGGCGCTATTGTTATCGAAGAATTTGGATTGCAAGAAGTGAGTTTGTTATGTGGAATGTTTACATTGCATTCCTTTACATGCAACTATTTGACACGAATCGCATGACATTGTTTTTGAAATTCATAGCATTGTTTATGAAGTGAATTCTTTTGATTAAAATGCATCTTTTATAAGTCTTGTAACCAATATAGATCCGATGAAACCAGTCATAATACAAAGTACAAACAGTGTCAAACAAATTATGAAATCATATAGAAACTCCCTTCAGTAAAGACTGATGCTAGTTTAATTCGGTATAATTATCTCGGGACTGCATCATGAAATGATTAATACAAGTTGAACTCGGTGGAAAAGATCTTGGGACTGCATTAATCGAGATACAAGGTTAACTCGGTGGAGCTATCTCGAGACCTATATCTCCCCAGTTAACTAGGTCGAACTATCTCGGGACTTGGGGCTAATAACTAAGCTTTGAAATAACAAAGGTGATATGGATATATACGGAATAAGAAACATTGGGAGTCAAAACATAGCGAACATAGGGGTTTCATCCAGTTCTGCAAGTGGTTATTTATGCATGAATGCTTAAAGTAATACTCATTTGTAAACTAACGAACTCACTCAGTGATGAATCACCCCCCAACAGTGTATGTTGCAGGTGCTCAGTCTTTGAAAAAACGAACTTCTACCTTTGTTCCAGAAGTCCGTATACACAGAAAGAGGAGTCACTCAAAAGTGCTGCAGTAGTCGAGTACTGGTGTAGATGGTATGGATTAGAGTGTGCATAAACCGAATCGACCGAATCAAACTGAAATATGAAGTTCAATTCGGTAATTATGACTAAAACATTGTGGTTTGGGTTGGGGTGGTGAAGAAAATCGGTGTTTGATAAATGGTTTAGTTTCGGCTAGGTCAGGACCGATTTAACCGAAAAACCGAGATACAAACTCATACGTGCAAGAAGCTTCCAGAGCTTTGTCACGTATGAGAAAACCCTATACAAAACGGTGTGTTTTGTATAGGGTATAAAAGGTTTGTTAATTTCACTTCCCTCTCAGCGCCTCTCTTTTTCATTTCTCTCTCTATTCTCTCTGTCCTCTCTCCTCTTCATTACTCTCTCGACTCGACTGAAACCCTAACCCTAACCGAGCCTTATTCTCAGTTACTCTTTGCACTCATCATGACTCAGACTCACTTCATCATCATACACACATCAATTAAACTCTAGTTTGATCGCTTCTTTTCTTATACTCTGGATCTTTTGATTTGAAGCTATGGATCACTAAAGCTTTATCTCAAAAGCATTCTGTGTTTAGAAAAAGAAAACGACATGCCTTTCTTTACTTATTATTAACGATATGTTAATTATCAATACAAATACGTATATTGGTGAGTGTTTGTGGTTCAAAGTGTTCATTGTTTTCATTTTCTGTTTTTTTTATTATGTAAAACTAATGGGTCTGTTTGATTCTTGTATGTTGCTTGCATCTAATGAACATGTCATCTCATCTGTGTTTCTGAGACTGGTTTTGTGTTGATAACATCATATCCAAAAGAAAGATGTGATTATTCTGGACTTTTGTTAGTTAGTTCTTCATTTGGACTCTTTCATAACTCTATATTAGTGTTATTGGTACACTTTTTTGTGTTTAATCTTTGTTTGAGAATAAAGTGGTGGTCCTGGACCCTGGTGGAAGCTTTTTATGAGTACAAACAAACCTGCTTATTTGGCCTTTGCAGTTGCAGATCATTCGATGGCAGCAAACTCAATGGTAAGATCATTTTCTTAACTTCTTTACTTTTTAATTTCTTTTTTTAAAGTTTTTGGATATGTACTAATGTTATTTTGTTTTTGATTTTGTAAATGCCAACATTTGAAGAAGTTGGGACTGGTGGGAGCAAAATTGCTTCCTCTGGGACTCCCAATGCTCCTGTTGATGTGCCATTGGTGGTAGAGGGTTCAACAATCCCTCTTCCTGTGCCTGCTGTTGCTCCTACTGCTGCTGAGGCCACTGGGGTACGGAAAAGGAAACCCATGGTTACTAGATCACCTGTTTGGGAACATTACGAGCATGTGTATGATGAATGTGGTAGAGTCATGAGTGCTAAGTGTCTTTACTGTGCTAGAGTTTATCAATGCCATAGCAAATTGAATGGTACTTCTACTTTGAGAGCCCATATGCTTGCATGTCTTAAAAATCCTCATGCTAAACATATTAGGCAGACATTGTTAACTTTAAATCATGTTGCCTCTGTTTGTAATGCTGGTGATTATATTGATAACAGAGTCAATGTTGGGTCATGGAAATTCTGTCAAGAAGTTATTAGGGAAGCCTTAGCCTATATGATAATTGTAGATGAGTTGCCTCTAAGGTTTGTGGAAGGGGTTGGGTTTAAAAAATTGATGTTAGCTGCATGGCCTAGGTTTAAAATACCTAATATGTGGACTGTAACTAGGGACTGTTTCAAAATGTATGAGGAACAGAGATTGAAACTGAAACTTTTCTTAAAGAATCATAGTCAAAGGGTTAGTATAACGACTGACACTGCTGTGTCTGCTTTTAAAAAAGAAATTGAATCAATGGGGCACTGGTGTTGCAAAGGGTAAGTATTTGCACATGAGATGCATTGGTCATATCTTGAATCTTGTTGTCAGTGATGGTTTGAAAGATATCAATGTATGAATTAAAAAAGTTAAAGACTGTGTTAGGTACATTAGGAATAGTTTTGCTAGGCTAAGAAAGTTTAGAGATGCTTCCGAATTTGTGGGGATTGAAACTAAAAAGTCACTGTGTCTTGATGAGCCAACTCGTTGGAATTCTACTTATTTGATGCCTACAACTGCCTGTATTTTTGAGAAAACATTTGAGAAGTATGAGGAAGATGAGTCCTGTTTTAAGTCTGACTTGAATGGTAACATACCTGAATCTTTTGATTGGGAGGTTGTTAGGAAGTTTTCTGATTGTTTATGTCATATTTATCATGTAACTTTGCGCATATCAGTTTCTTTGTATATTACCTCTGATATGCATTTTCAAGAGATATGTGATTTGAGTTGTATGTTATCTGATATGATTGATAGTGAAGATAGTAAAGTGAAATTGTTGGGTGAAAAAATGAAAACCAAGTTTGACAAATACTGGGGTGATCTTGAGAAAATGAATAAATTGATTTTCTTTGCTTGTGTCTTTGATCCTACTGTGAAGTTAGAGGGTATGGAATATTCTCTAACAATAATGTATGGTAAAGCGAAGGGGGTCATTTTGTTTAAATCTGTTGTTGATGAGATTACTATTTTGTTCAATGAATACAAATCTGTGTATGAAAATGGTGGAAGTATAACAAATTTGACTGAGGTAGTAAGCTCTCAATATGAAGTGTCCCCATCTGAAGGGGCCAGTGCCTCACCAACTGGATCTATTCTTGTGTCTATTTCTTGTTCAAAAAAGGGTGCTTCAGTTATGAAAACCAGATTCAAGAAGCATATAAAGGAAATGGGAACTTCAAATACTCAAAGGAGTGAGCTAGAAGTATACCTCAGTGAGGATTTACTGGATGATGATATGGAGGTTTTAATTTGGTGGAAGCAAAATGCACAAAGGTTTCCAGTGCTATCCAAGCTTGCTCGTGACATTCTTGCAGTTCTCATTTCCACTGTTGCATCTAAGTCAGCATTCAGTACTGGATGCAGAGTCCTTGATAGCTTCAGGAGCTCTTTGACTCCTAAACTGGTGGAAGCGCTCGTATGCACACAAGATTGGTTCAGAGGATTTAAAGAACATTTTGTTGTGGAGGAAATTTTGGAGGAGTTAGAGGCATTTGACAAAGGTTATGCAATTCTCTCCTTTATTTTTCTTTTTGTTAAATTGCCTTTTATTATGTCATTACTTTCTGAACTTCTTCTCTTTGGTTTTTTAATTCAGAATTGCCAAATATTGGTCCTATTGCAATCTGAGAAAGAGAATGACACCTTTTTTGATTTTGGTGGATTTGGAATTTGGACCTTCTGGTGGAAGCAAAATCAGATCATTGTCTCTGCCTGATGTCCCTTCTGAATGAAAACTGATCTAAGGATAAGTTAATGTCCCTGTTCCTTCTAATAATATGATTTTTGGTGGTGGAAGCAAAAACTAGTGCTGAATTTTGTTCAAACTTCAAAGCATGAACTTCTAACTTTAAAACTCTTGTACATTATCTATTGACTTATTCTCTTTTATAATGCTTTAATCTCTTTTGGTTTGAAAACCTTGTTCAACTGAATCTTTTTTTTAAATATGATGCATTACTCAGTTTTAACTTTCTCTTTTAAAACTAGTTGCCTTTTTTTTTCAAAGTTCAAACTTTGAACTCTACTTTTCTCAGTTTTAAATCTTTTAAAACTATATTGACTGCTCTGAATCTTTTTCTCTTTTTAATTCAGTTTTAAAATTGTTTATAATTTTCTTTTTTGGGCTGTGATGATGCTTCCACCACAAACTGATATTGTAAGGCCTGCATATTTGTGATATGATGTTTGAATGGCATATTGTTTGAGCCACCATATCATTTGTTCGTCTTATAAATGACTAGAAAAGCACTAGACTGAGCCCCTGTTTTTATAACCCTTTTTTTTAAAACTACACTTCTGTTTTTAATTAGTACAGTTTTCAATTTCAAAAATGAGAAGTTGCTGTCTTTCAATCTTAAAACATCTTCTCCTTTCATGTCCATTGTTTTTCCTGGGCTTCAACTGAAAGTGATGAAAGAGACTGTGTACATACAATACAGAGAGACTGTGCAATTGGTTTGAAAGAGACTGTGTACATACAATACAGAGAGACTGTGCAATTGGTTTGAACTTGGAACTTTGGAAGCATCTTCTTTTTATTGCTTTCATTGAATCATTTTTTTTTGATTACTTGAACTGTGTAGTTTTTGAACAGTTCTATTGTTTTTTATATTGCTGCTTTCTGATTCAGGAGGGAATTTTTGTATAATTGTATTAGTTGTTATGTACAATTAATAGGGGAAAACTTGTAATTAATTTAAGGGTGGGGGTATATAGATCATTTGATACATTACAAGTATGTAATTCTATAATATTTTATATTTTATTGTCTTTACATTTTATTTGATGTCTATTTATTAAAGGCCCATGATAAGGCCCGAACCGACACCAAACCGAACCGACTATCCATTTTCGGTTAAAAAAATCGGTTTTCAATTTTATAATATGCAATTTGGTTTCAAATATGTGTTAATTCGATATAGTCGGTTTTCAATTTTTAGAACTGAATCAACCGACGCACACCCTTAGTATGGATAGTTTGTCAAACGGTTTTAAAAATGTCGCGCAAACTCTGATATATTATGTATGTATTCCCATAGTTTATAAAGACTATGTTTTAAACCGTTTGAATTCTCCACCAATTACATATGAATGGAACTGGTTATGATTATAATTTGTATAAGTTGATATGGAATAGGATTTTGTTTGTTTATTTTTTTCTTTAAATATAGAAATTTTTTTCTATTTTATATATTTGAATATATATTAACATAACATATTCTATATTAATATTAATATGTTATTAATGTCATTTTTTATCGTTCCTTTGTTAGAAAGGAAGATATTTGCATACGTCAAGTTTGAAATTTTTTTAAGAAAATGTTTTGTGATGGTTTTGCGAATAAAATTTATACTCGTTTTTAAGGCTTGCTACGAGTTTTGGAACTACCATTCCCATTCCCTAGTTCCGTTCGAGATTTCGGGTTGTGACAAATACCTTATTACTAAAGATGATTACTTTCGTCCTTAAACTTCCTTCATTCATTGTCGATCAATGTAAATGATCAATTAACCCATACTTCACTATTATGTTGTCTTCTCCGCATGGCCGTTGTCGCGGTCTAATTCTATATGTCGATAGGTTGGGAACTTAATCATATTGTCAATTATCTTCCTATGCCTTATCTTTTCACTTATCTTATACGATAGCACCGTCGTTCATCGACGGTCATCCATGAGATGAATTCTGATGATGAATCCTTATAAGGTTTATGCTTTCCTTATAGGGACTTGCTCGATCTACTTCTTACGTTCTCAAACTTCGTATACTCCTTTATTCATTATTTATCTACTGACTTACTTTTCACTTCTTGAGGTACCGATGCACTTTCCTTTGAACTTCTCGTCTCTTCTTTCTTATGATTCATATGTTTCACTAATTTGGTTTACAACCAAATAGAATTGCTATAATCGTCGCTGAATTATTATCCTAATAAGACAGCGTTTAACCAATACTTTGATAAGCTATTTATGCTTATACTTTCTTGCTCAGTTGTTGAAGTGAGGATCTTTAATCCTTTTCCAATTGTTTACACACAACAGAATGTTCTTTGGTGGTGGTGTTGTTACTTGTTCTATGCTCGATCTTCTTATTCATACTTTACTTATCTTCCGATCTATTCGATGCATTCTGTTTACTCATTTCCAATGGGGTTTCTTAGTCCTTTCAGCTTCTCTCGTCATGTGCAGCCTTTGACAGTGTCATCATTTCCATTACAATTGTTTATCTTGTTCATCTTTTATTGATTTACGGGTCTATTAACCCACTCTTTTCTATCCTTTCGAGTTTGTCTCCGTATCTTTGCAGAGATTCTTGCCAATCCTTATGGCAAGCGTAAACATTCTTTACAATCTTCTCGATATGTTGATTCTTGTGATCACTACTATATTCAAATCCTTGTTACCACATTTGGTACTTTATAATTTATCCACCTCATTTTTTTTCGATATTACTTTGCCTTCTATTGAACTCCTCATTATTCGCCTTGTCGTGATTTGTTCTTTGGGACTTCAATATTAACTTTAGTACTACCCTTAGGTTATACTTAGCGTTCATCTCTTGTTCACTTCGATTTCATTTTTTTCTATATCTGTCTTGCTCTTTTAGCATCTTTTTGACATCATTCATCTTTCAATCTCCAATATGCTTTGAGCATCCATCTTCATAATCCTACTATTTTCCAGCTATTTCTTTTCTCAAGTACTCTATTTTAGTTTGGATCTTAGTTTCCAAACTATCTCTCTTTGCTATCATGTCAGTTTAGGTTTACTTCTCATTACTACCCATAATGTTACTATTTCCATTTGTAACCTCTTTATTTCATCTATATCGTAGACTTGTTCTTCACGATCTTCCATCAATTTCTTATTCTTAATCATTCACTAGGATTAGTAGCTTCGGTACTATAATCTTACTGAACTCCTTTCTTATTCATTACTCTTGTTCCTGTAATACTACTTGATTATGGTCTATTATACTTCTCGTATTCATCTCCATCGTATCTCATATATCTTGCACTTCTTATCTTAATATCATCAATATTGTTTATCGTTAGGGGGTCACATTCTATTCCGTTCGAATATCTTGACGTGCTGCGTTCTCGGTCATATGCATATCTATTAATCGCATTCTTTCTAACATCTTGACTATTAGCAAGGCTAATCCTATATTGATGTCCAATCAATTTTTTTCGCTTTTATGTGTCTACGGCTACATAGAGTTTGATCCACCTTATCTTCTCGTCAACTTTCTAAATGACATTTTCTTTTCCTTTCCTCGATTACTCTTATTGATTACTTTAACCAATCTCTTCATATCCTCTATATACCTTCAGATTCTTATACATGAATACCTCTTTATAGGTATCTTGTTCTCGTCTATTATCTTCTATTTCGATCTATTCGGTAACACTTTCTTTAGTGTGGCTCAATTCTTTTATTGAGTCTCTTCTTAATATCTTTCCAAATATTCTGATATACAAAGCTTTAATCATATGTCAGATATGTTGGATACTACATAACGCAACTTAGTTGTCCATATATAGTGTTTACACCTTCATTCAAGGGTCATTATTAATATTCCTTATCGATCTTAGTATGGTTTTTACTCTTTATCAGCCGAACCTAAAACTTAATATTCGACATTCCACATATATCCATTACGTGGTATACTTTTTGTGGTTTACTAACCAATTCCGTAATCACAAACTTGGTGTTGAAGATTCATACTCCTAATTCACTTGTTATAATACTTGTCTATCTCTTAATCTTTCTTATCGTATATTTCAAACAATTCAATTCTATGTAGAGTTGGTGTTAACTATACTTAGCTGATCAAATTTTATACTTCATACTCTTGTCGCCAGTCTATATGGCTAGTCACTTTTATCCATATATATCCATCATCAACACTCTTATGGAAACAACTTCTAGTTCCTAGTTTGACGATCGCAACGGTTAATCCTCAAGTAACCGTCTTAAAAACATCATGTTCCAATATCAATTTGATCCAACGGTTCAATCAAAAACTATTCTAGCATTACTAGACTTTAACATTTTCTATATCACGTCTAAAACTTATCTTATTAATGAATAGCAACTATTCATGTTCCTTGCTTCATGGTTTACAAGTCCATATATCGATTTTATCTTCTTATACAATACTTCTTTTATATCATAACTTAACGTTCTCGACATCTTGTCTAAAAGGGCATTTACGTTCTAGCTTGTCTCTAATCGAATATGCATTACTATCCGAATACATCTGCTATTCTGATCACATTCTAGTTCATTAAATCAAGACTAACTTCATATACTAGAAGCATAGTTCTGTATTCTCACGGTTATACGCATTCATCGCTTCTTCAGACATTGATTGCAGCTTGATCTCGAGCATTTCACTTCAATTATAGAGTTTTGGTCTAGGTATACTTACATAAAAACAAATCTCTTGAAAACTCTTTCAATTAAAATGACTCAGTATGAAATTTATATCAAAAATTCCATTTAAAACATAGCAAAATTGTGCACTAGGGTGATGACATCTCTCATCCCCAAAGAGTTTCCACATCTCACCTTTTTGTCTGAGCATGATGCATATGATGCATGTCTAATTGATGCATGTACCGATGTATGTAGTGATATATTTCTATCAATGTCGTGACAATTATCGATTATTATTACGGGTCTAGGCACAATTATGTTTTAAAAATTGTTTAAATAAATAACTTTAACAAGTTATAGACCGTTAGTTTCGTAAGTTCTCCGGACCTTTAAACTCTGTAACCAGAAAGTTCTTCCACTCAGATAGGTTCATACTCTTTCTTCATTCGCTTCCTAGCATCTCTATCGATCGATTTCAACAACATATTTTCCTCATGTCGTGAGGATCTTCTTCACGTCGTGAGGATCCCCAAAACAGAACAAAAGTCCGTTCCGAAGTGATTCTGACCTCTGAAAAATACTCAAATCCATTCCTTCATGCTTTCACATCATTTTTCCAACTCAAATATCATCAAAAACGTCAAAAACGACATGGTTTCGGCTAATTCGATCCATTTGCAGCATCATAAACTTAAAACAAGCCATATTAGCTCAAAACCCTAATCCAAAATCAAATCTTTACCTTGATACGAAGCTTGTATTAGGTAGATGATTGAATTTTTGATCCAATGGCGCGAGAATCGTTCGATTCCGACTCCGAACGAAAAAACCGTGTTGATCGCAAGTTTTGATCGCCAAACCCTTCACTGTTACGTTTTTTGTTATGTGATATGAATTTCATTCATATCAAATGATTTATATAATTTGACCAATTTGATTGTTTGATCTTTCCTTTCTTTATCTTTACAATCTTTCCTTTTAACTTATCTTTTCACTAATGAATCGATTAATTATTTTAATTATGATACTTATGTATTCTTTATATCTAAATAAATAATACTACTCCGATATTTAATTAATTTATATTCCGAAAAATTCTTTTAATTTATTCTTGGCTAAAATACTTAAATTTTAATTTGAGACATAAGTTTTACTTTTCCTATTTTCTCGTTCATTTCTTTCAATGCCGTCATTTCTTACATTAACCAATTTCGATATCCAAATTTTCTTATTCAAATTCTTAAACATAGACTTCCTACTCGATATTATCCTTTATTTAATAACCAAAATCTTACATTTTTTGCAACTCCGGCCCCCCTATTCAGGACACGTTGCACTTAAACGGCACTTGAACTTACGGGGTATTACATAACCCGACATGTTATGCATATGCAGTTTATTCTTGAGTCTAATATATATCTATTGAAATAGATTCTCACTCGAGATATACTTGATAATTGTCCTAGGTTCGATAAGGCAACCTACTAGCAAACAAGGAGCTCAAAAAGCTTGATGGGTGTTGTAATTGATCGAAGTTGTTGGATAGCAAGCAATGAGTTTATATTTTACTGTCAACTATTAATACTGCATTATTTTATAAAAATGCTTTATTTAAAATGCACTATTGCATTTAAAATATTTGAAACAAAATATAAACCAGATGAAACAAGTTATCTATTGGGCATCAATAAAATATTGTGTACACCAGTTACAACAAACTAGATGAATGAAAATATGAATAATAATACATTGACTATATATAATGTATAATTGATATCGAAAAACGTATGAAGCCATTAAGAACCTCCCTTAATATCGATTGATGCTAGTTTAACTCGGTTGAACTATCCCGGGACTACATCAGGAAATGATTAATGTAAGTTAACTCAGTAGAACTATCTCGGGACCTGTATCTACCAAGTTAACTCAGTCGAACTATCTCGGGACTTGGGACTAATGATTTGAGTATCGATCGTGTAAGTAAAAGATATGAATGTAATCGAAAAATAAAATAAACAAGAAACATCATTAACGTAGGGTTTCATTCGGTTCAGTATTTTGATGCATATAAAGGTATTTTTTTATTAATTTTCTACAGTAATTATGAACTCACTGATCAGTGTCAACTGACCCCCCCCCCCAATAGTGTTTCCTTTCAGGTAAATATGTTTTGACTGGACGGACTTCTCTTTGTTCCATAAGTCTTATGCACAAAAGGAAGGAGTCAATCAGTAGTGCTGCAGTAGTCGAGTCCTAGTATGTATATGTATTTGGTCAAACGTTTTTGTATGTTTTACCCATACTCTTATGAATATGAAAGATTATGAAAACGGCATTTTAAACCGTTTGCTTTAATGCTAAAAGGGCTATGCTAGGATGTGAGACATCGCATTATAAGACCCAGGTTGCTATTTAATGTTTTCAAGAATTGAATAGACGTTTGTAAACGTCAAGTTTTGAAAAACATTTATGAAAACATTTTAGGAATGAATATGTAATTGATGGATTGAAAGATTGCAAAACATATATAACGTTTTTAAGGCTTGCTATGGCTTTGGAACAACCATTCTCATTCCCTAGCGTTGGTCTCAACTCGAGATCTCGGGTCGTGACAAAGTTTGTATCAGAGCAGTTGATCCAGTTACCTACAATAACCCAGAAATTTAAGGGGTAAACTATTGTCACGTGTCTAATATTGTATTAGACGGGAGTAGGTAAATTAAATTTAAAGATAAATTTAATTTATAAGTGTTCCTAAAATTTTATTGTGGCTATATGATTTCAAATTTAAATTTTGGGAGTCTAAATTTGGTTAACTATATAGTTAGCGGGAATAGAATAAACTTATGAATTGGGTGCAGAATAATTCATAAGTCTTGTGCGAATAATTTTGGTGATAATATTTTAAAAAGATTATCGTGAAAATTTGATAAAATTTGGAAGTAGAAATTTTATCAAGTGTAGTCAATATGGAACTAATAAATCGAATTTGGAAGTCGTTTCCGTTTGAGCTACGGACGACTAGTTGAGAAGTTGGTTTAAAGTGCATGATTGAGCTAGTACTACATTGCACTTTAACCAAATCTATTTATAACAATTCATTTGATTTTAAATTAACATAGAAGTTCATTTCTTTCCTCTGAGAAAGGAAAAAGGGCAGTTTGCTCTCGAAAGTGAACGAAACCTAAGGTTTCCGATCCACTTCGTCTATTTCTCAATTTTAACTCCGTTTCTTCAAAGATTACTCAAGTAATCGAGGTACTATACCCGTATTAAATGGTTATTTCGATATATTTTGAGTATATATTTGTCTATAAACGATTACCGATTCGATTAACCGTTATAAACGACCGAATTGAGTTTAGATTGTGTATATGTGATTATGGATGTTAGAATAGCGTTTTTGGACATATCGAACAGGACGGGAGGTCCCAAAATTTGAATTTTGGGGCTGTGCAAAAGCACAACCCACTGTGCGCGAGTATAGTGAGCTGTGGGACCGCACAGCACAGTGTCCGGGCGCACACTATGTTGTGCCGGCGCACGTCATGTAAATGGTGTGCGACCGCATAGTTTAAGTTGCGCGACCGCACAGTTTCTTCTGTGCGGGCGCACAACAGCCCTAAACGGGGCTTTTCGGACAATGTTTTGTGGACTTTTCGGGGGACTTTTCGGGGGCGATACCGAGGAGTTTTCGCCTAGTAACCCGAGATATTTTCAGGCTGAACCTAAAATATTTTAAATAAATGTTTTTAAACCTAAAGTTAGATGTTTTACAATGAGGTTCTAAAAGTAAACTTATACATTTACAACGGACTTTAAAAGTGTTAAAGTCGACGTTTAAACGGTTTAAAAATTTAGCATTCGGTTTTGCTAAATACCTAATTTATGACTAAAAATTGTTTTAACAATTAAGTCTCTACTATAAATAGTTTTCTTTAGGTATTGTTATACCTAAAATGACTTCTACAGAGAAGTTTAAACATTTTCTCAAAATGAGAATTAATTATATGGTTTTAAAAGAAAAGAGACGATAAGTGTTATGTGTTTAAATGATTATATGCTTTACCTGAAACTAGGTTTCTGAACCTAGAAATTTATATCGGAAAAATATATTGATGTTTTTATCCTGTTTTCTTTGTGTGTTTAGTCCAACCAGCTAGTCAGTAGTCAGACCACGACCACATGGAGTTTGACACACATACCTCATGATTAAGTATCAAACCTAGCAGTGTTGTGAGTTTATTTGTCCACTTTTGAATATTAGTATTCAATTGTTTTTAAATCCACAAATTGCAATAAATATGAAACTTAGCCAAGGAAGATCCACTGAAACGAGCTATCTATTGGGCAACAATAGGACTGTGTGATCATTGGTCTTAATGAACTAGAGTGAGAGGTAAACAACATTAGCATATACATAATAAGGTTAGGTTGTGTAGACAGATGCTTGCAAATCGGCTTAAACCTAAAGAGGTAGTCCTGAGGCGGCAGTGACTTATGTTACAGCCCAACAACCCTATACAAAGTTAAGATGGCTGTGAAACATAAGTATACAACTCATCATGTATTAAACAAGATTTGAGCATATGCATATAACATTAGAACGTAACAGGATTAGGGTTTCATTTGGATCGATGAACTGATAATATTTTTATATACTAATATTTTACCTAGGCAATTTGTTATTTAATTGTAAACCTATTTACTCACTCATAAATCTTTATATTTCTGACTCCATTGTTGTTTATCATTTTTAGGTACTTAGCTTTGGGTCCGGTTGAGCTTCCATTCTTCTGTTTCAGGGAAGCTTCTCATTAATATGTACATAAAAACTTTGTACTCTTAGCTGTTGCAGTAGTGTGTTATAGGAGTGTTATACCAGTAGCCATGTCACTGTTCGTCTGTTCGTATACTCTGATAGGAACCTGCCTTTGTCTATACCTACTAAGTGGCTACCTACTTGGCATTTGGTATTTAGTTTCTGTCCCTCTACGTATAGACCAGGCCTTATGTTTTTGGTTTGCAAAAACATTGTCTATAGGCTCGTTGACCTGGTGTGTATGGTCTGATGTGTGATTACTTAATATGTTTAATATAACGCTTTTGAAGTGAAAGGTGTTCGATATATTTTATTAAACATATTATTCGGTTCGTGTGGTTTGAAACGGGGCTGTCTGCGAGGTAAGGCACATTGACTAAGTCCCCGAATTTCAGTATTACCACACCGGTTTTCAGAAAGGAGCGTGGGTGAAAATAATTGAGTAATTTAACCAGCATTTCTGAAAATGCATTTCGCTTGTATGAATATTTTCAGAACTGTCTTTACATTAAATCTAAAAATATTTTAACGATATTTTCTGAAACGGATCATATACGAGATATGATCTAGATTTATATTTGCGAGAAATTTGTAGAGGTTTTAGGCTTGCTACGCGTTTCGAAACAACCATTCCCATTCCCTAGCGCCGGTCTCGGCTTGAGTTTCGAGGAGGAAATCGGGTCGTGACATTACCATTGCTAATATAAATTGAGGGCATATGGATACCACCACCCGTCTATGAATAATGATTTAAATCCATAGGCCATTGTTTATAGGTGATCAATGATTGTTCATAGGTTCTCAGCTTTTGCTTTTGGGATATAAGACTGCGATATACGCGTGCGTGCCATCTAGACGACTCAATATCGATGCTTGAATATCAAGCATTAAATAACGTAAAGGCACTGTCGAAGTCGTTCTATAATACTACAAAGGGCGATTTGTGAAAGAAGTACGGACTCAAAGATGTGAAGTGGTATGGAGAATTCTTACTATTATAGAGTTTAGTGTCGGAAGAAACTTATAAAAAAACTAAAATGTTATGACATGTCATGGTTATTCATTTAAATGATTTCAAAAGCATAATTGTGCTTAGACATTAGATAAATGAGTATAACTTTCACGAAATTGATAAGGAATGCGTCACTACATATATGAATACACGCATTAGTAGAACATGCATCACTCATAGAGAAATAAGTTGTGGCAACGCTTTGGGGATGAGAGATATCATCACCCCATGCACAATTATGCAGATGTTTAAAAATTAAGTTTTAAACAAATGGTTTTTGTCATGACCCAATTTCATGAATCGTGACCGGCGCTAGGGTATGGGTATGGTCATACCAAAACCCGTAGCAAGCCTTGCGGAAGCAATCAAACATATAAACCTGCAGAATACTGCACGGGGGCAACCGAGACTCCAACCTAAATCTAGCAATTTATATCACAGTTCTAATATAAATAACTTAATATCTGAAATGCTCAACAGCATGCCTTAAATATAAGAACAAAATTTTCCTGCTATAGCTTTTGGAGGAGCTCCTGCAACAATGGTCCAAATTTTGCCACGTTACAATAGAATTTGTTTATAAAAGTGGTTAAATGACCATTTAGTTATGGATAATTATTCGATACAGTTCATGTACTAAATTAAACAATTAACCAAATTTTGTGTGCTTCTAGAATACATGACTCAGTGATGGTTAATTAAGCATATCCACGTGCTATTTTTTCTATACTGATATAAGTTCCAATTGTAATTAGGATACATGGTTTTGAATATTATTCAAACACTCTAACTTAAATATTCCAAACCAAAAATCACCTCTATTTAAAGCAATTTTTCCATTGTTCGATATCAGAAAAAAAAACCCAGGTATATTATTTAGTTTTATGATAGTTTTTTTTATTAAGAAAAAAATATTAATTTATACCATATGATGCAGATTATTTATTATTTTGTCGACTTTTGAAGCAACTGTCAAGCAAACAATTATCAAATTGAAGGTCAAGCATTGAAAAACGGGTAATTTTAGTTTTTTTTTATTATTTTTAAATAATAAATTAAAATAATTTAATATTTTATGCTTGAATCTCATATAAATTTTTCATATTTTTATATAATTAGATCATAAATTTAATACCTTTAAATTTAAACAATCTATAAAACTCAATCATGATCTAAAGTTTAGCTAAAAATTCCACGGGAAAGAATTTTTACATTCCATCAAATTTACTTCAAATATTTATAGTTAGAATGCCCTATTTCTTTGTTTTGTCCAATTTTAATCCTTTAAATATGTTTAATATGTCCTTCTCATACATTGACATGCATCTTATTAATTTCTTCACTGGATTATTTTTCTTAAATGATACAATCTCTAAATTGTTAACGTAATGCTTGTATTTTTTTAAACATATTTGTATGTTATTACTGTTTTAATATTTTATATATTTCTGTCATTATATTTTTATGTACTTAACTTTTTAATTCAGTTCAAAAATATTATTTTGTTTATTTTAAACCTTATTTTACTATTTTATTTACTAAATTTTTTGTGAAAATCCATCTTATTTATAATATTTGTTTTTGAAAAAAAGTACTTATGAGTGTTAAATAAAAAATTTAGATCGCACAATCAGTTAATGATTTAAAATTGATATAATAAATATTTTTTTCATCAGATTTATGGATATCGAGGAGCCTTGTGTTGGTATGAAATTTGATAATGAAGAGAATGTGTATACTTTTTATAAAAGTTATGCCCATAAACTTGGATTTAGTGTTAGAAAACAATATGTGCATCGTGTGGATGGACAGGTTAGAAGAAGAACTCTTTGTTGTTCAAGACAAGGTCAAAAAGGTGTGGACAAAAGATCCGAACAAGTGAAGTTTGAGCATCCAATTTCCCGAGTCAATTGCTTGGCACAAATGACATGTCAACTTAAATCGAACGGTATGTTTGAAGTTATTTCTTTTAATGCTGAGCATAGCCATGAACTTACTCCTACACCAATGAAGCACATGTTAAGATCACAAAGACAAATCACATCAGCCCATAAAGCTGTTGCTGATGATGCTGCAAAAGCTGGATTATCTACTAAGTCCACTATTGATTTACTAACTTCACAAAGTGGGGGTCGTGAATTTAATGGATTTTTAGATAGTGATTTTAGAAACTATATATCTGCCAAGCGTAGAACAGAAATGATTAAAGGAGATGGTCATGCTATTATGGATTATTTTCATAAAATTCAATTACAAGATCCTTCTTATTTTTATTTGGTGCAACTTGATGATAATGATAATTCCATATTAAATGTGTTCTGGGCAGATGGGAGGTCAATTATCGATTACCAACATTTTGGAGATGTTGTATGTTTTGATACAACTTATAGAACAAATGAGTATGGTAGGCCGTTTGCTCCATTTATTGGTGTTAATCAACATAAAAAAAGTATTATTTTTGGTGCAGCTTTACTATATGATGAAACAATATCATCATTTAAATGGTTGTTTGAGACCTTCCTCAGTGCAATGTCTGGTAAGCATCCTAGGACAATATTGACAGACCAATGCCCCACAATGGCCAATGCAATTGAAGAAGTGTTTTCTGAAACTCATCATCGATTATGTGTGTGGCATATTTATCAGAATGCTGCTAAAAATTTAAGTCATGTTTTTCATTCATCAAAACAATTTGCATATGATTTTAGCTCTTGTGTATATGGTTATGAAGAGGAAGACAAATGGCTTCAAGCTTGGGATGATATGCTAGATAAGTATATGCTTACTGATAATAAATGGTGCAATGGAATTTTTGAAGTAAGGAAAAAATGGGCTATGGTATATGGGCGGCATATGTTTACAGCTGATATGATGAGCACTCAGCGAAGTGAGTCAATGAATAATGTCCTCAAGAAATACTTGGATGCAAAGAATAACTTTATGCATTTCTTTGATAATTATAACAGGTTGTTGTCAAATAAACGATATGAAGAGTTGTTAATAGAGTTCAAAATGAGAGAGAGGGTTCCAATTTTACAAGCTGATGTAGAGATGTTAAGACATGCTTCAAAAATATACACTCCAACAGTGTTTAAGATGTTTCAAGATGAATATATGAAGATTTTAGATTGTATTATGTACAAAGTTGACAAGTCTGAACATATTACAAGCTATAAAGTCCAGTGTGGTAGAAAGGATCAAGAACATTTGGTCACATTAGAAGCATCAACACAATCAGTTAAATGTAGTTGTATGAAATTTATTTTTGTGGGAATTTTATGCGCACATACTTTGAAAATCCTTGATAAGAAAAATATTAAACAGATTCCACCACAATACATCTTGAAGAGATGGACAAGAGATGCAAAGATTGGAATGATTGAGGACAATTGTAACATTGCGGTTGGAAGTAGTCCGTAAGAGTCAATTGGAAAAAGATATTCATCTTTGAGTCATAATTTTCGAGAAATATTGACACTTGCATCAGAAAGTGAGGATATGTATGAGCATGCATGTGAAGATTTTAAAAAATTATTGAAAGACTTACAAGTAATGAAGGTAAGTAATGATCCATCTAATCTGTCCAATTCAAAAGATAACAAAACATTTTCTCCTATTATATCTGAAGTCAAGAAAAAAGCAACTGTTGGACGTCCAAGTAATAGGATAAAAGGTGCTTTAGAAAGAAAGAAAAAAATTAAACGTCAATCTAAATCACAGGTAATTTTTATATATAAAATATAGAGTTATTTTATATAATTTAATATTTAATATTTTTATTTTATATTAAATTATTTTTTTAATAGGATGGCGGTATGGATTCTACTAACAAGTCCAAAAAAAAGAAGAAAGACGTCAAAAATATTGATGTAAGAAGTATATAATATTATATCATTTTTTTATAAAATAAAAATTTATTATCTAATGTATTTTTAGGATGAATGCATCAATTATGATCAAGAAGATCTGAACGTCGAATTACAAGTATTGGAAAATACTACTCAGGTACGTGCATATTGTGATATTATTTTAAGACATATTTTATAGATTCATAATTTGAATAATTTTTTATTTTATTTTTATTTGAAGGAATCAAGTGAAAAATATTCATGTGAAGACTTTATTACTACTCAAGAGATAATAGAAAGTTCATCACATAATGATTGTTCTTATACATTTTCCAATCAAAATCAATTCTCGTATACTCAGCTTCTTCAGGTATTTGATCATTTAAAAAATTAAATTATTTATATTATTTATATAATTTATTTATATTTATAATTTTGTTTTTATAGGATGCAATTGCAGATTCCAAGAGGAAAAGGATCGAATAAATTTCAAAATTTTATTTTTGATTAAGTTATGTTCAAGCGTAAAATTATTTTCTGCTTTTAATATATATTTTATGGTGACATATGTATTTATTAGTTTTATGTTATTAATACAATAAATATTGGGCGTTAAAAATTGTCTAATTATTAAAAGGATATGGTTAATTAATCAAGCATCTAAAATTTGGCATGTACTGGACAATTATCCAAAATTGAATGGTCATTTAACCATTTTTATAAACAAATTGTATAGTAACGTGGCAAAATTTAGGCCACTATTGCAGGAGTTCCTGCAAAAAAGTATAGCAGGAAAATTTTGTTCTAAATATAATAATAAAATAATCTAGAGTAAACATGCCAATAATAAACAATCGAACAAACCGACAATCCCAATGTGCAATAACCAAAGTAATATATAACTAGTTCTATTGCGGTCTAAGAGTTTGAAAACAGTAACTAGTTTAAATAACATAAAACCTCCGAGGAATCAAAAGAATCGGAATGGAACAACTTTCAAATCATAAACTTGGAAAATTTGGGAAAACAACGGGGTCAGATATACTGATGTGAGTTCGCAACACTATTTACATTTATTAAGTAAAAACCCTTAAATCAAAATAGTTTATACTAATATAGTATGATTATGGAAATGATCCCAGCGTAAGTAGAACATATCATACTGATAAATTCAGAGTGGACGGGAACATATCCTCGTCATATACCAGCGTAAGCAAGACATTAGTATGCTGATCCCAGAGTACTTACCGGTGCACACAGTCTCGATACAAGCCTATCGAGTAGCTCGTTTCAATCTAGATCCATAATCGCTTAAAACAATTCGAAAACATTTATAATACTAAAATAAATTGCGGTACTTAATAAAGCGGTAAATAGCACTACAAACTCACTGATTGCTTATCCACGTGAAACTTTGACAAGCAGCTAACCCTGGTTCGACTCCGGAGCGCGAAGAGTCTAAGAGTCTAAAAATAAATCATAAGTTAAAATTACTTCAACCCTTAACTCTAAGAATATTAGACATCATGTAGGACTAGCACAAATAAATAAGCCAGATAAAATCACAGAAAAACACAATTCTCAAATAAATTATAATGCCGCAAATAATTTAAGACTATTGAGTTCACACTTGAAATCCAATCTGAAATATTATTAAAATAATATTTAAGTGATAACTTGAAATAAATTCCTCAAATAGTGAGTTAGCCGAATTTCTTAAAACTACCAAGCTAATCCCACGTGTCGAGCGACCCAAGTTTAACCTGACCCAACCATTAATCCATAATTATAAACCATAGCTATAATTATAATTTGATTAAAATATTAATCACATATCAAAATGGAACTCAATAGCTTGAAATCCAAGTAACCAATATCTAAAATTAATTAGTTAATCAAAATAATTTAGGAAAATAATTTAAAGGCAAAAATGTAAATTAACCAAATTGGCACACCAAACCAATAATTTAAAATTGACAATTATCCAAGTAATTATTTGTTTAAAAGATTATAATATAAATTATCATTTTAAAAATAAAATAATCAAGACAATCTAATTTAAAATCGACACTAATATATTTTTTAAATTTAAATAATGTTATCGATTAGAATTTTCGAAATGAAAACAATAATTTAGAGTCCGAGTTCAAAATCAGTATTAAACTAATATAATAAACTTTAATTAATATAAAAAAATATCATTTGAAATCAAATTATATTTACCCAAACAAAGCCCATAGAATAACATATTGAAATTTTCAATTAAAACATAATCAAGTGGCCCAAGCCAAATCATTAAGTCCAAACATAAATTAATCCCCGCCATAACCAAATCATAAGTCATCTTCTCCATACTCAACATTAACAATTATAAAACCCAACAATTTACAGTAAACAATTCCTCATGAAAACAATCAACACTTAGAGATAAACATTCAACAATCACAACCCTTAAAATCAATAATAAACGAAACAAAAGATTGGCAGAGACAAACTCAAGAACACACGCAGCCGAGAGACGATGGAAACGATGAACCGAAACGTAACATCAAGAGATTTAAGGCAAGCCACGCAATTCAGTTATAAACTAATAATAACTCATGAGATTTTGACCTAGGAATCACACAAAAGCATAATCAAGAGATAATAAAAAATATATATTCGGCCGTAGCAATATCATGATGGACAAGGTTAAGTAAACTTAAAAACGGTAAACTGACGGCACGTATAACAGATACAATAACGTACCGTTTCTAATTCCGATGCTTAGGGATTGAAGAGAACTGAGTCTACAATCGCTGGAACGAAACAGAACTAAAAATTACGCTAAAACAAAAGAGAACGATCCAAATTACGGAGGTGCCGTTTATAAGCTCAAAATAGAAATTTAAGGACAAAAGCTTACCAAAAACACAAGAACTTGGAAGATGAATTGCACAAAGGATCTCAGAGGAAGAGGGCGGCTAGGGTTTGAGTTTAAGAATGGAAAATAATTAGTGTTGAAAAAATTGTTTAAAATAACCTAAATATAAGGAAAGGATAAGGAATGAAACTTGCTGCAATTACGCTACTACTGCTCTCTCAAATTGAGTAATAAACATGGAGTAAAAAGAAAAGGAAATGGGCTAAGCATAATTTGCCATAAGAAATTGAATGGGCCATTAAATATAATATGAACAAAAAAAAATAAGGAGGTGCATGGTTTATTTTGCATGGAATAATATATTTATCTTTTTTTTTTCTTTTTAAATAAACAATAAAAATGTTTATTATATTTAATTTAATAATAATAGTAATAAATTACCTAAAATTTGACGGAATACACTAATTTAAAATAAAAGGTTAAAAATGATTTAAAAATAATAAAAGAAAAATACGGGATATTACATTCTCCCCAACTTATAAAAAAATTCGTCCTCGAATTTACTACAAACCAAAGTAAAATAAAATTAATTTTAGCCAGCATAAAGTCACATGCAACTCAAAAATACGAAGCAACACATTCTCAACGGAACGAAAGAAAACAACAACGCATTACAATTCTGATTCCGAAAATCGCTCAACGACCGAGTGACAAATCAAACAGAAACCAATCAAAACCGCATAAACAACCTATGCAAAACATAACCTCCATCTCAACAGATTAAACAAACTCTCACCAGAAGATAATCCTCTCACAATGAACATTGAGGAGAGTTAAAGCGAAACGAAACATAACAATTACAACCTCAAATTTAAAACTGATTTGAAAAATAGAAAGATCACCACACGCATACGCGAAAAATTTTGAGTTCAACAATCTGGTACCTCAAACGACTCTCTAAACACCACGTGTGAACAAATTATAAATTTATTTTCCAACCGGAAATAACCAACACACTGTAAGGAAATTTTTAAAAAAATAATGGCTCAAGTCTCAAAGACTACCAATGTAACACTACAAGTGTAGGAACAATCCCAAGATTCAAATCGTAATCTTATTAAGCTAAACTTTAATGCTACAAACCGAAAACCAACAAACACTCCCCACTGAAAATAATCTTACATTTCTTAACGCCTATACACTATATAACCTATAGCGGCCACATCACCAATTACCTCATAAGAGAAGACTTAGCAGCAAATCAAAATCTCATCCTGATCAAATATGTTCTCATAAAATAACAGCTGAAAACCAAAATATCACTAAAATCGTCTCGGTTCAACCAACTAAGATCAGTTCGGGAATACCATCAATTTCGCGAATAAAGACTTAAGAAAACACATAAATTTCTAAGGACACAACATAACTCAAACTTCTAACAATAAAATTTTCATCCAAATTTTTTTTTTCCTCAAATTTTTTATCAATCACTATAACCTCGAATCCTACAAAAGTTCGATTAGATCAGATCGCAATCCATCGGTTTATTGGCTATGCTAAAAAAATTTATAAAAAAACGCCTTCCGCAAACATAATAACACCATCCCCTTTTAATTTGAAATTACTAGCATCTCAAGTTTAATTTCATCTTCAACCGAAAATAATTAACCCGTTGAAAAATCATTTTGTTCGTAAACGTATCAACATAATAAAATACTCTCAATTTGAAATGATAACTGAACCTTACTTTCAAAATAATTTCATGATTTTATAAAACCGTTCATTTAGAAAAATTTACAATCTGCTTTTAAATTAAAACTGGCAAAGTTTCATCACTTCTCAAAAGTTAAATTTTTACAAATAAGAATTCCTTTATTTACGAAAATTTCCATATCGGTATCAAAACTCTTTTTTTTGGACAAAATCGAATCTGTAAAAAACAAATTACTTTAAAATCTTTCAGTGTAAATAAACACACAGAGCATAACCAATTTCCTTAAATCAAAAATCCTCAAATTAAATACTCTAAGATGACACAATTCTTAAATCCGAACTAAAACTCGAGTGTAATCTTATAACCATAATTCATATTCACCAAATACTGATACTCTAACAAAATTGAATAAATCCTTACAAAGCAACTTCTCCCAAATCACCACCGTCATCACAGAGTATTTGTCTAGTTTCCAACCAGATAAAAATTTCAAAACTGTTTGAAATTTAATTACCTTTTAAACACTATTTTCACAATATAACTCGCGAGTTTAAAACAAAACATTTTTCTTGAAAAGTCTCACTAATAAAATTTATTTTACATAATTGTGCGATAGGGTGATGACAACTCTCATCCCCAAAGAGTTGCATTCAACCCTAATCTTTTTATGTCGTGATGAATGTACTAAATGCATGTATCAATTATTTATTTCTCTTTCTATTAGTGATCATACTCAATGCTCAATACAGTTTTCTATTCGTGACATTTCAACATGCTCATGACATGTCTGGGCACAATTACGTGATAAAAACACTTCAATTACTTCAACAAGATAACGTTTGAAATAAATTTTGTTTCCTTCAAAACATTTTCTAGACATTACACTCTGTGAGACGTACACTCGTCCATCTTGACATATTTTCCCATCTCTATTATCCTAGTCCATCAATTTGAATCGTCATTAACGAAATAACCCAAGTCAACAATGAAACTAACATTTACTCAAAAACGAGTTTCACCTCAATCAAATTGAAAATTTTCCAAAGACAACAAAGCAACACGACTGCCTTCACAGCTCTACCATCAGTTTTGGTATTTCACCAATCTATCTAATGAAAACACTACTGTATTACCACAATGATCAACCTCGAACACAGTTTCCACATTCTTTTCCAGAATGCTAAAAGCCGAATTTTTTTGATATTCCAATTTCCACAACGAAATCGATCTAGAAACGCATAACGTTCTAAATTCCATGCACGAGACAAACACTCACGAGAAGAATCATCTCACCGGTTCTGAGTAATGGAACTCAGATCACCTTCCTCTGACAAGGATAGATTCGTAAACAGGATCTGCTACTGATCCGAAGAGCCGCTCCTCAAATTTCTAGATACCAAAATTAATCACCTCGATTTCCAGAGTTTAAAAGCTAGGTCCGACTAAACCAGTTATAACATCGACTAATCGTATGGTCAAAATAGAAGTTCGAATCGCACATCGACGCCAACGCCAAAGTTAAGTCAAAGAAAAACTAGCGAGAAATACCCTCACGTGATACTCCACACAATAAGGCCAACGAGGAAAAACTGATACGACATAACTTAATCAAACACTATAAACAAGAATAACAACACAGTAATATAGGTCAAGAATTGATCACACATCCGAAAAGCACTTAAGCATCTTGCAGTAAAACAATTACTCATTAGGGTAGCTAACCAATATAATTCCAAAAGATTAAGCATGTAACATCTTATATGGTCAACGAATTCCTACCGACATGGTAACAACTCAAAACAACCCGTAATTGATGAAAATTTAAATCATATAATAACATTTTCAACACATCAACTCAAATCAAAATAATAAAGATATTGGTCAAAAAGTACTTATCAAAACCCACTTCGAAAGATAAAATTTACAAAATTGATTTCAAGTTCATGTCGAGCCCCAATGTTTTAAAAAAATCATTTTCTGGAAAACCTCTTTTATAAAATAATAGATATAATTGTTCCCGAACGCCTCAATTTAAAATCATCGAGTTGGCCGAGTGATTACCACTTCCAAGCTCAACTCCAAATTTGGGTGACCCAAGTCAAACCCATAATATTCATTTATAAAACGTATGTAACACATTTTTAAATCCGGAAAAACGCATTTTGAAAATAAATCTCAATATTTTGAAAATAGGTAGTTCGACATCACCCAAAGTAATAACATCAACTCATCGCCCAAGTGGAAAAACAATTATTCTTTAACAATCCTTTCAGAAATACTGGCTTCAATCAGAATTAGTAAATCGAGCATAAGACCAACAACACCAAAGTGTTGACAAATCGAAATATGGTAAAATTACAAAATTAATATTAAATTGTCAAATCGGTATCGCCTTTAAAAGTAATATTATTTCAAAACAATCATTTTGAAAACACCAAGTTAGACGTAATATTTTAATTTTCAAAAATACAAGAATTTCATTTTATTTCAAAATATCAACTATTTTTCAATCCTTAGTCAAATGTAAAACTTTGAAATATAAGAATTTCATTTTACTAGCAAGATACTGAAAATAATATTTAGGGTGTTGTGTCCAGACTACTCATTTGACTTTTTGCGTCAAAACACCAGCTAGGCAAAAATAATTTCCTTAAGATAATTTAAAACTAATACGTGATCAGCAACGTAATCCACATAACGTGATAAAGACTCTTCAGTCGAAAATGATTTAAACTCAAAATAATGCTAAAGCTTAACAAAATATTATTTTTAGAAGTCAAAACTCATGCCCAAAGCCAGAAGTACTCTCAAAATAATTCAACGTCAACAATTTTATTATGGGCATAAAAGCCAGAATACTATCACCCAGTAAAACGCATTATCATCATGATAAGGAAAATAACATCATCCCCAAGCATGATTCAAAGCAAATAACCAAAATAAGATTTCCCGAGAAATCAAAAGCAATTAAAATCACCCAAGTGAAATAACATCATACCCAAGCATGATTTAAAGAAAATTACCAAATATAAGATTTTCCGAAAAATCAAAAGCAAATAAAATCATTCAAGTGAAACGGCATCAACAGCAAAATATTAGCATCAAATCAAGACATAAAAATGACTGACTCGACACATTCCTATCGGTGTAGGCAGAAAGTTCTAAAATCAAAAGATAACGTTTCAAAAGACAAGACACGAGTCCTAATTCTGCAGTAGATCCTATGACACCATAACAACACTTAACATGCCTTAAAGCGATACATAACATGCAAAAATTTGGCCTTAGTTCGAAACTAAAGCTTTGATAGCAACTTTGTCACGACCCAATTTCATGAATCGTGACCGGCGCTAAGGTATGGGTATGGTCGTACCAAAACCCGTAGCAAGACTTGCGGAAAACAACCAAACATATAAACCTATAGAACACTGCTCGGGGGCAACCGAGACTCCAACCTAAATCTAGCAATTTATATCACAGTTCTAATATAAATAACTTAATATCTGAAATGCTCAACAACATGCCTTAAATATAATAATAAAATAATCCAGAGTAAACATGCCAATAATAAACAATCGGACAAACCGACAATCCCGATGTGCAATAACCAAAGTAATATATAACTCGTTCTACTGCGGTCTAAGAGTTTGAAAACAGTAACTAGTTTAAATAACATAAAACCTCTGAGGAATCAAAAGAATCGGAGTGGAACAGCTTTCAAATCATAAACCTGGAAAATTTGGGAAAACAACGGGGTCAGATATACTGATGTGAGTTCGCAATACTATTTACATTCATTAAGTTACAACCCTTAAATCAAAACAGTTTATACTAATATATTATGATTATGGAAATAACAGTATTGAAATGATCCCAGCGTAAGTATGACATATCATACTGATAAACCTAGAGTGGACGGGAACATATCCTCGTCATATACCAGCGTAAGCAAGACATTAGTATGTCGATGCCAGAGTACTTACCGGTGCACACAGTCTCGATACAAGCCTGTCGAGTAGCTCGTTTCAATCCAGATCCATAATCGCTTAATACAATTCGAAAACATTTATAATACTAAAATAAATTGCGGTACTTATTAAAGCGGTAAATAGCACTTCAAATTCATTGCTTGCTTATCCACGTGAAACTTTGACAAGCAGCTAACCCTGGTTCGACTCCGGAGCGCGAAGAGTCTAAGAGTCTAAAAATAAATCATAAGTTAAAATTAATTCAACCCCTAACTCTAAGAATACTAGAAATCACGTAGGACTAGCACAAATAAATAAGCCAGATAAAATCACAGAGAAACACAATTCTCAAATAAATTATAATGCCGCAAATAATTCAAGACTATTGAGTTCACACTTGAAATCCAATCCTAAATATTATTAAAATAATATTTAAATGATAACTTAAAATAAATTCCTCAAATAGTGAGTTAGCCGAGTTTTTTTAAAACTACCAAGCTAATCCCACGTGTCGGGCGACCCAAGTCTAACCCGACCCAATCATTAATCCATAATTATAAACCATAGTTATAATTATAATTTGATAAAAATATTAATCACATATCAAAATGGAACTTAATATCTTGAAACCCAAGTAACCAATATCTAAAATTAATTACTTAATCAAAATAATTTAAGAAAATAATTTAAAGGCGAAAATGTAAATTAACCAAATTGACACACCAAACTAATAATTTAAAATTGACAATTACCCAAGTAATTATTTATTTAAAAGATTATAATATAAATTATCATTTTCAAAATAAAATAATCAAGACAATCTAATTTAAAATCGACACTAATATATTTTTTAAATTTAAATAATGTTATCGATTAATTTTTTTGAAATGAAAACAATAATTTAGAGTCCGAGTTCAAAATTGGTATTAAACTAATATTATAAACTTTAATTAATATAAACAAAATATCATATTAAATCAAATTATATTTACCCAAACAAAGCCCATAGAATAACATATTGAAATTTCCAATTAAAACATAATCAAGTGGCCCAAGCCAAATCATTAAGTCCAAACATAAATTAATCCCCGCCATAACCAAATCATACGTCATCTTCTCCATAATCAACATTAACAGTTATAAAACCCAACAATTTACAGTAAACAATTCCTCGTGAAAACAATCAACACTTAGGGATAAACACTCAACAATCACAACCCTTAAAATCAATAATAAACGAAACAAAAGATTGGCAGAGACAAACTCAAGAACACACGCAGCCGAGAGACGATGGAAACGATGAACCGAAACGTAACATCAAGAGATTTAAGGCAAGCAACGCAATTCAGTTATAAACTAATAATAACTCATGAGATTTTGACCTAGGAATCACACAAAAGCATAATCAAGAGATAATAAAAAATATATATTCGGCCGTAACAATATCATGATGGACAAGGTTAAGTAAACTCAAAAACGGTAAACCGACGGCACGTATAACAGATATAATAACGTACTGTTTCTAATTCCGATGCTTAGGGATTGAAGAGAAATGAGTCTACAATCGCTGGGACGAAATGGAACTAAAAATTACGCTAAAACAAAAAAGAACGATCCAAATTACGGAGGTTCCGTTGTGAGCGGAGCGGGGTTCGGGGGCCGCTCGCCCAAGGCTTATGGCTGACTTCTCGATCTGGAAATGGTTTGAAAAATTGAGTCGCCGCCTAGTTCAACTAGGAAATGCCTTTTAACCGATTGGATAGCCCTACTCGCCTCCGGTATGACTATCGTGCATCGGACCAAAGACAAGGGTTTGTGGACCTCCCCGAGTCTCATGTGCTTGGCTTATCAGTTACCGGCTTTATTTTCTGGACATATTCGTTTTATATCTCATCTCAATAGAATATGTAGTTCACAGGATATGAAAGCTGTAAATAAACAGTGATAAAAGCAGTAAACACGTTTGACGCGCATATGACTTGATCTGGACTAGCATTTGAGGCAAGTAGCAGGTACTCCTAAGCATAGATCTAACCTTAGAGGTTTCTAGCAAATAGCATAAGTCTGGCTGGTCTGGATATTTTACATGCACAAAGCCTAAAACCGGATGTATAAGTGTGATTGATTAATTTTATTAGGTGATCTTGAAAAACCTATACAACCGTTACGACGTTTTCATGTTAGTCCTACGATGTCTAAGTGATGGGCTGAATTTGCATTAATGGGCCAATTTTGAGTGATTAGTCCTTTAACCTGTTAATTATTGGATTTGGATGTTTTTGGAAAGCAGTAAACAGTATCAGCATGCTCAGGGGCAGTTGGATATACATACAAGGTTAGAAATACTTTTAAATCTCGTAGACATTGAGTGCCTGGCACTTGCGCGGGTTTAAGCATCAGTCTTGTCAGAATTGGCCTTCGTTCAGATCACGAGAGTTGTACGTCTCGCCGATCCAGTTCTACTGGTTTGATCCGGAGTCGATTCCGAGTTCAGGTTAGCCCGGAATCGGCTCTGGAAGTTACTGGTTCGCTGGGCCTCGGACTCGTGGGCCGGTTGGCTGGGCAGATTACAATAGCGGGCTTCGAGGCCCTAAAAACATCGGTTTAAGAACATTTACTATTACAAACAGGTCCTACAACTAAAACAATATTTCTGGAATCAAATTGAGCCTAATTCGGAGTCCGGATGAGCCCGAAAACGCGTCTGGAAGTTTGGATCAAGTCTGGAAGATATGGGAAGCAAGTCTGGGTGTCTGGGAAAGGAGGAACACGGCGCCAACTTGGAGTGCCGGCGCCGGCAATGTGACGTAGTGGCGGTTCGTCGACAACAGTTATGGGTTTTTTGTTTCGCTTCGTTCTCACTCGTTTTAGTTCCGTTTTTCATGCAAAAGTAGTCAAAACCGC
Source organism: Mercurialis annua (assembly GCF_937616625.2). Taxonomy (NCBI): domain Eukaryota; kingdom Viridiplantae; phylum Streptophyta; class Magnoliopsida; order Malpighiales; family Euphorbiaceae; genus Mercurialis; species Mercurialis annua. Next base: position 19,099,909 of record NC_065571.1, read on the forward strand.
ATAAAATCGAACAAGGAATCTAAAAAACACATAATCGAACTGTTTTAAGCTCATCTACACGAATGTATTTTTCTGGGCAGCAACTATTTCTAAGGTTTGTTCATAGCAAAAATCACTTAAAACGCCTAGAAACATGCATTCTAAGGTACTTAATCTATTGTTTTCTGATTCTGAGCATTAAAAACAGCTAATTACAGTGATTAACATGCTTTTTCATCGAATTTTATGGTGATTTATTGAAAGCATCGAATTAATTGATTAAGGCTATTTAATGGGAAATAAGAAATCTTAAGCTAAACATGCATCCTAATGTTCACAAATACAGCAATTATGACAGTTATACATGCAAAATATGGCAAAATCAAAAGAACAATATAGTGGGTCCTCAGAAATACCGTTCTGAGTCCTTGGCTCGTTTTTTGGTGAAGTGGATGCGGAATCCAGCTTCGGATCTGTGCAGTGCTCGTGTTCTTGGAGAATCAGCACGTGTTCAGTGTTTTCAGGACTGGATTTTAGTGTGTGTGTGTATGTGTGTGAGGTGGCCGAATTCTACTGGTAAATATTAGGGTTTGTGTGCCTCCTCCGCCAGGCTGGCTTAAGGCTGTATTTATAGGGGCTAATTAGGTTTAGGGTTATCTTATGTGCAATTACGGGTTCGTCCTAGCTACAGTTTGGTTAGGGGTGGAAGAAGTGTTAAGTGATAAGTCTAGATGCACTTAGGATTAGGTTTTAATTATTTAATTAGGATTTTATTTATTTAATTCGTATTTACACTTGGTGGCTAAGTAAAAAGGTTCTAAAAGTCTATTTTGGTGCCTAAAACTATCAAAAAAGGCTACTAAGGTCCTATGGGTTTGGTCAGGGTCAATTTCAGTCCGTCAAACTTGCGAATTGGCCCATAAACTTCTAAGATATGGCAATTAGTCCAATTTCTAGACTTAGATTACAATCTCTTTGGATATTTTTGGGCTATTCACGCCAAATTACGTTTTAATTCTCCAAATTTACAGCTGTGCGTAGATTACGCATGCTTAGATTCCAGCAAGCAAATAAAAAGCTCGTAACCCGGACAGATTTCTCTAGAAATCATCATCGGACGCTTCAGTTCCTTATCACTTTTTACCTGTCCGAAAAATAGGTATTTGCAGTTTGCCCCCTCTTTAATGAGAATTGACGAAGTAGGTCAATTTTTTTTAAAGAAGAGACTTGCTGTTAGACGAGCGACAAGGATACTGCCCACCGTCGGAGGCTCTCGCTCGCCTGGTGGTGTGGTAATGCCCTAGCCTGAGCATTACTCGCCGTGGTGCATGAATCTAGCCTCATGCACCTCTGGTTATCCGTCACTAACCTCCAAACTTTCACCTACTGGAGTGGCTACTGATAAGGGATTCTTAAGGTATGTTTGTTGCACACCATACTTACTATCAAAAGCTAGGCGAAACAAAAGAATGCTAGCACCCGGATCAAACAAAACTAATGCATCTTGAGAAGCGATAGGAAATGTACCTTACACAACAGCATTGGAAGCCTGAGCCTCCTGAGGATTCAATGCAAAAACCCTGGCCTGACTTCCACCAACCTGTGAAGTCTGACCAGTACCACGACCTCCACCATTCCTTCCTCCTCGATTCCCATAACCTCGGCCTGTCTGGCTAGTAAATGTGCTTCCCGTCTGGTCGTACCCTGACGCTGCCTGATGTGCAGTTCTCTGCTGTTGATAGGAAGGCTGCGCTATTGTAGTAATTGAGCCTTGAGGCATCTGTCGTGGACAATCTTTAACAAAGTGACCTTATTGGCCACAATTGTAGCACGCTCCAGAAGCGATGTGGCACACTATGTTGTGCCTCTTGTTACTTGTCAAACAGATAGAAGCTCCTCCTCTCATACCGCTCTCAGATCTAGCACCAAACCCTGTGCCAGACGCACTAGCTCGAGGTCCGTGTGGAGTTCTCTTGCGCTCTCGTTGACACGGTGTCGGCCTTGAGTAACCTCCAACATATGACAGTGTTGGAGCACTCTGCACTCTGCAACCTGCAAAACGTGTCACTTTTTACAGGTACAACATGAGAAGGATCAGGAATTTCTCCCAAACCGGATCAAAGAAATTTCCATCTGCCTGGCGCTATAAATCAGTTGCACCAAAGGCTTGCCTACATCAGACGTCAAACTTACGAACTCGGGTCTTAAACCCTCTTCAAACCTTAAAATTCACCCTTACTGGATTTGCAGTCAAATCTGGCGCAAATCTACCCCATCTAGTAAACTCAGTTACATACTCTTGCACGGATCGATTGTCTCTATTCAGGGTCAACCACTTGTTGCGATAACTCTCCATTACTGCGAAGGGTAGAAAATACTCCCATAAGTGATTCACAAATTCAGCCTCAGTCATGGTATCCATCGTTGGTTGGATATGGTTCTGAAACCAATCCTTCGCAGGTCCTCGCATTGGCATCGCCACTAGAATGATGGAGTGTCTCTCGTTAGCTTGCAGACGTCGAGCATTTTGTTCTACTTCCTCTAGGAAGTCCAGGGCATCTTCTGACCCGTCAAAATTCATTGGCTTAAAACGCATGTAAGCCAGAATGACATCTCGTTCATTATAAGCAACATTACGTTGCTGTTACTGTTGCAGTTGTTCCATAAACGACAACCTCGAGGCCAGTACCCTCAAAAGAAAACTCCAAAACCACAAAGATCAACGAACGACAAGCCTCTACCTCCAGATAAATTACAGAACAGGCGACATGCCTCCGCTACCCAGAGACGAAAATCTAATAGCAGGGGGCATCAAAGTCCTTCAATAGAGAAGCAGAATACTTTCCCAACCACAGAAAAGGAACAGAAGAATTCCCCATTTGACCAGAACATCAGGGACTTAAGGTCCCCATCAGCCAGAAACCACAGGCGCTAGCCTTACGTCGCCCAGAAACTACGGGCACTAACCTCAAGAAAAGTAGAAACACCGGGGGACGTCAAGTCCCCAACAAGGGAACTGGGGGCATCAGGTCTCCACCGGCCAGAGAACCGGCGGCATCCGGTCTCCACCGGCTAGAGAACCGGGGGTTTCAGGTCTCCACTGGCAGAAGAACTGGGGGAATCAGGTCTCCACCGGCTAGAGAACCGGGGGAATCAGGTCTCCACCAGCTAGAGAACCGGGGGCATCAAATCTCCACCAGACAGAGAACTAGGGGCATCAGGTCTCCATCAGCTAGAGAATCGGGGGCATCAGGTCTCCACTAGCAAAAGAACCCGGGGGCATCAAGTCTCCACCAGCAAACCGGTGGCGTCAGGTCCCCATCAACAAGAAACCAGAAGCATAAACGGAGAGGCCAGAAAAGGCTAACATAAATATGGCAAACAAAATAAAGCTATGAAAACAAAGCGTCAAGAACGCTGAATGTACGAAATATTGTGACAACCTGCACAATCATCAATAAAAACAAACGTTCAAAACGTAACAAACATACTGTACAAGCCTAACTATCAGAGTCCAAATCCTGCTCTAAGGTCTTTGAGTCTTCGTAACGGCTCCCAGGGGGCGTGACACCAGAATAGCACCCAGTCTACTCGCCACTAGAAGACGAAGCGAAGTCTCCATGACCTCTCCGGATGTCAGATCCTCGCCTACCACGGGCTCCACACCCACGATCACCAGCACGAAATCCACCTCCACCGCCAGGGAACGTAGGAGGGATGTCACTGTCAGTCGGACCCAGCCCTGTCAGATGCACCTGCTTCTCCAGATCGTCAATGCGCAACTACAGAAGAAAACAGAGAGCAGTAAGAGCCATAGGATTGTATATACGCATACATATAGGATAGAAATATTTCATATTTGCTTTTACTCTCATTTGTGCAGAAACAGTGCACAAGCGATCACGCCAGTAGTAAGCAGCATCGGCCAACTGAGCCACGTCAAACACCGGCACCTGAAAACCAGCAGAAGACGCTCAATCTAACAGGTTAAACGGGCCCTCAAAATGAAAGAACAGAAAATGGAAATACTCACATGGGTACAATCAGCAGGAGCAAAAGAATGTGTCATATAGCACAGAGGAACAGAGTCCTGGACAGGCCCACGCACGCCACCGTAACGCACAGATCTCTCCAGCATCTGACTAAAAGAACTAGAGACTATGTCACCAGCACCAGCTCGCCTACCAGACAGTACCCGACTAGAAGACCTCGGACCGTCTACCCTAGCACGGAAAGAACGAGACCCACGTCTAGCACGTTCCTGAGAGAACACCGATGAGAGAACTCGAGAAGACGGAAAAACCAGAAGAATGACAATACCTGTGGCCCTGTAGCCGCCTGCTGAACCTGAACAACGGGTACTCCATCCAACTAAAGCCTCCCCAGAAGACGATGCCTCGCGAAATCATCCAGATAGCTCAGCTGAGGAACAGATACCAGATAAGTAGCAGGGTAACCTCTCAGATCCAGTCGAAGTGCAGGCGACACCACGTCTCTGCCACGCATCATCGACGAAGGAGGTCCAACCGGGACCATGCGGGCACGTGGGTGTTGGTGGAGCGGGACGTGAGGGTTCGAATCATATATTTCAATTCAACATTGGAATTCCAACAATTCGGATCCAGAAATTGATCATATCAATAACAAATGGATCGTCGTATCATCTAGTAATTAAAGCATGCATCTAGAAACCGTAAGAAGAATACCTATGTCGATTCTCCAACGATTCTTGTAGTCCTGATAGTACGGCGACCTCAAGCTCGTCCACATGAGTATGCGTCCGATTGAATCCTCGCCTTGAAGTAATCTGCAAGAGTTTCTCTTGCCGAGCAACCCTAAGCTCAAACTCTCGCCTTGATTACGTCTTTGCTGGGATGTATGAAAAACTTTCTCCAAGATTTTTTGTGATTGATGACTACTTGAACTCCTTCAAATATGCTCTCTTAAGTGTGGTGTGTGTAGAATGAGCAAAGGGTACCTCTATTTATAGGGTAGAGCTTTGCTTAATAATGCAACACCTCACATGCTAGGTGTCACACACCAAGCAAAGGTGTTGCCACCATTCAACACCTCACATGCTAGGTGTCACACACCAAGCATAGGTGTTGCCACCATCTGACACATGAGATGCTAGGTGTCACACATCAAGCATAGGTGTTGCCACCATCTCACACGTCGGATGCTAGGTGTCACACACATAGATATACATGACATCATCACATGACATCATCACGTGACATCATCGTGACATCATCACATGACATCATCATGACATCATCACATCACATCATCATATTAACTTGGAAAAAATACATTAGGTTCCTACTAATTTATAACTCTTACAAATTAGTCCCTAATTGTATTTGTTTTTCATCTTAGATTAATTTCCGAGATATGCTAGTATCTATATGAAATCGATCTCTCCTAAACTCAATCGGTTGAACACCCTATTGTGTGTGACTAACTAGGTTCACATCTATATGGCAACGAGAGTCATAAGAAACGCCTTTCTTATATTAAATAATTATATCCCATTAATTATTAATTCTCATAGATTGTGAGTGACGTCTAGCAACATATCACGACCCCCAAATAGATATGAATGTTTCGATGCATTCTTTATGAACCAATGTTCATAATTACCGTACACTCAAAATTCCCTTCATCGAAGATTCCGATCTCGACTAGTGTCACGGTTAAGTCAAACACTATTTGTCTTGATCATATGACCTCATCTCAGTTCTTATTCTTGATAAATTTGACTTCCACTAGAAAAAACTTTATAAGTAAGTCATATACACTTGCGCATGTTTTATCATCCATCACGAACAATTTGAGATAGCATAGAATCTTTTCTCCGTTCATCTTGAGTGATAAATCCTCTGTTGGTTAAACCCCTATCTCCATATACAACTAACTAGAGCCAACACATCCCGCAACCCTAGCTCATGAAAGATCTAGGGATAAGGAGTATTAAACTCTAATCACCTATACATAAGATAGTGTCACCGCAAGTCAAAGGACATATGTACAATTATGAAATATATGACATTAAATTGACTTTGATGAAATACCATGTATAAGTCATCTAGCGTCACTTGTTCGACTCACTCAAACCCTTTGAGTGTCCACATGTTTATTCTGATCCCCATCAAGTAGTATGAGACTCACTGCTTCCTATAATTAGTAACTCTTTACTAATCAAGAGAATAAACAGAGGTGACGATCTTTCCGGGATAATGCGATGCCCTTATTCGTAGGACCCCATCGATCGTGAACGGTTATTTAGATCACTTGTATGATAGAATCTATCACTCATATTCTCAACACCTTAAGAATAGATTCTATCACAATGTGATAAGGACAATATGCAATAAATAAACACTTAGTTGATGAGGCACTTAGTTCAAATAAAACATATATATCATTGCCAATGGGATTTGTTTATACAAGTATAAATACAAAATGGCCCTAGGGCACATACTACTAACAGTGGGCCACCCCACCAATGGAGAACACACTCCCCAAATACCAGGACCTACAACTCGGGCAATGCATTAGATAACGCAGGCTCGATCTCGCTACGGCACCCTGTACCCACCGAGAAGCATCCACTTGCAATCAGTAGAACGGTGGCCAATACTGCAAAAAAATACCTAGAGTAGTTCAAAAATAGAGTTCGGTACTCACATAAATCCATGCAAGCTCGTTCAGCCAGCCTCTACACTCAGCTCCCTAACTCTGCGTCAAAGTACGAGAGAAGTCCCAGAATTTCAGCATAGGGTATCCTAACCCCGGAAGATCACCAAAGCTAGTCAGAAGGCCCATCTAGATGGCCCAGATCTGAAAACAGTATAAGACCAGCTGAGATAACAAAATCAAAAGCACGATGCAGTTAAAAGCAATAAAACAACTCATGTGTACAACAGGCCACATCCCAGAAAGACGGGATCCCCCATAGACCACTCGGTCCATGCTGGTGTAAAGATAGGCCAAGGCAGCAGATCCCTAGTCATACGAACTAACCACGTCCAAGTCCTTTAAGGCTGGCTACACGCCGAGTGGCAGAGTCGCACCTGAACTGCAGAACAGAGTAGACCCCAACAAATAACAGATGAAAGCTCGGGCAATCAGATTGACCTTGTCGTTAGTCCGGGGAAAGCTCTACTTGTAACGGTCATACAGCTCAGAGTGTCGAATGCTACGACCCTTCATCTCCGGAACAAAACCCAGCATCTCGAAGATGTACGCATCCCTCTGAGGATATAATCCCAAACCACCGTCGAAAGGCACAGGCGCGCCTCCAAAAGAAATCCCAGTAATCAGCAAAAAGTCTAGAGGAGTCACTGTCAGCTCCCCAACTGGCAAATGAAAAGTGTTGGTAGTATCCATCCACCGCTCCATCAGCGCACGCAAAGAAACGCTGTCACAGATCCTCGTCGCAGTAAACAGACCGCTATCAAGACGGCCAAAACCCGTCGCAACTACCCAAGAACGAACAACAGCAGGCAAAGAGTCATACCAGATACGCGCATCCACAAAGTTTCCCGATGTACGGAACAAATCTCGCTCCTGAAAGCACAAAAAGATAAAAAAACACATGATCAGAATCATCATAAATCGAACTGGAATAGCGAAAAAAACGCACTTGGATTTGCGTGCCATAGACGCACTCGCGCCATCGTCACGGTGCCAGTGTCACTGGCGGCGCCGCCAGTATGTAGTGGCGGCGGCGCCACTATAACCTGGCGCCACCGCCACTATAACCTGGCGCCATCGCCACTTCTCTCCCTCTTCGGCACGAATTGTTTTTGTGGACTGGGCCCACTTTTGACCGAGTTTCAACAATATTCCAGACGCAGTCCAAACATACATACAATAAAAAGTCTATCTACAAGCCAAAAACGATGAAAAACGCACCTCGCGATGAGCCTTGGCACACAAGTGCCCCTCAAGATGCAACAAGAGCGGAACCTCCTCATCTCCCTCCAGTAAAGCAGCATTGCCAGTCAGCCTGGCAGTCAAAATCAATGCACGGTTTCCTAAAAATCCAGGGTGGTGCCATAGCTCAAATGCTCAAATTTAGAGAATAGAGAAAGAAGAAAAAGAATGCAAAATAACAAATGAAAGGACGACTCTCTTAAAAAGGCACAAGCCACTAAAAGACAAAAAATTACATCCTTTGAGGATATGCAAGAAAGATACCTCTAAGGATGCAAGGCCAGAAGACGGAACAGCCAGAAAAATACAGACACCCCAGAAGATGAACAGCCAAGAATGACAGACAATCATGAAAACAGACTGACAAAAAGACAGATGGACAGCCAAGAACGACAGAACAAGTCCCAGAGCCTTCAGAGCAAATCCAGAGAATCAGAACAAGTCCCAGAACCTTCAAAGCAAGACCCAGAGCCTTCAGACAAGTCTCAGAGCGTTCAGACAAGTTCCAGAGCCTTCAGACAAGAAGAAGAGTCTCCAGACAAAGACCGAGAGCCTTCAGACAAGTCCTAGAGGCTTCAGACAAGACCAAGAGCCTTAAGACAAGTCCCAGAGCCTTAAGACAAGTCCCAGAGCCTTCAGATAAGACCCAGAGCCTTCAGACAAGTCCCAGAGCCTTTAGACAAGTCCCAGAGCCTTTAGACGAGACCTAGAGCCCTCAGAACAAACCCGGAAAGTTACCCAGAAGACGGGATCCAAAAGGGTTAGACTCCCTAGATGGCATAAAGACGCCAAAACGCGGTAGCGAAACACCGAAATAGGGTATAAAGACACCATAAGTCGCAGAGAGACGTCAAAGCCTGATAAAAAATGTCAGCATACAGTAGAAAGACACTGAAGCTTCGTAGAAAGACACCAGCATCTGTTAAGCGTGGAATAATTAACGGAATCTAGACACTTATGTGATATAGGTGGCCTGTGGGACGGCCAAAGGGTCCTGTTTGTGTATAAGAAAGCCTCGGACAAGACAAATTACCAGGGTTGGAGCCATCAGACCACTCTCGGGACGGCCGAGAGTTTATAGCTCTATTCCATGGAGCACGCACTCAGGCAGCCCGGGCTCAACGGCAGCTGAGAAAACCACTCCCAGCCAGATGCGGAGTAGGCCAGAACAAGAGGTGCATGAGGCCAGAGTCATGCACCACAGTGGGTACTGCTCAGGCTAGGGCATTATCATACCACCAGGCGAGCGAGAGCCTCCGACGGTGGGCAGTATCCTTGTCGCTCTTCTAAAATCCTTGTCGCTCGTCTAACAATAAGTCTCTTCTTTAACAAGAATTGACCTACTTCGTCAATTCTCGTTAAATAGGGGGAAACTGTAGACACCTATTTTTCGGACAGGTAAAAAGTCATAAGGAACTGAAGCTTCTAATGATGATTTCCAGAGAAATCAGTCCGGGTGACGAGCCTTCGATTTGCTTGCTGGAATCTAAGCAGGCGTAATCTGTGCAGAGTTGCAAACTTGGAGGATTAAAACACAATTAGGCGTGAATAGCCCATAAAAATCCAAAGAGATTGTAATCTAAGTCTAGAAATTGGACTAATTGCCATATCTTAGAAGTTTATGGGCCAATTTGCAAGTTTGACGGACTGAAATTGACCTTAGCCAAACCTATAGGGCCCGAGGAACCTTTTTAACACTTTCGGGCACCAAAACACACTTTTAGCAATCTTTTACTTAGCCACTAATCCTTAATACGAATTTAACTAGAAAAATAGAGTTTAAAGCTAATCTTAACACCTAACGACATATCACTTCACACACTTTCACCCTAGAATATTCTAGAATGTTCTAAAAGATTCTAGGAAAGCCTAATTCAGCCTTATGCCAACCTGGCTAAGGGTGGCACACAAACCCTAGAAATCTTACACGGGGTGGCACACAAACCCTAGACAAACAAACAGAAAATTCGGCCACCACCCTAGAATAGCAAATCCGAAAATCACAACACACACACACACACAAAATTTCAGTCCTGAAACACTAAGAACGCTTTGATTCTCCAAGAATGCAAGCCCTGCACAGATTCGAAGTTGGATTCCGCATCCGCTTCGCCAGCAAACGAGCCAAGGACCCAGAACGGTAATTTTGAAGACCCTCTATCATAATTCCTTTGATTTTCAATGCCATGAATATCATAATTTCTGTAATTGTGTATTTTAGGATGCATGTTTAGCCTATAATTGCTCATTTGCTATTGAAATTGCTATAATTAACTAATTCAATGCTTTCAATAATTATCATGAAATTCGATGATAGACATATTAAATTACTGTAATTAATCATGTTTAAGCTCAAATACATAAACCCAGTTAATCCAGAGCCCTTCGAATGCATGTTTCTAGGATATTTTAGCTTGTTTTGCTATGAAAACTTGAAAAACGTACTTGCTGCCCAGAAAAATTTCATTTTTCTGGATGAGCTTAAAACACTCTGATTATGTGTTTTTTGGATTACTTGTTCGATTTTTATGCTGTTTTGACTACTTTTGCATGAAAAACTGAGCTAAAACGAGTGAGAACGAAGCAAAACAAAATCCCAGAACTGCTGCCGATGAACTGTCGCCGCCGCCGCTGCAATCGACAGCGCCGCCACAACAAACCGGCGGCGCTGAAACCTTAAACTTCCGGCGCCGGCACTATGAACCGGGACCGTGCTCCTCCTCCTTCAGATTCCAGAATCACTTCCATAATCTTCCAGACTTCGATCTAGACTACATGTTTCCGGGCCCATCCGGACTCCAAATCAGGCCCAGTTTGAACCCAGACGTAGATAATTCAGTGTAGTTTCATATTCTGTAATGCAACAGGAAAGAACCGATGTAAAACGGAATCAGAAGTCTAGATATGTAACATAGTGTACAAACCGGGCTCACGAGCCTGAGGCCCAGCAAAACAGCAACTTCCAGAGCCAATTTCGGGCTAACCCAAACTCAGAATCGACTCCGGATCACACCATTGAGAACCGGATCGACGAGACGCACAACTCCCATGATCTGACCGAAAGCCCATTCTGACCAGACTGATGGTCAAAACCTGCGCGAGTGCCAAACACTCAAAGTCAACGAGGTTTAAAAGTATTTCTAACCTTGTATGTATATTCAACTGCCCCTAAGCATGCTAGCATTGTTTACTACTTCCCAAAAGCATCCAAATCAAATAATAACCGGTTAAAAGACTAATCACCTATAATTGGCCCATTAATGAAATTCCAGCCCATCACTTAAACATCGTAAGACTAATACAAAAAACTAGTAATGGTTGTATAGACTTTCCAAGACTCACCTAATAAAATCAATTAATCACACTTATACATCCGATTTTAGGCTTTGTGCATGTAAAATATCCAGATCAGCCAGACTTATGCTATTTGCTAGAAACCTCTAAGGTTAGATGTTTGCTTAGGAGTACCTGCTACTTGCCTCAAATTCCAGTCCAGATCGAGTCATATGCGCGTCAAACGTGTTTACTGCTTTCATACATGTTTATTTACAGCTTTCATATCTTGTGAATTGCATATACTGTTGAGATGAGATATAAAACGAATATGTCTAGAAAATAAAGCCGGTAACAGATAAGCCAAGCACAAGAGTCTCAGGGAGGTCCACGAACCCTAGTCTTTTGTCCGATGCACGATAGTCTTACCGGAGGCGAGTAAGGCTATCTAGTCGGTTAAAAGGCATTTCCTAGTTGAACTAGGTGCCACTCCATTTTTCAAACCATTTCCATATCGAGAAGTCAGCCATAAAACTTGGGCGGACCCCGAACCCCGCTCCGCTCACACCTACATACGAAAAAACATTAGTGGAGAAGATCGAAGAAAGAAAATCAATGCATATTAATTATGAATTGAGAAATAAGAAGCTACTCGATAAGAATATCGAGATGTTTTCACCTAAGAATGGTGTTAGACAAAAAGTTGTATGCACCTAACTGTAAAATCAGCAATTAGTGAATGATTGATCATAGTATAGCAGCAAAAGCGTGAAGGAAAATATTGATAAGAAATGGTTAAAGTAATGGTTAAGTGATATAAAAAAACATTATGAAAATTCGAGGACGAATTTTTATAAGGGGAGAAGAATGTAATAACCTAAATATTTAAGGTATTACGTATAGTGACACGAGGCGTAGTCGTGAAGATTAAGATCGAGAATATCAAATTAAGATGGGATAATACGGATTTAGACCAAAGCGGGCCTGTCGGAGTTACCGTAAAATAATAATTTAAACGAGAAATTATTATTCGATAAATTGGATTTGAGCGGAATTAGAAAGAAAGAAAATAAAGTAAAATAACTTAATTGGAAAGCCCGAGCTAATAATTTTCACACCAATGTTCGTGAAATATTATTAATAAGTTATCGTCAAAATTTTGTAAATTTACGAAATTATTTTAAAGGTAAGCTCGACGATCAATTAAGGATACGGGTTAAAGTAAAATTTATCCCTTTAACATAAAATGTAATTTTAGCCAATAATAATTTAAAGTAATTAATAATTGATCATAAAATGCATTTCCGAGGGAGTTTGAAAAGTTAAGCACGACTGTTAATCGAAAATTTGAGTTAAAGTGCAAATTAACATTTTTGAGCTAAAGTGACCTTTTAGACACCTTGAGTCAAAGTCGACTCTTTGCCAAACAACTTCCTTAAGAAGTTTTCTTCATGATTAATTCATAAGATAAGAAAATAAGCCCCTTTTCTCTATTTTTGAAGCAAAGAAGCCGAACCTCTCTTCTCCACCATGACTCCATGAACTCTCCATCAAAATTGATCATTCTTGATGCTAATCATCATAAATCCTCAAGGTAATCATGGTAAGGTGTTTAATTTATGATTGCTATAATTCAATTTGATGATTTGGTGATAAGAAAATTAGAGTTCATGATGTGTAATTTGGGGTTTTTGTTGATTGTTGGTTGTGATGTGAAATTAAGCTTGGATTGAAGAGTTTCATGATGATTCTTAAAGATGGAACGGCTTTGATCATCATCAAGATGAGCTTTTGATTCTGAAATTGGTTAAGGAGTTGCTTAGGTATTCGGGAATGGTGTAGTGATTTTGGTTTTTGATAGTTTATTATGTATTAGATATGAAATTGTATTCTATGATTGAGAAATAGATCAAAAATTGGAATAGGATATGGCTAAGGGTTTCCGCCATAGGCTTAAGTTCATGATAAATGAGTATTGATGAGTTTAAACTTGAGATTTGAAGTGCTAAGGGCTGATTCTAACTTGAAATTGGATTTATTATGTTTGAAGGAAAATTGGTATGAAAATGGATGAATAGTTTCGGCCATATAATGAATTTTAAGCCTAAATGAATTTGATGATATTAAAATGATAGGGTGGCTGGATTGTATTGATGCAGAAAGTATGTTATCAATAAGGTTTTAAAGTCACAATGTGCAATAAGTTACGATTCGAATTTACGCAAACTAGTTGACGTTTGGTAAACAAATTATTCTACAATACAACCATATTGCAAGGAAATATTTTGAGTTGTATAGCTCCAAATTAAGTTATGTTTGTTGGTACAAAAACTTAAGGATGTTATCTATAATTTTCGAAGTTTGAGTTTTTTATGAATCAGCCTCTAACATGTTCAAATGAACCAGAACAGTATACTGCTCAAACTGCCCTGCAGTTTTAGAACAGCCCAAGATATCAACTTCCGGGCTAGTTTCCGACACCATCGGGTGCTAATCTCAGTCCGAGCCCTAAACAAAAATTGTAGACGGCGTTCCAAACCTTAAGAATGTCAATTTTGTTTAGAGATCAGACTGTTTTAGATAAGCATTTTGATAGCCGAAGTGAGATAGAAAACCAGCTTTTGGATGAAAAATGGAAATTAAAATTGTTACTAATTTGTGATATTATCGTAATTGCATAGACCCGACGAGGCGACTACTAACGAGGCTCAAAATTTATGGATCGAGATTAATGCTTTGCTTGATTAGAGTATATGGATAGCAAGTGGTGAATACACTTTAAATTACTCAACGATATTTATAAAGGCACGTATTTAAATATAATGAGCTATATGAATATAAATATATTTGAATTGTATCGAATTGTATTTCAAAAGTATATGAATTGTATGTTTGGAAAAGATTATTTATTGTATTATGTTATTTTGATAATAATATAATTAAATGACAAAGAACGTAAATTTTAAATTATCGGGGAAGGGTAAAGCAGTATGGAATGTAACCGAGTATCGACAATAAATGAGAATGAACATCGAACAACATACAAGCATCGAACAATATAATAAAAGGAACATAGTGCATTCTGATATGTTGTAACATCCCGTATTTTTAAGGGATTAAATATTTCCACATGTCTAATATTTTATTAGACGGGTATACGTAAATTAAATTTAAAGATAAATTTAATTTACAAGTGTCTCTAAAATTATTTTGTGGCTATAGGATTTCAAAAATAAATTTTGGAAATTTATATGTGAATATTTATATACTTAACGAAAATCATATAAACTAATGAATTGGGAGCATAATAATTCAAAATTCTCGTGCGAATATTTTTAGTGTCAATATTCGCGGAATATTTGAAAAGGTTATCGTGAAAATTTGATAAAATTTAGAAATAGAAATTTTATCAAGCGCTGTCTTATGGACCTAATAAATCAAAAATAATTTATTAAAAATAAAAAATAAGTCGGATGTGAATAAAAATAATTTTTATTCGTTTTATATGTTATTAGACTTTTGGGTAAATTATCACAAAATTCGAAAATCGTTTCCGTTTGAGCTACGGGCGACTAATTAAAAAGTTGATTTAAAGTGCATGATTGACCTAGTACTAAATTGCACTTTAACCGTTTCTATATATATATATATATAATTTCAATTAAATGGATTGCGCAACACAATTCATTTCCTTCATCAGAGAAGGAAAAGAGAGCAGCTTGCTCTCTAAAGGTGACGAACTAGGATTTTGAAACTGCTTTGTCTGTTTCTCAATTCTAACTCCGTTTCTTCGACGATTACTCGAGTAATCGAGGTATTAATCCCGTATTAAACGTTTATTTTGATATATTTTGAATATATAACGTATATAAACAGTTACCGAATTGAACGATCGTTTTAAACGTCCGAATTCTAAATTGATTGTGTGTACGTGTAGTAGGACGTGAAATAGTACATTTGACGTTTGGGCAAAAATAGCACGTCAGAACCGCCCGGGAATTGAGTGTCTCGGGGCTGTGCGCCCGCACAGGACTGCTGTGCGCCTGTAGAGGACAGCTTGTGCGAGCGCACAGCTAGTCAACTGTGTCCCTGAACAATTAGTTCTGTGCAGACATACAGTGACTCAAGGGGGCGCGTACGTCAGGGGTTTTTCGAGGTTCAACGGTGGACATCTGGGGGGCGATTCCGAGGGGATTTTTGCCTAGTAACCCGAGTTGTTGCCCGACCAAACCTAAAATATTTTACAGAAATGTTTTCAAACCTAAACTAAATAAAGTTAAACATTTAAAAAGGGCTTTAAAAGAGTTTAAGTCAACGTTTAACCGGTTTAAAAGATTTAGCAAACGACTTTGTTAAATAATTAGTATACGACTGCGAATTGTTTTGGCAATCAAGTCGATACTAGTAAAATATTTTAATTAGGTATTGCTATACCTAAAAGGACTTTTGGATAAAAGTCTAAACATTTTTCAGGTGAAAACAAATTAAATAATTTTAAAAGAACGAGACCATAAGTGTTGTGTTATGTGATTTCATGCTTTCTTTGGAACTAGGTTTCTGGACCTAGATGTTTATACCAGAATAAGTATTGATGTTTGTCTTGTGTGTTTTGTATGTTTGATCCGACTAGCTGTCCAGCAGTCATACCAGGGGAGTCTGTCACACATATGACAAGGCTAAGTAGTAACTTAGCAGTACTGTGAGTTTACGTGTTTACTTTTGAATATCAGTATTCAACTGTTTTAAAACCATAATTGCAGTAGTATAACTTAGCCAAGAGAGGTCCATCAGAACCAGCTACCTATTGGGCGGCAATTGGGTTGCGTGATCAACAACACCAATTCTAGATATACTTCTGTCGAGGTATAGAGGTATGTCTGGCGTGTTAAGTCATTGGGAAAATGAATGCCCTGACATAACGGGTAAACCCTAAAAAGACAGTAATACGGTTACGGTCGCGGGTAAAACCGCGATAGAAGTTCCTTACTACGGTCCAGGTACCAAGAATACAGAATTAGACGGAAGTGATTTAGTGCACAGTCTTTATTCTGTTGTCTATAAGATCGTGAGTCGAGTTTGTCTGTTGGGACTATTGTGTACTTGGGTTTATTATGGATCGACATATTGGTAATATTTTATATATATAACTGTTTTATATATATTATGCGATATTGGTATTTATCTATAAACTATTTACTCACTAAGAAATATTTATGTTTCTGCCCCGTTGTTGTTTCCCATTTTTCAGACGATGAGCTTTGAGGTCAGTCGAGCTTCCACCTTGTTGTTTCAGGGGAGCTTCTCTTTTGGTATTGTACATATGATTTGTACTCTTAGAATGCTGCAATAGTATAAGTGTGATACGTCAGCAGCCATGCCACTAGTCCTCTGTTTAGATACTCTGATAGGATCTAGTGCACGTGTGTAAACCTTTCGGGTGGCTACTAAGTGGCATATTATTGTATATAGTTATCGAGTCGGCCTCATGTGATTTGGGAGGGTCAAAGACAATATGTTTAATATATGCCGGCTACGTGTAATCGGTCAGCTGTGTATTTTAATATGTCTAATACCACCGTTGCGAGACGCAAAGGTGTCTGAATTATTTTATTAAACATATTAAGAGTGGCGTGTGGTTCGGAATAGGGATGCCTATGTGTTAAGGCATGCGAGATATAAACCCCTGGTTTCCCGTGCCTACCACGCCATATTTTCAGAAGAAAGCGAGGAATGAGATAATAGGGTTATCCAGCTAGTACATCTGAAAACCTATTTTGCTTATATGTGTATTTTTAGAAAAGTGTTTGAGTTAAACGAGAGAAGTTTTAACAGTATTTTCTGAAAATGGATCATACGCGAGGTGCGATCTTGTATAATATTTGCGAAGTATTCTAGAGGTTTTAGGCTTGCTACAGGTTTCAGAACAACCATTCTCATTCCCTAGCGCCGGTCGTGACAAAGGTGGTATCAGAATAACGTTTTAAGTACTCGACTATCCAAAGTATTGTCGCTGATACTGTTAAATAATTTGTGTTAGCAAGTATGGGGATTCCTAGTAGACTATTGCAGCAGCATAGGATTCGAGTCATGTCTTGATCAGTGTTCAGTTGTTAAAAACATTCAGGTATAAGTAGTAGTCTGTCTACCTGTGTAGTGTATATGTTATGTGTGATCAGGAACATATGAAATTTTGTTGTGTTCGAAACACGTTGTTAACGAGGGAACATGTGAGAGGTTCCTGTGTTCGAGACGTGTTATTCGAATAGTACGGAATGGTCAGATCAATTGACCATTACCCAAGAAAGTTGATTCTGTTTGGATATAGAACGATGCAAAGATTCCAGAAGAATTGTTTCTTCGAGGAAATACTTAGATTTTCTCTGAACTGTGTGTGTGATAGTTGTGTGCTTTTTTTTTCTAAGTGTTCATACTATGTTACTTGCTATATGAAAATGTGTTTTTCTATAACTGTTATATCGGCTACTCGTGTTATGGCTACACGTGTTTCAGCATGTTTGGGCCTAGTCGAGCTCACTCACATGTTGTGCCTGATCCACATGGTTTGCCTGATCAGTTTGTTATGCATAACTTGTCTGTACCGTTAGAAGCTGGAGATTCTGCTTCAGTTTATGAGATTGATGCGGATGATGATGCTATTAGATTAGAGGATCTGGAAAGATCAATAGGTGACATATATGTTACTAAAAACAGTGATGGATCTGTATCCAATGCGACAGCTACATTAGCCTATTAATGGTTTACGCTAGATCAATACTTAGCAAAAGTGAACCATCTGAGAAGAGTTCCACAAAGGATGAGTCATTTCCCAAATCATAAATGGGAGGATGTATGCTAGAATGAGGATCTAGAAGGATCTATGGAGGACCAAGTATTAGATAGGAAAAGACACTATGTGAGTATGTTCACGAGGGAGGGCCTACCAGTAGGATCCTATGCTATAGAGTTCACTAGAATAAGTGAAGACGTTCCTGAATTGATGAGAGATGGAGTCAAAGTTGGTAAGAGTTTTGTGAGAGGCTTGGGTCTAGATTTTGAGGAACTGCCGGTAGGCAATCTGACTCGGTGACGTATTCGGCAGGATGTGCCAGACAGACTGAGCAGCGATTGGTGAGTGCTAATGCACCTCTGCAGCCATTCTATTACATCAGACCCAACGAGCCTACCTATGCATTTCCTAGAGCTAGTTGCCTAGGATCTACAGCGAAGTGGTACAACCCTTTCTCTATACAACGAGGAGGGAAAGGAAAAGGGATAGTTAAGCTCTGATGCGGACGAGGAAAAGATCTGATGATTCAAGAGGCACCACCGCCTCAACAATTATCATCAGCTATCATGTCTTATGTTTAAGTTAAGTACATTTATGTGTTCTAGTATGAAATACTAAAACTAGAAAGTATAAAGTACAGATATAATGAATATTCTTAAACAAGAACACACATACGAATGAATAATAAATATTAATAAACAGCCTGACGATGAAAAATAACATAAAAGGTAAATGTTAAATAAAGAACAATAAAGTCTAATGCGAGGATTAGGAAAACCTTGAAATAGCACATATAAGCATTTTGAAAGAAACTTGTTAAAGTCTTGTTTTACAGTTAAGCGTATAATTGTGCTCAGATGCATAAAAGATGTATGTTACGAAAATCACTATAGAAGAAGCATACCTGGATTTTATATATATTATAAATATACACAAAATGATTTCTATTAGGGTATGCATCATACATACGAAAGGTGTCATCACCGTGATGCACAATTGTACGAAAAAGGTTTTGAACCGTGAATTTGAGGATTCACAATTTGTTTAAAAAGTGAGATTTAAAGAAAGGCTTGTAAGCAAAACAAATTGTATTTATATTTGTTAAGTGTAAGTGTACGCGAGACACAACTGTATTTGTTCAAATGAAAACCCTGTGATAGTGACAATGTAGATGGGAAAAGGGGTTAAAGAATAACAGTTTTTATTATAAAGACTAATCATAAAGACCTAAATTCTAATGTTTCATACCAAGACATTAGAGACCAATGAAATTATGGGAATAATAGAGTAAGTAAGAATCTATATTCTTACTCGGCTATAAATTGATGTAAGTCTTGTGATGGACTTTTATGATGAATAAAAGTTCGAGAGTAGACAATAGAAGATTGTCATGAATAAGATAAGAGAGTAGGATCTAGTTGAACACGACTCGGTTGGTTTGACTTCAAGTAACTATATGTGAACAAAGTCATACATACGTGTTTAATTAAATGGATTGGAGGTCAGTCTTACAAACAGAGCAAATGTCAGTAATGGACATATCTCTTAAAGCCATACGAGCGGTTAGAGAAACCAAATTCACAAGTCTGAGAGGAGTAAACCTCAGTAATTAAACAATAAACAACAATGAACATCTAAAAGAAAGATGGTAAAGAAAGTTTAAGTGTTCTCAGAAATAAGTAGGTACACTACTAGTTCTGATATGAGTAAAGAGAAGTAGTGAATATGTTAACGACTAACGGAGTGACGTCGTGTTGACAAATATTCATTAAGAAAATGATTAACAAATCATAAAACAAGTATATAATATAACTAAACAGTATATCAAACCTGGAACCAACATTAGATGAAGATGTCATCAATGTGTAAAGGAGATGGAGATAGTGAAATGGAGATATTGAATTGGACAAGTTAGTTTCAGATGTTGTCTGAAAACTTGCATGGTATAGTAAAATCCTAATAACTTGTGATTGAACCGTTAGATCAGTTTGATATTGGGATATGATTGTCCCAGGACGGTTATCTAAGTATTAACTGTTGTGATCATCGAACAAAGAGGCAGACGATGCTCGATGAGGGAGGTATGGTTATGGATCTTGCGTGAATTTTGGCAGTTAAGCCAAAAGTGCAAGTGACAACGATAAGAAGTATAAATTTTAATTGACTTCGAATTATCAACATAAGCTCCATATATGTATATAAATGAATTTCAAAACTGTAATGAGACAGTAATTTCAAAAGATGAAAATTCCGAGAACTGAGCCTTATAATTATGAGGTCTAGGCTGGCTGGTAACGGAATATACATGTAATGTACATGTATTTTTAAATGTTAGGCTAGAAATGTGTAACGTATGGCCGACGAAAAGTAGAAAATGTTTAATAAACATTTTGTTTTCAAAGTGAAATGTTTCGAAAACGGAGATAATGTTGATAGTCAATTAATTAAATACGATAACAATAGCTATAGTACAGTTAGGATAACTGTTAGCTGTGAACAAGGAGAATGTGTACGTGGAAAAGAGGTTAAGGAGTCTAAGTAACCTTAGAAATACTAGAAACTAGTGACAGAGCATAGTTTTGCGGTGGCTGTGAAACGAGTTACAAGATGTTCTACAGTGAGATAATTAAGTTATAAGCTACACCTACACCTAGATAACCACATTAGTGGTGAGAGAAGAGGAACCCAGTAATTCGATTTGTAGCAAGAAGTTATTATAGATTGATTAAGAATTAAAGGACATTCTATATAAGGTATAAAATCATAAGGAAGTGTAAAGGATGTGAAAGATGAGTAATGGTTGTGGGGAACAAGAGTCCAAACAGATGAAAAGGGTAAGGTTAGAGATTGAAAATACTTAACCAACAATACCCTAAAACGATTAAAAGATTTGAAAACTTATAATAAGATTAAAATTATAATTATAAAATGTACAACCAATAATATACAATGAACTAGAAAGTTCAAGGAGTAAAAGAGAAAGTGAATTCAAAGGTGATATCATTAAAACTTAGTAATAAGTTGATATCCCAGAAGTGAGTCAATAGTTTGTACTATCTGTAAAGAAGTACAACAAAGGAGAAATAATAAAATGTATAAAAGGGATAAAAATATAAGTATATAAAAAGTTAGTAAAAAGGTTGGTATCCTAAGAGAGAAAACATAAGGGAGTAACCCGAGGTAATCGAGTACCAAGATTTCTAATAGTAGGAGTCAAGATTGTTGGCTGAGAACTATAAATGAAACTACAGTGAAATGAGATGTAAAACAATTGGGAGGTGTGAGATGTAGTCATAGAAGAACTGCAAGGTTTAGAAAACCAGCATCCTTATACTAGTAAAGGAAAGTATACGGTCTATAAAGACAAGTAAAGCAAAAGTGGAATAGTTAAAATAGAGAAGATAGTTGCGCACAGCTGTGCCACAGACGAAGGCAGTAACGGTTATGTTATGGAAAGCATAGAACATGGAATGAAAAGAGTATTTTTAGCCGTATAAGTAAAAGAAGAAGTGTATGTAAATTCAAGGACGAATTTATATAAGGAGGAGAGAATGTAACATCCCTTATTTTTAAGGGATTAAATATTGCCACGTGTCTAATATTTTATTAGACGGGAATACGTAAATTACATTTAAAGATAAATTTAGTTTACAAGTGTCCCTAAAATTATATTGTGAGTATAGGATTTCAAATTTAAATTTGAATATTTATATACTTCACGGGAATAATATAAACTTATGAATTGGATGCAGAATAATTCATTAATCCCGTGCGAATATTTTTTGTGTCAATATTCGCGGAATACTTTAAAAAGGTTATCGTGAAAATTTGATAAAATTTGGAAATAGAAATTTTATCAAGTGCGGTGTATATGGATCTAATAAATCGAAAATGATTTATTCAAAATAAAATATAAGTCGGATGCGAATAAAAATTATATTTTTATTTGTTTTATATTTTATTAGATTTTTGGGTAAATTTTCAAGAAATTCGGAAGTCGTTTCTGATTGGTTTAAAGTGCATGATTGAGCTAGTACTAAACTCCACTTTAACCGTTTCTATATATATATAATTTCATTTGAATGAATTGTGCAACTCAGTTGATTTCCTTCATCAGAGAAGGAAAAGAGAGCAGCTTGCTCTCTGAAGGTGACGAAGCTAGGGTTTTGAAACCGCTTCGTCCATTTCTCGATTCCAACTCAGTTTCTTCGACGCTTACTCGAGTAATCGAGGTATTAATCCCGTATTAAATGTTTATTTCGATATTTTTTGAATATATATATGTCTATAAACGGTTACCGAATTGAACGATCGTTTATAACGTCTGAATTGTAAAGTGATTGTGTACGTGTAGGACAGCCTGTGCGAGTGCACAGCCATTCAACTGTGCACCCTCACAGCTAGTTCTATGCAGACGCATAGTGACTAAAGGGGGCGCGCACGTCGGGGTTTTTAGAGGTTAAACGGTGGAATTATGGGGGGCGATTCTGAGGGGGTTTTTGCCTAGTAACCCGAGTTGTTGTCCTACGAACCTAAAATACTTTAATGAAATTTTTTTAAACCTAAACTAGAAGACTTTTAAAATGAGATATTAAATGTTAAGTTAAACGTTTAAAAAGGGCCTTAAATGAGTTAAAGTCAACGTTTAACCAGTTTAAAAGATTTAGCAAACGACTTTGCTAAATAATTAGTATACGAATGTGAATTGTTTTGGCAATCAAGTCGATACTAGTAAATGATTTTAATTAGGTATTGCTATACCTAAAAGGACTTCTAGAGCGAAGTCTAAATGTTTTCTCGAGGTGAAAACAATTTAAATAATTTTAAAAGAATGAGACCATAAGTGTTATGTGTTATGTGATTTCATGCTTTGTTTGGAACTTGGTTCCCAGACCTAGATGTTTATACCAGAAATAAGTATTGATGTTTGTCTTGTGTGTTTTGTATGTTTGATCCGACTAGTTGTCTAGCAGTCAGAACTCATGAGAGTCAGTCACACATACGACGAGGCTAAGTAGTAACTTATCAGTACTGTGAGTTTACATGATTACTTTTCAATATCAGTATTCAACTGTTTTAAAACCATAATCGCAGTAGTATAACTTACCCAAGAGAGGTCCATCGAACAAGCTACCTAATGGGCGGCAATAGGGTTGCGTGATCAACGACACCAATTCTAGATATACTTTTGTCGAGGTATAGAGGTATGTCTGTCATGTTAAGTCATTGGAAAGTGAATGCCATGATTTAACGGGTAAACTCTGAGATGACAATAATAAGGTTATGGGGTCGCGGGTAAAACCACGATGGCAGTTTTTTTTATTACGGTCCAGGTACAAAGGATACATAATTATATGGAACTTATTCAGTTCACGGTCTTTATTCTGTTTTCTATAAGCTCGTGAGTCGAGTTTGTCTGTTAGGACTATTGTAGACTAGGGTTTCATATGGATTGAAATATTGGTAATATTTTTTATATATAGCTGTTATATATATATTATGCGATTTTTGTATTTATTTATAAACTTTTGACTTAGTCAAAAATATTTATATTTTTGACCCCGTTGTTGTTTCCCATTTTTCAGGCGATGAGCTTTGAGGTCAGTCAAGCTTCCACCTTGTTGTTTCAGGGGAACTTCTCTTTTGGGATTGTACATATCATTTGTACTCTTAGAATGCTGCAATAGTATAAGTGCGTTATGTCAGCAGCCGTGCCAGTAGTCCTCTTTTTAGATACTTTTATCGGATCTAGTGCATGTGTATACCTTTCAGGTGGCTGTTTAGTGGCATATTATTGTATATAGTTACCGAGTCGGCCTCATGTGTTTTTGGGAGGTTCAAAGACAGTATGTTTAATATATGCCGGCTACGTGTAACTGGTCCGCTGTGTCTTTTAATATGTTTAATACCATCGTTGCAAGATGCGGAGGCGTCCACCTTATTTTATTAAACATATTAAAAGTGGTGTGTGGTTCGGAACAGGGATGTCTATGTGTTAAGGCATGCGAGATATAAACCCCTGGTTTCCCGTGCCAAACACGCCATATTTTCAGAAGGAAGCGAGGGTTGAGATAATAAAGTTATCCACCCAGTACATCTGAAAACCTATTTCTCTTACATGTGTATTTTCAGAAAAGTGTTTGAGTTCAACGAGAAACGTTTTGACGGTATTCTCTAAAAACGAATCGTATGCGAGGTGCGATCTTGTATAATATTCGAGAAAAATTTCTAGAGGTTATAGGCTTGCTACAGATTTAAGAACAACCATTCACATTCTCTAGCGCCAGTTGTGACTTGGATTAGGATGGAATACGGGTCGTGACATATGTACTATCAGGAAAACAAAAAAATACCCTAGGATCAGGAAAACAAAAAATAAAGAATAGAACAATTGACATACGAGATAAGAAAATTGTACTACGGTACAATAATAATAAAGATCCGAGATACGAGGTTAACCTCGGTAGAACTACCCTAGGACATATATCTCACTTTTTCTCGATTAAAGTCCTCGAAACTCATATGATAAGAAAATCAAACATGAAATATATCGAGAATTAATATGAGACAGTGAATGATAAAGAACGAAAACAAAATATGAACCAAATCGCCCTATTAGACGACAACATGAACGATGCAATTATCGATCAAGATCAGAGGAGAGGCAATATCATAATTTGAAGACAGACACGAGGTAGAACTCAGTGGAATTATCTCAGGAGTTGTGTCTAAAGAGTTAAACTCGGCAGAACTATATTCCGGGACTCACACCGACTAGTTCAGACGTAAGAAATGGTATGAGTTTAACTCGGTGGAATTATCTCGGGACTGTACCATATAATTATAGTTAAACTCGGTTGAATTATTCCGGGACCAAACCATAAGGAATGAGTTATAGCGACTTATCAGAAGTACAACTCGATTTTGATGTATTAGGACAATACGATCAAAGGTCTAAGACGACTGTCGATAACCATTGAAACGAAACGAGAAAAGAACGAAATCAAGCCATAACTGAAAATAAAAGATGTCAAATATGATATAACATAAATATATGGTTTATGAAATGTTTATGCTAGGAAATGTATATACGATTATCGAAACAATGAATTGAGTAAAAAATATATATGAAGTATGATTTGAGAAAAGCAAAATTTTCTACATAAAGCGGTTTTAAAAGGTTTTGCACCCTTTATGTATTATTGCTTGTAATTTGGTGAACTCACTCAGTTTTATACTAACCCTGTTGCTCCTCCCATTTTACAGGAAGAGTAAGAAATGATTTGGAGAGTCAAGCTTCCAATGTTTTAATTCTCGGAAGTCAATTGTACAAGATGTAAAGAAAGGTTTTCCTTCTAGCAGTCCGCAATAGTCTAGATGTTTTGACTAAATATTTGTGTAAATGCGTTTTGACTCTGATTTTTATTGTAAATGGGGTCACATGTATTTTGATATGGTTTCATATGTGAAACATGCTTTAATAAGCGAAAAATTCATAAGGGTTTTTAGGCTTGCTACGGGTTTCAGAACTAGCATTCCCATTCCCTAGCGCCGGTCTCGGCTCGAGAAATCAGGTCGTAAAAACTGACTTTCTGACGCTTCGCTCAAAATTTGTGAAATCTTGTTGAAAAGGTTCTAGAAGTAGTCTTTTGCATCGTGTATTATGCATACGCTACAAGAGGAGTACCAGAAACAATAAAACCCACACGTAAACCAAGAAAAAAAAGACTAAATCAAGCCTAGATATTGTAACTTAATGTTAAAGATATGGTTTCCCCGACAACGGCGCCAAAAATTTGTTTAACAAAATACTGCAAGTGCACAGTGTCAACTCGTAATACAGACTGTGAATTTTGGATATTGTATCCACAAGAAAAGCAACTAAATATACCCTATTAAGACTCTCAATGTGAATAGCCAAAACGATAATTTGATTTGAAGGGATTTTAACTAATAAAACTGAATTAAACAAATATGATTTGAATAAATTAAAGGTGTGAATAGAAATGTGTTTAAGAAATAATATGGAAGATCATGGATTAATTTTCATTGTACAATCAATCTCATAAGTTATGGATTATGTTGTCAAATTACGGTTCAGGCTAGTGTAATGCACTTATAGCTCTCTCTCTCAAGCCGCTATAGATAAAAACATACAAATAACCAATTAACAGGCAATTATCACTCTCGTGTTATAATTAACCTAATCAGTTGATTAAATGATATTTATTAAGTAAACCAAAAGAACACTTACTCGTGTTATTAACTCCTACATTGTTGATTGATTGATCTATTTTAATTAAGCTCTCTCAAGTAAGAACTAAAACATAGGGCAATGAATGAATTGGCCAAATACATTCAAGCATTATGAACATTAACCAACACATAACTTTAACAAAAATCCATATTCCCAATATAATTAAATACGCATAAATCCAATTAATAATCCCCAAAAATGGGCTGACCTACTCATATATAAAGGAGATTCAACTATAACATAGAAAAAATTTATAGTTAATAAGAACACAACAATTATTGATCTCTCAATGATTGTCATACCTTAATTTCTGGAATCCCAATATGTTTGATGAAATAATTTTGAATGATAATATAGAACTATTGGACAAAACTCAAATTAGAGTAATTCTATGTTTATGTCTTTGATACAAGATGTCCTTTCTCCACACAAATGCAAGCTATTAATAGAGTTACTAGGAGTGGAGCTCAAGTTAAGAATCCCTCTTCTCTTCATGGAATTTGAGTGATGATCAAGTTTAGTTACTCTTCTTTCCATAGTGAGTTGAGTGATGAGCAAGTCCTTCCATAATCAACTTGAGTGTATCAAGGTTTACTTATCTCATTTTCAAAGAGAGCTTGATTCACTATCAACATAGATATATTCTTTGAGTGAAGATCAAATTCTTTCATAATGAGGTTGGGTGAATCAAGGTTTACTTATCTCATTTCCAAATAGAGCTTGATTTAAGTCAACATTGAGTTGTCCTTCCATAATGAGCTTTTGTTGTAATCAGAAACTCATTTCTTTGAGTGCAAGCCAAGGAAGTTTTCTTTGAGTGTAAACAAAATATGTGTTGCTTATGGAAAGTCTATGAGTGCTTGCCAAAAGTTCACATGCTTTTCCTAATTATCGCAAATTTTCTCGCAACACCCGATCTGAGCCGGCCCGTAGTTGGCTCAGACTCGTGGGCCGGCTGAAGACCGGTTGAGCTTCTGCCTCCCCCTTCTCTTGCTGGTTTGATTTGATTTGAACCGGTTTGACCTGAAACTTGGTAGACTTTCTTAAACTTGACCCAAATCCTTTTGGCTCTGACTATTTTTGCATTTTGGCTTTGTTTTATTAATAAATACTCCAGAAATATTGAATATTTAATTTGTTTTCATAAAAACACAAA
Source organism: Mercurialis annua (assembly GCF_937616625.2). Taxonomy (NCBI): domain Eukaryota; kingdom Viridiplantae; phylum Streptophyta; class Magnoliopsida; order Malpighiales; family Euphorbiaceae; genus Mercurialis; species Mercurialis annua. Next base: position 19,127,302 of record NC_065571.1, read on the forward strand.
AACAAGTAAAACTAACTAAAAATTCTTCTATTTTATACTATAAAACACTATGATATACTAAATAAATGACCTAAAAATTACGTAAAATATAATCTTATCAAGTACACCGATGAGATATTATATTGGACAAGTATATTTCTGTATTGAAGTATGATGTGAAGTTGATAAACATAGGAGGCATCAAAGAGTTAGAACTCGGGTAGATGGAGTTGTATCAACGCATGCACATGAGTTTATTCTTCATCTTTAGTCAATCACGGTTGATGAATAATGCCTCTGAAATATGGATTTAAGTAGGCCGACCGACCCTGTAGAGATTCTTTAGTGACATGCGAGCTAGAAGGGGCGAAGATCGTGGATTAAATCTTATGCGGATATTAAATGATGTAAGAATTAGTTCAAATGAATAAGTGGATCCGTATTGAAGTGGTGTAGGCGGTGAAGCGACCAACTGGTCTTAAGTTATTTTTAAATATTAATAATTAAGTATTATATAGAATGTGATCGTATATGTCATTCGAATATGAGATAATTGATGAGCTTTATTAATAGTAAGAATAAGATGATAAACGATATAGAATAATAGTGATCGAGACGTTATTGTTGACATCGCAAAGATCAAAGAAAGAAGAAAGTGAAGAACAATTTCTGTAGAGTTGGAAATATCTCAACCAACTTATCAAAGAAGCGTCAAATTATTTCAAAGCAGTTTTACTACAAAATTGTGGCCACAAGGAAATAAAATTTTAAACGAGATTTTCTTTGATTTTAAAGAGTGAAAATTTTGAAAATAAAAAGGGGGCGCCCTAAGTTTTAAATTAAGTAAATTTGAGTTTTAAATGAGTATGGCTGGATATAATTTTGTAGTGTCGAAAGAGATTTCAGATATCAGCGGTGATCATGAGCCAATGGATTAAAGTACGTTTTGAGATTCAAGTATAAGGAGAAATTCTTATCGAATGTCCGGATTTCTACCCGTGTAGAAATTCGATAACAATAAAGTAGTGTTATCAAGTATCCTAAATGATACTACCGATAATGTAAGATAGGTGTATCCTTTGACATATAAGGATTATGCGACGGATCAAGCGAGTAGATCAATTCAGAGTATGTTAGTGAGATGTTGCACTGAAGATAGAGCAGTGTGATACGAGATGCAGAAAGACATCAAGTGAGTGTTAGAAATAGATTGGGTGGAACCATCCTATTATAATAAGTGAAGCCGTAACAAGTGATTTGCGTTCGCAATTAAAGATGATACTAATACTAAAGTGTGATTCCATCTATTACAATAGATGATGAAATGAATGTAAGCTAGAAGTAAAGAATGGAGGTGAATAAAAAATTAACAGAAATGAGTATGGAAAGTAACCATGATTAAAGATAATCAGTAAGTCTTGTGTATGGGTCACGAAAGGAATTTATGATTTACTTAAAGAAATATTAGTACAATAACTAAGTGAAGGTATTGAGTACGGAAAAGGCGATTAAATAGAAAGAAGTATAAAATGAGGAATGATCACTATGTAAGGATTATAGTAAGGAAAATGAGAAAAAAGTGAAAAATGTTGTTAAAAGACAAAGTGATTGGATTTTGGGTGTGTTTTCTATGGCAATTGAAGTCATGAGTAGAAAATTATGTGATGAAAGGATAAGACAATAGGACATTGGTCATATACTTTTTGAGGACTTGAAGGGCAGTAGAAGAAGTTGTGTATGTGTGCTCTAGATAGAGACACAAGTTGTATGATATAATTGGTTAATTTCCCGCAAAAGTCTCAAGCTAAGAGTTTATACAAGATTAAGTGAGGTGAGTATTGGATTATAAGAAGTAAGAAGTTGTGAGATGATGAACATTAGTGAATGAAAGAATTGCTAAAAATGGGTAAATTCTGCAAAGGATTCAGATCAAATAAAAGACGGAAGAAATGTAAAGTATGTTATGAAATAGAAGGTGAAGTGAAGAGATGAAAACAAAGAAATAAGTAACGGTGTTAAGGAAAAGATAAGATGGATTAAAGAAAATTGGAAATTGGAAAGTTGGCACCGAGCAAAAGTACGCTCATATGTTGAAGGATGATGATAAGAGCAAACAAGGTTATCGATAGATTATCATTAATTGGGCAAGCATAAAGTGAAACATAGTGATGGATATAATTTAATTAACTATAGGAATAAGAGGAAATGAGAAGGCAAAAGATGTTAAGAAAAGAGTAATGTAAAAGCCACTTAAAAGAGGAGATCAAATGGATAAAAAGAAGGAGAAAATGGAAAAGTTGGTAATACGAGCGAAAGAGATTTATCGGCAATTAGTTATTAAATTGAGTTGTGACAAAATTGAGATGTTATGACACTTATGACTAGAGTCATAAGTAATGATGATATTTGTTAATAAGGACGTATCGTTGTGCAGTTATGGAAATACTTGACGATTAACTGGTAAGAATTGGATTACGATTTAATAGTTGATTGTATAGTGAAAAAAGAATAGATAGTATATCGTGGTATATGAATAGAATATAAAGATGAAGATGACAAGTGCAAGGTAAATAAGATGTAAGGGCAACAAAGAAATGAGAAGTGTTTTAAATGTAATGGATGAAGGTTGAATCCTTTTGTTAAAAATGTATTGGGAGATGAAATCGAAAGTGGAATTGTTGAAGAAGGTAAGGTTAATAAGGACACAAGGGAAGATTTTTATTTTTGAAACTTTTAAGGGTAAACGAGTGATATTAATCACTATAAGATGTGAAGGGATTGATGATAAGTACGATTCGTGATAATTAGAATTTAAAATAAAGAAGGCTGTGAAATTTGAGTATGAACTTGTAAGAGATAAGGAGTTGTTTCGATAAAAAAGAAATTATCGAATATGATGAATGATTTTATCAGGTTAGGATATTTTAACAAAAGAAGGAGTAAGTAAAGAAAAATAGATATCGGAGTAGCGCAGTGAAAGCGTGTGTCACGATCCAAAATATTGAGCCGAGACCGACGCTAGGGAATATGAGTGGTTGCTCCAAAACCCGTAGCAAGCCTAGAATCCTCTATAATTTTTTCGCAGTTAAACTAAATTATTATGCGTAAAACGTTTTCAGAAAACCTCTTTAAACAAAATAATTATAGTTATTAAAATATCATAATCATTTTTCCAAAAACTGATACAAAATTGTTCTTAGAAACCAGGGTATTACTGTTAGTGATATGCACTAGGTCAATCATGTTTGACCATGTATTGATTTTATCGTTTTGTTGTTTATTGATTGTCAGTTTTTCTCATTTTATATTATGATTAAAATACTTGAATGGTTAATTCTTTCTAAGGTCCTCAAGTATGTGACTTGATAGTAGAACCCTTAACTTTAATAAACAATTATATTCCATCTATCTCTAGTCTTAACAGAACATTGAGACTAGTATGATGTTGACTGATGATTATGTTTTACTAATCATGTATATGAGATATTAAGTCAAATCATAGGTGCTATTTGAGAAATAAGGCACTGGATGACCCACTTTGAGAATACTACATAGATCACTGTCATAAGTAATTCTCATTACAGTTCAATTAGTATAATCCTTTGACCTTGAAATCATCATGGATTTCTACATACCTATTTCATATTTTGATACAGTCTTACATTATCTTTAACAGGATAATGGAATAGATTGTCATTGGATATGAAAGTAACTATGTGAGAAATGTGAGTAACTGAGAAGGAATTTGTTCCTCATTTATTTGAGCAAGATATCTATGGGCCCCCTGAAGAAGATAGACTGAAGGAAATGCATGGCCATGCTAAATGAATTGATAAAGAGTTATCATTTTCAGTATACTTGGAATCAGGAAACTAATAATTGAACGTTATAAGGATGACATGACTATGCCTTATATTCAATCAGGATATCGAGTGACAAAGGGATTAAAATATTACTATAATTGGTTAAATCAGATAATCGATATTCATATAACTTGAGTAGTCATAATGTCTTGCTAGAGGCCGCTTATGACTTGTGGGCCGAAATAAGGATTTCGGACCTACTGCCAACGTTATATGAACCTACAGGGTCGCACACTAAGAACAGGCGCAAAACAGTTATGGGTTGTACAAGCCCAGTGAAATTAAGTGATTAATAGTTTATTTTATATATAATTCGTAATAGTAAATATATATATATATATATATATATATATATATATATATATATATATATATATATATATATATATATATATATATATATATATATATATATATATTAATTAAAATTCTAAATTTAAGGACAAGTTTTTTAATTTATTATTTTTGGAAGATAATAATTATAATAATTAATATATATGTATGATTATCAAAAAGGAGTTTTTGATAAACATAAACTTGTAAGAGTTACAATGAGATTGAAATATGAATTTGTCTCAAACCCTAGTATTGTTGTATGACTATAAATACACATTAAGGAATGAGTTTGAGAAGTACGAAATTCATTATTCACTAAATCACTAAATAATTCGAAATTGCTTGTGAAGCGACAATGCTAGCACACAGGCACTAGTTTTGGCTAAAGGTCTGTTCGTGTGGATACTCGTAGAGGACGCATTCTTTTGGAGGCGTTTCTGATCTGAGGCCAGGTATCACCAAAGTGAACCACCTCCTTCCTTCCTACATTGCTGTTTGAATTCGACATACAAGTAAGTATTAATTCTGTTGTTAATCTATTTATTCGAATTACATGGATCTTGATTTGGGTTTTAGATAAAAAATTTAAAATTTCGTTGCGTTATGAACCTAGAAAACCCAACAGTGGTATCAGAGCAGCTTGTAATTTGATTAATTAGATTATGAGTATATATGTGATATATGCTTATTGTATGTTCTGTTTTGAAAAAGGGATTGTTTTTTGAAACCGTGTTAAAGGAATTATAATTCGTTGTAATTATATATAAACCGTTTATGTGATGAAATTGTATGAAAAATAGTATGAAGAATTAATTTGATTAATCGTTTAATGTGATTAAAACTTAGAATATATTGTTCTAAAATAATATTACGTTTTAATTTGATTAAAGGTTAGTAGTATTAATTTTCATACGAATTGATAAGAAAAGGGGAAACAGATTAATAAAACTGTTTTGAATAGGATTAGTAAACTGTTTATGAAACTATTTTAATTCTATTAGGAAAACTGTTTTTGAATAGGATTAGTAAACTGTTTGTGAAAGTGTTTTTAATTCTATTAGTAATTCTGTTTTGAATAGGATTAGTAAACTGTTTGTGAAACTGTTTTTGATTCTATTAGTAATTCTGTTTTGAATAGGATTAGTTAACTGTTAAGTGTAACTATTTTTAATTCTATTAGTAAAACTGTATTTAGACATCGCCTGGGGCTCTGCCCCCGAGCCACGCCAGGGGCGCTGCCCCTTGGACCTCGCTCGGGGCGCTGCCCCCAGACCCCACCAAGGGGCGGCGCCCTTGTACCCTGGTGATACACCATATTAAGGATCGTTATCCTTTTAAGCCGGCGTGTTTTGGTCATGTATTTTGTATTAATACTTTAAATGATAATTATTAAATATGATTTAAATTATCATGAATAACATATTTATGTGATTGTTGTTAAATATGATTTAAAATAGTGAAATAATATGTTTTTAATGTTTATCTTATTGGTTATATGCTTTGCATGATTATTTTATATGTGATAAGATAGGATAACTAAATAGGATAAATATCAAACCCTTATTTAATATTAAGTCTTCAATATACCGCCCATTGTAATAACACTTATCAAGACTTAGATTGCTATGTATAGGCTATGCCAAAGCATAATGTATAAAGTTATCTAAGTAAGATAAGTTGGATAAAAGTGATATTCATATGTTTGATTTGGTTAGACTTAACTAAGTTATCAAAATAGTTTTGATCCTAGGGTATAAGATAGAATGTCAAGATTACATGAGATGTTAATATTCTATATTCAAGAATTGCATGAGATGTAATTGGTAAAGTGTTACCTACCTAAATAAACAACACTTAAAGTGATAAGCCAAAGCTTACTTGAAGTAGGGTGAAATATAGATTTTGTCCCACTATTATTTTTCAATTATTGATATTATCATTAAGGGTTTTTATATGTATTATGGATATATGTTGTGGGAAATTTATTGTGCTTTTCATTAAATGCTCTATGTATATTTATTGTTGTAGATATGGCTTCAAACACTACACATACTTTATCATTGCGATCAATCCTTGAGAAGGATAAGCTCAATGGCACTATTTTCTAGACTGGTACAGAAATCTAAGAATTGTTCTTAGACAAGAAAGAAAGGAATATATCCTTGATCAACCGCATCCTAAGGAACCAACTCCTTCTGCTACTAGAGCTCAAAGGGATGCTTATATGAAGCATCTCAATGACTCTACTGATGTCACTTGCATTATGCTTGGATGCATGGAGAATGAACTCCAAAAGAAAATGATGGAATTGGATGCGAACACCATGATTGCTGATCTCATGGAAATATTCCAAGAGAGAGCAAGAATTGAGAGGTTCAATACAATCAAGGATTTGCTTTCTTGCAAGTTGACTACTAGCAGCTCAGTCAGTCCTCATGTTTTGAAGATGAAAGGTCATCTTGAACATTTGGACAAGTTCGGTCTCCCAATTGCCCAAGAGTTGGCTACAGACATTGTTCTCCAATCTTTGCCTGAGGCTTATGATGGTTTCATCATGAACTTCAATATGCATAATATGGAGAAGACCATCACAGAGTTGCATAGGATGCTTCAAACTGCTGAAAAGAGCATCAAGAATGAGATTAAGGATGCTCTCATGGTCAACAAGGGAAAGGATATGAAAAGGTCTGGTAAGGGCAAGGGAAATGCTTCTAAGAATTCTAAGCCAAAGCCCAAGCCCAAGAACAAGGATGAACCCAAAGCAAAACCGCCAAAGGAAGAAACTTGCTTTTTCTGTAAGGAACCTGAACATTGGAAAAGGAATTACAAGAAATAACTAGATGATTTGAAGAAGAACAAGGGTAGTGAGACTACCGCTTCAGGTATTCATCTTATAGAAATTAATCTTTTTACTTCTGATTCATGGGTATTAGATACTGGATCTGGATCTCAGATTTGTACTAATGTGCAGGGTCTCAAAAGGAGTAGAAGTTTGACAAAAGGCGAAGTGGACCTACGAGTTGGCAATGGAGCAAGAGTTGATGCTTTAGCTGTAGGGACTTATGAGTTATCTTTGCCTAGTGGACTTATTTTATCTTTGAATAATTGTTATTATGTACTTACCATGTGTAGGAATATTATTTTTGTTTCTTGTTTGGACAAGGATGGTTTTGAATTTATTGTTAGGAATAATAAATGCAGTATTTCGCATAATAACATTCTTTATGGATATGCTCCACGCAGTAGTGGTCTTTATATTTTAAATGTTGAAGACACTAATGAAAAATCAATCTATAACATCAATGCTAAGAAGTTAAGTCAAATGATTTAAACTCTGCTTATCTCTGGCATTGTCGTTTAGGCCATATAAATGAGAAACGCATATCAAAACTTCAAAGAGATGGACTTTTGAATTCATTTGATTATGAATCATTTGAAACATGTGAATCTTGTCTAGTGGGCAAAATGACAAAAACACCTTTTATTGGACAAGGTGAAAGAGATAAAAGCTTATTGGGCCTTATACATACAGATGTATGTGGTCCATTAAGTACAAATGCTAGAGGTGGATTTCAGTACTTCATTACTTTTACTGATGATCTTAGTAGATATGGTTATGTTTATCTGATGAAACATAAATCTGAATCTTTTGAAAAGTTCAAAATATTTAAGAATGAAGTACAAAATCAACTAGGTAAAAATACTAAAACACTAAGATTTGATCGAGGTGGTGAATATTTAAGCCAAGAATTTGTAGATCAACTAAGAGATTGTGGGATCATTTCTCAATTGACTCCACCTGGAACGCCACAATGGAATGGTGTGTCTGAACGGAGAAATCGAACTCTATTGGATATGGTTCGATCAATGATGAGTCAAACTGATATTCCAATCTCATTTTGGGGTTATGCTTTGGAAACCGCTGCATTCATTTTGAATAGAGTTCCATCAAAGGCAGTTGAAAAGACACCATATGAGATATGGACTGGAAAAACTCCTAGTTTGTCTTTTCTTAAGATTTGGGGATGTCAAGCTTATGTGAAGCGACTAATTTCAGATAAATTAGCATCCAAATCTGACAAATGCCTTTTTATTGGATATCCTAAAGAAATTAAAGGATATTACTTCTACAATGCTTATGAGAACAAAGTGTTTGTTGCTAGAAATGGTGTCTTTTTGGAAAGAGAATTTATTTCCAAAGGAACCAGTGGGAGTACAGTACAACTTGAAGAAATTCAAGAACCACAAAGTAGCATTGTACCAAGTATGGAACCTCAAATGAATCAATAGGCAATTGCTGAACCAGAACAAGTACCACAAGGCCAAAGGAGGTCTGATAGGACACGTCATAATCCTATGAGATATGGATTTCTCATAACTGAGAACAATGATGTGATGATTGTGGATCAAGAAGAACCCCCATCTTATCAAGAGGCCATAAATATTCTTGACTCTGAAAAATGGCTCGAAGCCATGAGATCTGAAATGCAATCCATGTATGATAATCAAGTTTGGACCTTGATTGACCCAATGGATGGTGTAAAAACCATTGGGTGCAAATGGGTCTTCAAAATAAAGACTGACATGGATGGCAATGTGCATACCTATAAAGCAAGACTAGTTGCAAAAGGTTTTAGACAAATACATGGTATAGACTATGATGAAACCTTTTCACCAGTTGCTATGCTCAAATCCATTCGAATTCTTCTTGACATAGCTGCATATTATGACTATAAGATATGGCAAATGGATGTCAAGACAGCGTTTCTTAATGGAAACTTACTTGAGGATGTGTACATGACACAACCTGAGGTTTTTGCCAGTTCAGAGAATTCTGGAAAGGTTTACAAGCTTCAAAAATCCATTTATGGATTAAAGCAAGCTTCTCGGAGTTGGAATCTTTGTTTTGATGAAGAAATCAAAGACTTTGGATTCATCAAGAATGAAGATGAACCTTGTGTATACAAGAAGGTTAGCGGGAGCGCGATTGTTTTCTTAGTGCTTTATGTTGATGACATACTACTCATTGGAAACAATATTCCCATACTGCAAAATGTTAAATCATGGTTAGGGAAGTGTTTTTCAATGAAAGACTTGGGCGATGCTGCTTATATATTAGGCATCAAGATCTATAGAGATAGATCTAGAAGGCTAATTGGTCTAAGTCAAAGCACTTATGTTGATAAGGTATTAAACAGGTTTAGTATGCAAGACTCCAAGAGAGGATTCTTGCCTATGTCACATGGCATCAGTCTCAGCAAGACTCAGTGTCCTAAGACACAAGATGAGCGAGACCGCATGAGTAAGATCACATATGCTTCTGCTATTGGATCTATCATATATGCAATATTGTGCACTCGACCTGATGTCTCGTATGCTTTGAGTACGACGAGCAGATACCAGTCAAATCCAGATGAAAGTCACTGGGCAGCAGTTAAGAACATCCTTAAGTACTTGAGAAGAACCAAGGATGCATTTTTGCTATATGGTGGTCAGGAAGATGAGTTGTTGTAAAGTGTTGCACAGACGCTAGCTTCCAAACTGACATTGATGATTATAAATCACAGTGAGGATATGTGTTTTGTTTGAATGGAGGTGCTTTCAGCTGGAAGAGCTCGAAGGAGGACATCGTTGGTGATTCTACAATAGAAGTTGAGTATATAGCTGCTTCAGACGCAGATAAGGAGGCTGTTTTGATCAAGAAGTTCATAACTGGATTAGGAGTGGTTCCTAGTATATCCGATCCAGTGAACTTGTTATGTGATAACAATGGGGCTATAGCACAAGCAAAGGAGCCCAGATCACATCAGCAATCCAAACAAATACTTAGACGTTATCATCTCATTCGAGAAATCATTGAGAGAGGAGACGTGAAGATATACAGAGTTTCGACAAATGATAATGTTGCTGATCCGCTAACTAAGGCTCTTCCACAGTCTAAGCATGAGAGTCATACTAGGTCCATGGGTATTAGATTTAATGTAGATTGGGCCTAGTGCAAGTGGGAAATTGTTAGTGATATGCACTATGTCAATCATGTTTGACCATGTATTGATTTTATCGTTTTGTTATTTATTGATTGGCAGTTTTTATCATTTTATATTATGATTAAAATACTTGAATGGTTAATTCTTTCTAAGGTCATCAAGTATGTGACTTGATAGTAGAACCCTTAGCTTAAATAAAAAATTATATTCCATCTATCCCTAGTCTTAATAGAACATTGAGACTGGTATGATGTTGACTGATGATTATGTTTTACTAATCATGTATATGAGATATTAAGTCAAATCATAGGTGCTATTTGAAAAATAAGGCACTGGATGATCCACTTTGAGAATACTACATAGATCACTGTCATAAGTAATTTTCATTACAGTTCTATTAGTATAATCCTTTGACCTTGAAATCATTATGGATTTCTACATAGCTATTTCATATTTTGATACAGTCTTACATTATCTTTAACATGATAATGGAATAGATTGTCATTGGATATGAAAGTAACTATGTGAGAAATGTGAGTGACTGAGAAGGAATTTGTCCCTCATTTATTTGAGCAAGATATTTATGGGCCCCTGGAAGAAGATAGACTGAAGGAAATGCATGGCCATGCTAAATGAATTGATAAAGAGTTATCATTTTCAGTCTACTTGGAATCATGAAACTAATGATTGAATGTTATAAGGATGACAGGACTATGCCTTATATTCAATCAGGATATCGAGTGACAAAGGGATTAAAATATTATTGTAATTGGTTAAATCGGATAATCGATATTCATATAACTTTGGTAGTCGTAATGTCTTGCTAGAGGCCGCTTATGACTTGTGGGCCGAAATAGGGATTTCGGGCCTATTGCCAACGTTATATGAACCTACAGGGTCGCACACTAAGAACAGGCCCAAAACAGTTATGAGTTGTATAAGCCCAGTGGAATTAAGTGATTAATAGTTTATTATATATATAATTTGTAATAATATATATTAACTAAATTCGAAATTTAAGGATAAGTGTTTTCCTTAATTTATTATTTTTTGAAGATAATAATTATAATAATTAATATATAAATGTATGATTATCAAAAAGAAGTTTTTGATAAACATAAACTTGTAAGAGTTACAATGAGATTGAAATACGAATTTGTCTCAAACCCTAGTGTTGTTGTACGACTATAAATACACATTAAGGAATGAGTTTGAGCAGGACGAAATACATTATTCACTAAATCACTAAATAATTCGAAATTGCTTGTGAAGCAATAGTGCTCGCACACAAGCACTAGTTTTGGCTAAAGGTCTGTTCGTGTGGATACTCGTAGAGGACGCATTCTTTTGGAGGCGTTTCTGATCCGAGGCCAGGTATCACCAAAGTGAACCACCTCCTTCCTTCCTACATCGCTGTTTGAATTCGACATACAAGTAAGTATTTATTATGTTATTAATCTATGTATTCGAATTACATGGATCTTGGTTTGGGTTTTAGATAAAAGTTTTGAAATTTCGCTGCGTTATGAACTTAGAAAACCCAACACTTACAAAGCGACACCTCACATCCAGCACTGTCCTGTTTCTAGTCATAATCGCGACCAATTCCATTGTGGCAATCGGTATAGAAATCAATTAAGTAAAAGCACCACTTTATAAAACAATGTATGTGCATTACATAAAATCAGAGTTTAGAAACAAACATCATTTCATACAAACACGAGTCGCGGTCTGACAATTACTAACTACTGCAACTCTACGGAGTGACATATCCTTTGACATATACTTCAAACACTGTAGACTTCCAGAATAAGAAAATGAAATCCATCCTTCAAAATAATTTCACCTGAAAGGAAAGAATGTGTGGGGTCAGTATATGGGAATATACTGAGTGAGTCCATATAACTTACTAATAAACATTTATAATAAAACATAACACAATGCCACAAACATTTCAATCACATGTAGCCAAGTAAAGGATTCGAAAGAAACCCTAATCCTCAAACATGCCAATCGTATTCAATCAAAGCAATCATTCAATCCAATGGCCCGGTCCCGGGATAGTTCAACCGCTAACAGTCTCTTAATCCCAAGTTGTGGGTCCCGAGATAGTTCGATCGAGTTCAACCCACTAGATACGTGTCCCGAGATAGTTCAACCGAGTTCAACCTCGTATCTATCAAACATATATCCAACTTCCATATTCATTTCATAGTCATAATCACAACCGATATCAATCAAAACTGGTGATCACGCAGTCCTATTACCGCCCAATAGGAAGGCACGTTCCATCAAATCTATACTGGTTGCAAATCGAGCGTTTATGCATCTCAGGTCAAACATTTGCAAAATAAACATCTGCTTCAAAAGTAAAGCAATATAAAACATTTTCTTTATAAACAATGCTCTTTTAAATACATTAAAAGTAAATATATATAAACTCACTGTGACCGCTTATATCAAAAAACAACACATTAAACAAAACCGTCAGCTTCACGAGCTTACTCATATTATATTCATTAATATTATATCAATCCATTCTAATCCGAGTGGTACGGTCCCAAGATAGTTCGACCGAGTTACCATTACCACGTGACATAGTCCCGAGATAGTTCAACCGAGTTACTTATGTCACTGCTTAATCCCAAGGTGTGAGTCCCGAGATAGTTCAACCGAGTTACTCACTAGATACGGGTCCCGAGATAGTTCGACCGAGTTACTCATGTTTCTACCAAAAATATAATCCTCCTTACTCCCAAACATAATCATCATTTAACGAGATCATATCAAATATTTTTAAATCATCTATTAATGCTAATTCTATGACTGACTGGACACTGGTGATCACACAGCCTATTGACACCCAATAGATAGCTAGTTTACTCGGATCACTATACTAGTTTTATTTTATAAGAAATAAACATTCAATAAGAAATAATAATCATAATAAATAATAATACTTTATGCGATGCATTTATAATAATGATAATTAAAATAGATAGCTTTTATTAATAACACACAAAAGTAAATTGTAAACTCACCACTTGCTATCCATAATCTTCGAGAACTAGCAAAGCGGTGTCGCGTTCGTCACATTCCGAGTCTCGTCAGTAGTTGCCTCGCCGGGTCTATTTAAATACGATAACTAAACTTAATTAGAACGGATTCTAATCCAGAGGCGTTCTAGATATGAAATACTTAGCGAATAAATCAATTTATATCGCTTTGGAATAAATTGAGAACCTTTTAGAAATATAATTCCATTTAATAAATAACATTAGTCCAAATGTTATTTATTAGCTCTCCAATTTAGTTAAATGAAATTAATTATCGAGTTAATCGATAATTAATTTAATAATTCATTTTTCCATAATTTATAATTTATATTAGCTCAAAACGTTAATTAATTAACCAAATAATTAACGAGCTAACATTTAGTTAGCTAAAACTAGTTTTTTTTCCAAAACTAGTTAACTAGTCGTTTTTGAGCTATAAAAACGTTCACTTAAAACATTCCGACTCCCAAATAAAATTGACATCCTTAAAGTTCGTAATTCCTTCTACAACTTTCATTGAGGTTCTAAACTAAAATTATCGTCCTAAGGTGTCGGAAATAGGTCTTGAAGTTGGTTCCCTAAAACTGCTATATTTGGCAGAAAAACAGTTCACCATGGCTGCAGTTTCGGGCTTAGAAACAGAGCACGTAAACTGGTTATAACCCAAAACAAATTTGACATCTCTATAATTCCCAACATCCTCTAAAACTTTCATTTAGACCTCGGACTCAAAATCAAACTCGAAGGCGTCGGAAACTAGCTCGTAAGTTGCCTCCCCGAGCTGTTTTATTGACAGCATAACAGCCCTAAGGGCTGCTGTTTTCAGTCAATTCTGCAGCTGCCTGGCCACTGTTGTGGCAGCGGCTGTCCTACAATTCCGTTCTCTGTTCCATAACGAATATAACGACATAAAAACCGACTCATTCTGACATTTTTCTAGCTCGCAATCCACTCTCAAAGTTAGCTCCTCGCTATATTTTAATCCTTGATTTAGCTTGCCAACTTTAACTTATTCTCAAAATGTAATATTAGAGTTAAAAACCATTCTTATTATCAAATGATCAACTTCATATTAACCTCAAAATATATCCTCTATACATTTTTCATACTTTAAACTCATCCCTTAAAAATCATTTTTAAGTCGACTTAACCGTTGCCATTAGTCATCAAACCATCGTCAAATTTTCGTCTACTAACTCCAATTAAAACCACACTAACGGGGATAAAAAGAGCGTCAAATTTACGCCTCCTTCGTCGGCCGAGGGCTGCGATTGCAGCCCTCGAAGAGCTATTCAGCTATGCTCGCAAGAGCAGAGCTGAATTTTGCTCTTGGCAGAATTCTGCCTTCGGCAAAATTCTGCTTTTGAGCAGAATTTTTGCTGCTATTGGTGAGCAGCAATCGCTGCTCACCGGAACAGTTTCCGACCATCGTAGTACCACTCCGACGTGCTCTCGAGACTCATCAATGATTCCTCCATTTTCATGCTTAAAATCACTCAATATAACTCTCAAAAACCTCACCCAAACACAACATCAAAACTGAATTTTCAGCAACTATTTCCAAAGCAGAAAATTATCCATTAAATCTCAGAAAAACTGATCCAAACCATCACCGAAATCAAAACTATAAATTATACCTTGTTCGTAGGTGTGTTAGCTTCACAACCGAGCTTGAAGCATTGAGTTTGGTGGCCGGATCGTCGAGTTATGGATGCCGTCGTTCAATCCGCACAAGGAGAAGAAGGGATGGTGATGATGGCTTCAGTGATCTTCAAAGATGAGGGTTTGAGTTTAATTCTTCACTTCCTGATTTTAGACAACAATATGAATTGAAAAGGTGGAGGGGTTATGATGTGTCTTTGTAAAATTAAATTGGTGGAGAAAAATTGACATGCAATGCTCCAACTTATTCTCTTAATCCAAATCAATCTTTCCACTTTTAATTCTTCCAATTTAATTCCAATTCTTTTTTTTATTAAACGGAACCTTGACGATTATTCTTTATCGATAAATAATAGACTCCATCACATTATTTATTTATCCGGGTCCAAATAATATATTTATATCCTTTTCCTTTTCCGATAATCAAATTTCGTTTAATTAAAATCCTTTCGTCCAATTGCTTTAAAATTTAATCTTAGCTCCTTAAATTTATTTTACGAAATTTATCGTAAGATTTATTAACTCGGGACTTACCACTTAATTTATTAATTTTTCTTTAGTCCCGTTAAAATCCAATTTATCAAATAATAATCTCCACCTAAATTATTATTTTATGATAACTTTTAATAGACCCGTTTCGGTCTAAATTCCTATTTCTCGAACTTAATTCCGATGTCCTTAAATTTAATTCTCGCACTTATGTCTCGTAGCACCTTACTTCATACTTTTAAAATACGGGGTATTACATTCTTCCCCCCTTATAAAAATTCGTCCTCGAATTTTCATAGCGATAGTAATACTCTTATCCACCAGGTATTACACTTCTTAGCAATTTTTATTGCTCCTTATTATGACCTAAAGTTTTACTTCTTATACTTTACCTTCTCGAGTATAATTACACTTTCACCATTACCATCCATTGTTTTTTTTTTCACATCGTCATTTCTTAGTGATCTTCCACTTACTTTCTGTTGGCAAAGTTTCTGAATTTTCCATTACTCAAATTACTTATCCAAAGTAATTGCTTCACTTGTAGTTTTACTGACCTTGACTTTATGTCCATTATTTTATCATTACTTTCCTTCTTCTGATACTTAACTTTACTCTAGTTGGTTGTATATTGAAAAGATATTATGTCCTTGCTATTTATTGTTAACTTTGCTTCGTTAACTTGTTAACATCATGATCTTGTATCATGAGTCAAATCTTTCTTAGAAGTGCTCCATTTTTATTTCCACGTCTTTATCGAACTGATCTTTCTTAGATCATGAAAATCTTCTCATAGCGCTTGCCCTTTTTGCGGTATTCATATACATTTTCCTAAACGTATAAGATTTAACTTAATATTTCCTTTTCGCACTTCATGGTTTTCTGGTATTGATTCTCATGAAGTTGAGTGCACTCTTGGCATTATTTGATTTGTTTTGAGTCCATCTTTCATGGTATATCTCATTTCTCGACCCTTTAATTCCATTTTTAGTTATTGGACTAGTATCATTTTTTTTTCTTCCTTAAAGCTGTATTTAATATTTTCAAGTTGCAGGTTAAATTAGTAGTCTTTTTTGTTAATAGCTACCAGTGTTCTCTTTACCTTAGTTCCTTATTGTTTTCATTAGATATCTTCATCTAATGACACTTTTCTGCATTTGATCTTATTCTTCGCGCTATTAAGTTGCTATATTATTCGTTAAAACTACAACGCTGAAGTTCTCAAATAATTTTGTTTCGAGTCCTTATAAAGTCCTATAATTTTGGTATGCATCAAGTTTAATTAATTAAACTTGATTATCCTTTTGGTTGTCATGCTTGATAAATACTTTACTTCTTTCTCTGATATACCTTCTTCATAAAAGTCATTCTACGTTGGATTATAAATTCGTAGATAACATATATTTGGAATTATAGAAGTAACGTCTTTAGACTTCTATAATCATTCTTCGTTTCTTTCTCACAGTTTTCTTATAATCAACTTCTTTAGACATCCATTTGTTCACGTTTTGTCCTTGACGGAACTCCTTATTCCATCGGCTACCCCTTAGATCCATTTCTTAGCACTATCTTTCTTGTGTTTTGCCTCTTGCACTACATACTTTTGTTTATTTCCTTGATCATTTACCCCTTTATCGTTGTCTTTTATTCCATTTTAAATTGTTGCACCTCCAGTGAAAATCTTAAACGTTATTTTCCTTTGATTACCTCGATATCCAATGCATTAATATTCGCTAATACTTATGTGATGTATCCAACACTGACATTTATTATGTCATTAAGACTAATCTGTCTTCTACTATTTTCCGAGCAAAATCCATGTCGAATTTTATATTCGATCTTAGCAACACTCTTCAAATCTTAAGACTTTATTGATTTTTTTTATACTAGTTACTTCCATGTACTATCGCCCCGACTTGTCCAAATGTCTCTTGAGACTTTCTGGATCCTAAGATAGACATTATTGGCACTAGATAAGCTTGACTTTGTTCTGTTAATCTCTTAGGAGTTGATGCACTGATCATTAATGTTCTCCGTGTTTTTTCTTCTTATCCAAATTATTTATGGACCATTATTAAACTTCTGACAATAGTCAAAGAATAAACTTATATCATATGTCGATATACTGTTTAGATATAGTTGATGTATCCGTTAGCTTTAGATTTACATAATGTCAAACTCATTGTGTCGTCCATTGGTATGATGTCTATTGGTACAATGTCCTTGTACCACAACTTCATTCTCGATATCATAACTTTAACTATTCACTTCCTCGTTCTTTACTTCATTCATTAAGTGCCTTTTCCATTTACTTATTCCCTTGCATCTAATGAGCGGTTTTCCTTTGCCCGCCTATTTAATCCACCGTAGTTTTCCTCATTCTTTATTGCTTCTCATATCATAATTTATGGTCTATGTGTACTTATTGATTCCTATAGCTTTCTTTTTCTTTAAATCTTAAAGTAACTTAACTTTCCTTTATATAACTCTTGCTTCACCTTCTTGCTTCCGTTAAGTTATTTCCCTTCTTATCGCAAAATTATCTTCCGGGTACTTTCGTCCTTGACACATTATTTAGCTCAAACACTTTTTTATTCTAATTTCTTTACTGATTCCAACCTATGAACTTAGAATTTTTTATATCCAACATGACCTTTTCCATATCATGTATCTTACTCTTCGAAAATCATCATTTATGTTCTCGCTTAAGGATCATCGAAGGCATTTTCTAGCTTCCGTACTAAACTTTTAACTCTATGTCATTCATATTCGAATCTCGTGATCTTATACTTCGTATACATTCCGTACACATATACTTATTCCTGAATTTGTCGGTCAGAATATCTTAACTGCAAGGCATACTTCCTGGATTTACAACTTCTTAACATACTCCATGTATCTTATGCACTCAATCTCTTAACCTCATTAATCGTATACTTCACATCATTCACATCCATACATTTTATACGTCCCTCACATTCATAATCCTTATATACTTTATACTCTCACGATTCGCCCTCTCGATTGATTATTTATATAAACCTTCCATCAACGCTCTTGTGAAAATTACCGCTTAGTTCTCCGTTCGACGATCGCAATTGTTAACTCCTAAGCAATCTTCTTAGGAATTATGTACTCCGATAATGAACCGATCCAACGGTTCAATCAAAAGATATCTTAGTTTTACTAGATTTAACAATCTTTGATATCACGTAAAACTTGTGTCATCCATTTGTAGGGACTATCTTCCATCTCTAATGTTTAAGCTATAAATTGATTACTAAGTTCGACTATCATATTCGTACTTCGATTGTCTTATAGCATGGTTTCTAACCACCTCATTCAAAGATAGGGGCATCCTAGTTCATCGTTCAATCTATTTCACTTTACTACTCGTGTCACCTTGTTCTTCTAATCCTGTAATGGATTGTAGAACTTCGGCTAGCTTCGTGCCTTTTCAAAATATAACTCCTACACGCTCTTATACATGTTCATTGTATCTTCGAGAGTTGCTTGTAGCTTGTTCTCAAACATTTCACCTTCGTTACAGAGTTCCGGTTTAGGTATACTTACATTAAAACAAATCTCTTTAAAACATAATTCAATCATCCTTGAAATTCAAAGGAAAGGGCCCCTTTTTCAAAAATCATATTTAAATCTTTTAAACATTAGCATAATTGTGACCTAGGGTGATGACATCTCTCATCCCCAAAGAGTTGCCACAACTTACTCCTTGTCTGAGCAAAATGCATATGATGCATGTCCTAATAATGCATGTCTTCATGTATGTAGTGATGTAATTCTAGTTATGTCGTGGCAGTAATGCAATTCTATCTTGGGTATAGGCACAATTATGCTTATAAAACCGTTTAAACAAATAACTTTGAACGAGTTATAAATCTTTAGTTTTGTAAGTTCTCCAGACCTTAGACTCTGTAACTTGAAGGTTATTCCACTTTCTTAGATCCACGCCTTTCAATCGATCATTCCTTGGTGTCTCCATCATATGACTTCGATAGCATGTTCATATCGCACGATGCTTAATATACTTTGTTCGTCATCGAGCCGTATAAATACTAATTATCTAGTTCGCCTGTCATAACTTACAGCAATCTCAACATGACTATGTTATACTAAGATGCCAAGCATGTATCCATGTATTAAATCAAACGCAAAAATGGCATATCAACGCTTAAGAGATGCATCTAAACATAAGCCAAACATCTAGGCATAAGTGAAATACCTACGCATGCGTATCTTGTCAATCAACCCTATCGAACTTACAAACAGACTCACATCCTAGAGAGGAGTTGAAAATTTTAAAATCAAATGAAAACCGATCAAAGACATGACTCGAATCTTATATGCTACAGTAGTTCCTAGGTAGATTCACACACAAAGCAGTGGTATCCTGGACCAACTGCTCTGATACCACATTTGTCACGACCCGAAATCGAGGGTCGAGACCGGCGCTAAGGAAAGGGAGTGGTTGCTCCGGAACCCGTAGCAAGCCAAAAAAACGAGTAATTTTTTTTTCGCAAATCAAACACAAAATTATGCACAAAACATTTTCGGGAAAACACTGTAAAACAATATTTCATATGCGTCAAAAACATTCTTTGAAAACCGATGCATAATCGATGGGAACCAAGGTCTTACTGTGCGAGAACATAACTCAACATTGCCTTGTTCCGAATCATCCAATTTCATACCAATTTCATTCATAGACAACTGGTGAAAATATTAAACCGGTAAAACGTAGTTTTATAAATCGTATAAATATATTTTATAAAATCAGAGTTAACAGCTGGATCTCGTTTGATACAAATAATAAAATACAGACGGACATTTATTAACTACAGCAGCGCTACGAATTGAAGCGTACTTCAATACATACTTTATATATTGCAGACTTCCGGAACAAAAATGGAAGTCCATCTCTTCAAATACTATCACCTGAAATAAAACACTGTTGGGGGGTCAGACAACGCTGAGTGAGTTTACACGCTACTAATGGCGTTATATAACATAACATCGCATTTACAAACAAAACATATATATAGAACATAATGTATATCAAGTATTGGATCCGATCAAAACCTTAATCTTAAACGCATACTATTTCCTATCTGTATCTTACTCATATTATATTCATTAATATTATATCAATCCATTCTAATCCGAGTGGTACGGTCCCGAGATAGTTCGACCGAGTTACCGTTACCACGTGACATAGTCCCGAGATAGTTCAACCGAGTTACTTATGTCACTGCTTAATCCCAATGTGTGAGTCCCGAGATAGTTCAACCGAGTTACTCACTAGATACGGGTCCCGAGATAGTTCGACCGAGTTACTCACGTATCTACCAAAAATATAATCCTCCTTACTCCCAAACATAGTCATCATTTAACGAGATCATATCAAATATTTTTAAATCATCTATTAATGTTAATTCTATGACTGACCGGACACTGGTGATGACACAGCCTATTGATGCCCAATAGATAGCTCGTTTCCTCGGATCACTATACTAGTTTTATTTTATAAGAAATAAACATTCAATAAGAAATAATAATCATTATAAATAATAATACTTTATGCGATGCATTTATAATAATGATAATTAAAATAAATAGCTTTTATTAATAACACACAAAAGTAAATTGTAATCTCACCACTTGCTATCCATAATCTTCGAGAACTAGCAAAGTGGTATCGCGTTCGTCACATTCCGAGTCTCGTCAGTAGTTGCCTCGCCGGGTCTATTTAAATACGATAACTAAACTTAATTAGAACGGATTCTAATCCAGAGGCGTTCTAGATATGAAATACTTAGCGAATAAATCAATTTATACCGCTTTGGAATAAATTGAGAACCTTTTAGAAATATAATTCCATTTAATAGATAACATTAGGCCAAATGTTATTTACTAGCTCTCCAATTTAGTTAAATGATATTAATTATCGAGCTAATCGATAATTAATTTAATAATTAATTTTTCCATAATTTATAATTTATATTAGCTCAAAACGTTAATTAATTAACCAAATAATTAACGAGCTAACATTTAGTTAGCTAAAACTAGTTTTTTTTTTCTAAAACTAGTTAACTAGTCGTTTTTGAGCTATAAAAACGTTCACTTAAAACATTCCGACTCCCAAATAAAATTGACATCCTTAAAGTTCGTAATTCCTTCTACAACTTTCATTTAGGTTCTAAACTAAAATTATCGTCCTAAGGTGTCGGAAATAGGTCTTGAAGCTGGTTCCCTAAAACTGCTATATTTGGCAGCAAAACAGTTCCCCATGGCTGCAGTTTCGGGCTTAGAAACAGAGCACGTAAACTGGATATAATCCAAAACAAATTTGACATCCCTATAATTCCAAACATCCTCTACAACTTTCATTTAGACCTCGGACTCAAAATCAAACTCGAAGGCGTCGGAAACTAGCTCGTAAGTTGCCTCCCCGACCTGTTTTATTGACAGCATAACAGCCCTAAGGGCTGCTGTTTTCAGTCAATTCTGCAGCTGCCTGGCCACTGTTGTGGCAGCGGCTGTCCTACAATTCCGTTCTCTGTTCCATAACGAACATAACGACATAAAAACCGACTCATTCTGACATTTCGTTAGCTCGCAATCCACTCTCAAAGTTAGCTCCTCGCTATATTTTAATCCTTGATTTAGCTTGCCAACTTTAACTTATTCTCAAACTTTAATATTAGAGTTAAAAACCATTCTTATTATCAAATGATCAACTTCATATTAACCTCAAAATATATCCTCTATACATTTTTCATACTTTAAACTCATCCCTTAAAAATTATTTTTAAGTCGACTTAACCGTTGCCATTAGTCATCGAACCATCGTCAAATTTTCGTCTACTAACTCCAATTAAAACCACACTAACGGGGATCAAAAGAGCGTCAAATTTACGCCTCCTTCGTCGGCCGAGGGCTGCGATTGCAGCCCTCGAAGAGCTGTTCAGCTCTGCTCGCAAGAGCAGAGCTGAATTCTGCTCTTGGCAGAATTTTTGTTGCTCTTGGTGAGCAGCAATTGCTGCTCACCGGAACAGTTTCCGACCATCGTAGTACCACTCCGACGTGCTCTCGAGACTCATCAATGATTCCTCCATTTTCATGCTTAAAATCACTCAATATAACTTTCAAAAACCTCACCCAAACACAACATCAAAACTGAATTTTCAGCAACTATTTCCAAAGCAGACAATTATCCATTAAATCTCAGAAAAACTGATCCAAACCATCACCGAAATCAAAACTATAAATTATACCTTGTTCGTAGGTGTGTTAGCTTCACAACCGAGCTTGAAGCATCGAGTTTGGTGGCCGGATCGTCGAGTTATGGATGCCGTCGTTCGATCCGCACAAGGAGAAGAAGGGATGGTGATGATGGCTTCGGTGATCTTCAAAGATGAGGGTTTGAGTTTAATTCTTCACTTCCTGATTTTAGACAACAATATGAAAAGGTGGAGGGGTTATGATGTGTCTTTGTCAAATTAAATTGGTGGAGAAAAATTGACATGCAATGCTCCAACTTATTCTCTTAATCCAAATCAATCTTTCCACTTTTAATTCTTCCAATTTAATTCCAATTCTTTTTTTTATTAAACGGAACCTTGACGATTATTCTTTATCGATAAATAATACACTCCATCACATTATTTATTTATCCGGATCCAAATAATATATTTATATCCTTTTCCTTTTCCGATAATCAAATTTCGTTTAATTAAAATCCTTTCGTCCAATTGCTTTAAAATTTAATCTTAGCTCCTTAAATTTATTTTACGAAATTTATCGTAAGATTTATTAACTCGGGACTTACCACTTAATTTATTAATTTTTCTTTAGTCCCGTTAAAATCCAATTTATCAAATAATAATCCCCACTTAAATTATTATTTTATGATAACTTTTAATAGACCCGTTTCGGTCTAAATTCCTATTTCTCGAACTTAATTCCGATGTCCTAAAATTTAATTCTCGCACTTACGTCTCGTAGCACCTTACTTCATACTTTTAAAATACGGGGTATTACAGTTTCCATCTTTGTAAGGCACGTACAAGGCCATAAAACTCCTTATCATACGTTGGATAATTCAATTCTGCCCTTGATAATGTTTCACTAAAATAGCATATTGGTCGGTCTCCTTTCATTAAAACCGCACCAATTCCAACACCACTTGTATCATACTCCATTTCGAAAGTGTTAGTAAAATCAGGCAAAGATAATAAAGGAGCATTACACAACTTATCTTTAAGCACATTAAAAGCCTGTTCTTGCATATCACCCCATTTAAACACAACATTCTTCTTTACTTATTCATTCAAATGAGCATCAATAGTAGAGAAATAACGAATAAAGCGCCGATAAAAACTAGCTAACCCATGGAAACTCCGGACATGATTATCATTAGTTGGTGTAGGCCATTCTCTAATTGCTTTAACCTTTTAAGAATCAACATGTAAACCCTTGTATCTTACGACAAAACCAAGAAAAACAACACTATCTAAGCAGAAACTACATTTTAATAAGTTAGCAAACAATTTTTCACGCCTGAGCACATCTAAACAAATTTAACATGAGAAATATGACCAGATAAGGAAAGAGAACAAAATAAGATGTCATCAAAATAAATAACTACAAACTTGTCACGACCCAATTTCACGGATCGCGACCAGCGCTAGGGTATGGTATGGTTGTACTGAAACTCATAGCTAGCCTCGCGGATAACCATACAAACATATAAAACTGTAAGAAAATCACTGCTCGGGGGCAACCGAGACTTCAACCGAAGTCTAACAGTTTATTTAAACAATTATATAATAAAATGCCCGGCTCAAACCCGAGACTGCAATAAAATGCCTTATATATAAATAAAATAGAATCCATGGTAAAACATGCCAACAAACTTAAATGAACAGTCGTACCAATCCGACAACCCAAAGTATAATTAATCATAATACACTAACTAGTTTTATTGCAGTCTAAGAGTATAAAACAGTTGACTAGTTTTATTAAAACAAATGAATCTCTGGGGAAGTCAAAAATCGGAGATCGACCAACGCTCTCAAATTATAAACCTGGAAAATTGGGGGAAAACAACGGGGTTAGATATACTGAGATGAGTTCATAATACTATTTACATTTATTAAGTTAAAAACCTGAAATTCTTTCATGGTAATATATATACGATTATGAAATAACAGTATCGAAATTAAACCCAAAGTATAAACCAAAGTAGATGGGAACAAAACCTCATCAATCCCAAAGTAAGCCAGACATTTAGTTAACCAAACCCAAAGTACTTATCGGTGCACACAGTCTCGATAATTCCTATCGAGTAGCTCGTTACAATCCAGTTCCATAATCATTTAAAACAGTTCTAAAACATTTGTAATAGTAAAGTATATTGCGTTATGTTATAAACCTGTAAATAGCACTACAAACTCACTGCTTGCGAAAGCACGTGATAATTCGTTTCAAGCAACTAACCCTGCGCAGAATCCAAAGCACGAGCAGACGACGAGTCTAAAAACAAGACACAAGTTAAAATCCACACAACCCCTAACTTTAAGAATACTAAACACCACATATGACTATCATCTCAAACCACAGCCAAAGTACAAGCCAAAGAATCCATACAATTCCTATCAACCAATAAACAAGTTAAGCTTAGATGAGTTCTTACTTTGAAACCAAATATGAAGTTCTTAAATATCTTAAATAATCGTTTAGAAACACTTAGCATTCCCAAAGTAGTGTGTTAGCCTTAACCACATTATAGCTCAACACAACATGTCGGGCGATCCAAGTCTAACCCGACCCAATCATAAGCCAAGTGTAAACCAAAGTAATAACCAAAATTCTTTAATTCAAAAACAAAGTTATTTGAAAACAAAGAACTCAATTCAAAGCTTGACAAAACCAAGGTTAACCATTAGCAACAACATGCTAACAATTTGCCAACACTTGTTAAATTTCACCCAAAGTATATACCACTTAAATACATCACCTTGAGTGAAATCAAAATGATTTTAAATACTTTTAAATACCCAAACTCAGATCTGAAATATTCATTATAACAACAATTAAACAATGGCAATGTCTAACATAACTTGTAAACAATTTATTTATCAAAAGCCAAACAATCTTAGACAAACCAACATATTAAAATACACTAAATAAGCCCTAAAACATCCCCCAAAGCAGCCATAATCATGCTTGACATGTGACCCATGTTTACAATCTAGAAAATGGCATAGCAACTCCATAAATCAATCATTTAGCAACTAAACAATTGAACACCCAAATTATATATTATAACATATTAAAACAACCTAAGTATAAGATTTCCAGCCCCTTAACTATATACAAAACCGATTACAAATCATGCCATTACAAATCGTAACAACCATTAAGCTAAACAGTGAATCCAATTTCCATATACATTAACAACAATCATAAATCCATATGAACACCCAAGGTATGAAATCTCATATTTCAAACAAGCCAAAACAGAGAATTGTAAGTCATATCACCCAAAGTATAGATTCATTGAAACAACCTAGCATAAGAACGAATGGATCCTTACAAGAAAATAAAGAAATGGAGTCACACACCTCTTGAATGAACAAAATGGAAGAAAACCCAGAAATGATAATTCAAAATCAGCCTACAATCAACCAAACACGATAGCTATTGAATATAAATTGAAACAACCATGAAACTGATAGGTGCATTTTACACCTATGATTATGAGTCTTTTTCGCATGTTTTTAGTATACTTTGATACGCTTTTTCCCCGTATTTGTGTGCTTATTGTGTGTATTAGCGTTTCAGGTAAAACAGAGCAATGTGAAGTGTTTTGGGCTTAAAGAAGGAAGACTTCAAGTATCGGAAAAGGAGCGAGTCGAAAAGCGAAGAAACGAGCGAGATGTGGCCAAGGAAAGGAAAGGCTCGATCGAGCCCTTCACTTATGAAGAGGGCTCGATCAAGCCCCATGAGCAAACACATACAGGAAATAATCCAAGGCACACGGCTCGATCGAGCCCTCACTCTTAAGTGGATGGCTCGATCGAGCCCTTTAAAAATAAGCTCAGAATTTGAATTTCGAGACAAGACAAGACTCAAGGCTCAATTCTATTTTAGGCCCAACACTCCTGTAATGGGTGTCCTTTGTTTTACCTCTTTTGTACCCCATATAAATAGCACTTTATCTTTTTATGGTAAGAACAAGAAGTAGTAGTTTTTGATTATTCTCCTAGCTTTTACCTCTTTTAGATATAACAATCATCTTGGGTTTTTAGAGAACCCTTCGTTGTTGGATATTTGAAGCTTTTTAATATTACTTGAAGTCTTATTGTTGAAGATTTTTATTACCCATTTCATATTATTGCTTTCTAGATCTACAAAGGTAATTAATTCCTACTTAGTAATGGTTATTATTCATTTAATTCGTATTGTTGCTAATTCTAGTATGAGTAGCTAAATCCCCCATGTTTGGGGGTTGAGATGAAGCTTATGAATGCATGATTTGGGATTTTGGGTTTTGAGGTTGTTATTGACTGTTCTAATTAATATGCTTAATGCTTGTTTTAGTTTAGCTACCTAAAGCATGATTCTAGGTTGGTTAACACTTTGAGAGAAGGTTAATTAATTGGATAGATTGGTTAGGATCCTAATTAATAACACCATGAGAGTGGGTTAGAGATTAGGAAACCTTAGAGTGGATTGTTAATTACTAATTGGCTTGTTAATCGTGTTTAGTACCATGAGAGTGGATTAGGCTTGGTTGATTGTCTTGTTTGTGGTTTTGTAGCTCTTTGAGGCTCGAGAGAGCGGGAGTTATGCTTTAGGAACGCTCGATTTACATTTTGAAGCCCTAGACCCGAAACCATTGATTGCATGACCTAAGCAGAGTTTCGACCTCCAAACCTCTTACAATATTTGAATTCCCGTTTATCATATATCGCTTTTAGTCTTTTATAATTGTTAAATTAGTTGTTAAGTTTAGTAGTAATTGCAAGTTGGTGTTAGTTGAATTGTTAGTTTTAAATTGATACTTTAATCGAAATCCAAATGCTTGTTGCTTTCCGAATTGGAAATCAAAATCCGTGTTCGCTCACTTTAAACCTCTTATCTCTGTGGGATCGATACTCGACTTGTCGAGTTACTACAAGTTAGCGGGTAAAATAGCTAACAGAAACCAATGAATTAAACCATGAAAATAGGGTTAGAACACTTACCAATGATTAAATAGGACAATGAAATGATAGTAAATGGTTTTAAAGTAAGCTCTAGCCGTTTTATGTTTTCAAAAGTAAGGGGGGGTTTAAATAGAAATCAGCTAACTGAATAGTTCGATGTCGCGCCCGCTACACTGATATGTCGCGCCCGCGACCCCTAGCTTGTCTCGCCCGCGAAAACCTTCTGCCATTTCAAAAATTAAATTTTGAAATTAAGCTCGGGATCGCTCTGAAACCCGAAGCCGCACCCAAGACATCTAAAAACAACATATAAAAGGTAATGAACCATCAAACCATGATTCCAAGTAGTCAAACAAACTCAAACAAAAATACGGGGTATTATTTTCTCCCCAACTTAAAAACAAAATCGTCCTTTGATTTTAACACAAAGGAATCCAAGCACAAACAACACAAAATCAAACAAAAACAACACGTAATCATAAGACCAACGTACAGCCATAGAATCATAACACACAAAACAACATCAAACCTAATGTACCTCAATGAATGAGGAAAAGGGTAATGATTTCAAATATTTGACTCTGCTTCCCAAGTGCACTCCTCAAAAAAATGATTTTGCGATAGAACTTTGACGATCAGAATCTCCTTGTTCCGCAACTTACGCACTTGCGTACCGACAACCTCAATTGGTTGTTCTACATACGATAACTCCTGGTCAATCTTGACACTCTATGGTGCAATCACATGAGAAGGATCAGAAATGCACTTCCGCAACATCGAACATGAAACACTGGATGCACTAACGACATGTCTGGCAGTAAAGCCAAACGATAAGCCACGGTTCCAACTCTCTTTGTAATCTCATACGGCCCAACGTATCTCGATGCTAACTTCCCTTTAACACCAAAATAAACAACAACTTTCATAGGCGAAACCCGAAGAAACACAAAGTCGCCAACCTACGCTTGATCAAAGGTACCTTCTCGTAGGTAATCTGGATGATTTCTGCTCCAGAAAGTTTACTCTTGCCGACATCTTCCCAACAAATAGGAGATCGAAACTTGCGCCCATACAAAGCCTCGTAAGGTGCCATCTCGATACTAGTGTTGTAACTGTTGTTATATGAAAACTCAATCAACGGCAAAATAAGTATCCAGCTATCCTGAAAATCCAACATAGACTTCCAGAGCATATCCTCCAAAGTTTGAATCGTCCTCTCAGACTAACCGTCAGTCTGAGGATGAAAAGCAGTACTGAAATCCAACCTCGAACCCAAAGATTCCTGTAAGGATTTCCAAAATTGGTAGGTGAAAATTAAACCTCTATCCAAAACAATCGACATAGGTACACCATGGAGACTAAAAATCTGATCGATGTACAACTGTGCGAACCTCGAAGCGGAATAAGTAACCTTGATCAGTAAGAAGTTAGCTGACTTGGTCAAACGGTCAACAATCACCCAAATCAAATCGTACCCCTTCCAGGTACGTGGTATACCAACCACAAAGTCCATAGCAATCTGCTCCCACTTCCACTCTGGAATAAGTAGTGGTTGAAAATAGCCAAACGGTCTCTGATGATCTAACTTTACATGCTGGCAAGTCAAACACTTAGACACGAACTCCGCAACGTCCTTTTTCATTCCGCTCCACTAGTACGTACCCTTGAGATCATGATACATCTTAGTATAACTCGAATGAACACTGTAAGCTGACTTCTGCGCTTTCTCCAGAATTTGGTCTCTCAAACCATCCGAATCCAGAACGCAAAATCTCCAACCGCACCTAAGAACTCCTTCCAAAATCCCAAAGTCATAATTCCAATCCTGAAGAACCTCATCCAAAATTTGTTTCAATTTTGGATCCTCTGCTTGTAAAGCTTTAATCCTATCAATCAAAACTTGTTGCACTTGCAAGTGTACTAACAAACTGCCACCCTGAGAAATCTGAAGCCAATAAACTATGCCACTCCCGAAGCATGGGTGTTCGCCCAACCTCAGAAATATGGGCCAAATTGTCCGAAGGCTTTCGACTCAAAGCATTGGCTACCACATTAGCCTTATCCAGATGGTACTAAATGGAACAATCATAGTTCTTCAGCAAATCCAACCTTCTCCATTGTCTCATATTCAACTCACGCTGATCAAAGGTGTGCTTCAGACTCTTATAATCAGTGAAGACCTCACAAATCGCACCGTACAAGTAGTGCCTCCAAATTTATAGAGCAAAAACCACAGTTGCTAACTCCAGATCATGAGTAGGATAATTCATCTCGTGCTTCTTTAGCTGACGGGAAGCATAGGCAATCACCTTACCATGTTGCATCAAAACGCAACCCAAACCAATACGAGAAGCATCACAATGCATCGTGAACCCCTCAATGCCAAATGGCAACGCCAACACATAAGTTGTAGTCAAAATCTCCTTAAGCTTCTCAAAGCTCGGCTCGCACTTATCAGTCCACTCAAACTTAAGACTCTTCTTTGTCAGTTTAGTCAACGGTGCAAATATTTGGGGGAAATTCTTGCACGAACCAGCGATAGTAGCTAGCTAACCCAAGAAAACATATGATCTCGGTAACTTATCTTGGCCTCTGCCAATCCATAACTGCCTTAATCTTCTTTGGATCCACCTTATCTCATCTGTCGACACAACGTGTCCTAGAAAGGTAACCTTATCCAACCAACACTCACACTTGGAGAACTTGGCATACAATTGGTGCTCTCGCAACATCTGTAGCATAGTCCTCAAATGCTAAGCATGCTCTTCCTCACTCCGAGAGTAAATCAAAATGTCATCAATGAACACGATAAAAAACTGATCCAAAAACGGCTTGAAAAGCCGATTAATCATATCTATAAACGCTGATGGTGCGTTAGTTAACGCGAATGACATTATTAGTGATATGCAATAGGTCAATCATGTTTGACCATATATTGACTTTATCTTCTTTTTTTTATCAATTAATTGGCACTTTTATTATCATTTTATATTTTGATTAAAATACTTGTCTGGTTAATTCTTTCTAAGGTTATCAAGTATGTGACTTGATAGTAGAACCCTTAGATTTAATAAAGAATTATATTCCATCTATCCCTAGTCTTAATAGAACATTGAGACTAGTATAATGCTGACTGATGATTATGTTTTTCTAATCATATATATGAGATATTAAGTCAAATCATAGGTGCTATTTGAGAAATAAGGCACTGGATGACCCACCTTGAGAATACTACATAGATCATTGTCATAAGTAATTATCATTACAGTTCTATTAGTATAATCCTTTGACCTTGAAATCACCATGGATTTCTACATAGCTATTTCACATTTTGATACAGTCTTCCATTATATTTAATAGGATAATGGAATGGATTGTCATTGGATATGAAAGTAACTATGTGAGATATGTGAGTGACTGAGAAGGAATTTGTCCCTCATTTATTTGAGTAATATATCTATCGGCCCGTTGAAAAGATAGACTAAAGGGAATGCATGGCCATGCTAAATGAATT
Organism: Mercurialis annua; assembly: GCF_937616625.2. Lineage (NCBI taxonomy): Eukaryota > Viridiplantae > Streptophyta > Magnoliopsida > Malpighiales > Euphorbiaceae > Mercurialis > Mercurialis annua. The sequence goes on from NC_065571.1 coordinate 19,158,421, forward strand.
GATAAAGAGTTACCATTTTCAGTCTACTTGGAATCAGGAAACTAATGATTGAATATTATAAGGATGACAATACTATGCCCTATGTTCAATCAGGATATCGTTAGACAAAGGGATTAAAATATTAGTGTAAATGGTCAAATCAAATAATCAATATTCATAATACTTGGGTAGTCATAATGTCTTGCCAGACGCCGCTTATGACTTGGGGGTCGAAATAGGATTTCGGGCCTACTGCCAACGTTGTATGAATCTAGAGGATCGCACACTAAGAATAGGCCAAAACATGTATGGGCTTTATAAGCCCGAGCAAATAATGTGATAAATAAATATATAAGATATATTTCGAATGCATAGTTATAGAGTTGAATTAATAGTTAATTCGTTTTAAGATAAAGAGTTGTCTTAATTAAAACTATATAATAACTAGATTTAATTATTAGTTATTGTTTAAATATAAATAGCTATTAATTAAATGAATTTTGAAATTAGAGATAATGGTTATCTTTAAGGTATTATCTTTTGAAGATAATTAATTAAGTATATTTATTATTAAGAGTTCTGACAAATATCAGTACATAGTGTTACAAAAAAATTGAAAGACACGTATTTGACTCAAACCCTAGTATTGTTGCATGTCTATAAATACACACATAGGAATAGGGTTGAATGACACGAAATTCGTAAATCATTAAATTCGTAATTACTTGGTGAAGCAATAGTGCTAGCACACAAGCATTCGTTTTGGCATGGGTCTGTTCGTGTGGATACTCGTAGAGGACGCGTTCTTTTGGAGACGTTTCTGATGCGAGGCAAGGTATCACCAAAGTGAACCACCTCTCTTCCTTCCTATATTGCTGAGCAAATTCGACATTCAAGTAAGTTTTAATTATGCAATTAGTCTATCTATTTGAATTACATGGATCTTGTTTTGGGTTTTTGAGAAAGAATTTGAAATTCTGCTGCGTTATGAACCTAGAAAACCCAACAGACATAACCAGAAACTCGAAATGCCCATAACGCGTTCTGAATGCAGTCTTAGGCACATCGACATCCCGAATCTGAAGTTGATGATACCCGAATGTCAACTTAGAAACACTTTGCACCTTGCAACTGGTCGAACAAATCGTCGATGCGAGGAAGAGGATATATGTTCTTGACAGTAACGTTGTTCCGCTGCCTGTATTCAATACACAACCGAATGGAACCATCCTTCTTATTGACAAACATAATAGGAGCACCCCACGGAGAAGTACTCGATGTGATAAAACCATTATCCAGCAACTCTTGCAACTGGTCCATTAACTCTTTAAGCTCGGCAGGAGTCATCTGACACGAAGGTATCGAAATAGGAGCTATTTTAGGAACAACATCGATACATATCTCGATGTCACCATTAGGCGGTAATCCAGGTAACTCCTCTATAAAAACATTAATGAACTCATTCATTATCGGAACATTGTTCACACAACAAACACCCGCTTTTACATCACGAAGAACTGCTAAAAACCCTTGGCAACCTTTTCCCAACATATGCTTGTCCTTGATTGCAGATATGAGATTCTTAGGTATCTCTGCCTTCTCCCCTTGGAAAGAAAAAGGCAAATCAACAGGAATCCCAAACACAACTGACTTCCCTTGACAATCGATCGAAGCATAATGGCGTCAAAGCCAGTCCATCCCCAAAATGATATCAAAAGAAAGCACGTCAAGCACAACAAAATCAGCACAAAGATCCCTACCATGAATAAGCACTGAACAAGACAGATATATATAGTCTATTACAACACTATCAGACAAAGGCGTAGATACAGATAAAGGCTCAAACAATCTAGATGGTGTTACACCAAACGTAGCAGAACAACTCGAAGATACAAAACAATGGGTTGCACCTGCATTAAATAACACCAAAGCATCTACGAAAGAGATCGGGATAATACCTTGCACCACGACGTTGGTTGCACGAGCATCCTGAGGAGTCAATGCAAAAACCCTTGCCTGATCCTGACCCTGATGCGGTGTCTGAAATAAATTGAAACAACTAGAGCTATGACCACCATTACCACAGCCACCGAAACCTCGACCCCTGATCCCCGGCCCTGCTGGCCACCAAAGGAAGCGGCAGGTTGAGAATACCCTACCGGAGGAGCAAAAGCAGGCCTCCGTTATCGAGAAGATGGCTGAGCAACACTAGCCAAAGACGCATGTTGCCCAGATATCGGATACTCCCTAGCAAAATGACTCGGTTGGCCACACGCATAGAAACTACCCGGTGCTACCAAGCACACTCCAAAGTGTCTGCGCCTGCAGTTCTGACAAAATGCAATGCTAGAAGCTCCACTGTTACCGCGTCCAGATCCACGGCTACTACAACTATGAATAGCATTATGCATGCGCGGCTGATACCGTTTCCGATCATTACTCTTCTTGCTCTTGAACTGAGATGATTTGGACTATTAGCTACTGCTATCACTCTGTTGTCCATCACTAGGAACAACGCTGTCAGTATTCTTAGTTTTTGAGATATCCCCAAATGTAGCAATGTCCTCTCGAGACGACGAGCACTATCCACAACACTAGTGAAATCTCTATGCGTCTTGGTTAAGATACCAGCAAACTTAGGGCCTAAACCCTTCACGTACAAGTCATTTACCCTCATTTGATTTGTCAACAAGTTTGTGGCAAAATGACTCAGGTGAACATATGATGTCGTGTACTCATGTACCAACTTATTACCTCTAGCCAAAGTGAGTAATCTATCTTTGTGGCCCTCTGTCACCAAAAATGGAATGAAGAACTCTATGAACCGTGCATGCCCAAGTAGTAGTAATCATCACTAGACGAATGACTCTGCAAAATCAGTCCTTAGCAGGGCCTCTCAAGGTCATCTCCACAAGAACAATAGTCTGCCTCTCTGTAGCCTGTAACCTTTTAGCATTCTGCTCAATCTCCTCTGGATAATATAAAGCATCACCATCCCCATCGAACTCAGCCGGCTTTAGCCTCATATAAGCCAACACCAGATCCTTATCAGTGGATTCGACTCCACCAATTGCAACACCACCAACCTTTGGTACTTGCTGCCCTTGCATAGCATACTGATTCTGCATGGCGACCTAACCCGCCTGCAGTTGCACCAGATTGTTCTGAAATGCAGCAATCCCCACCATGAGCATAGTGAAATCAAACGGATCTAAAGGCGGCTGTGGTAAACCTGGTGTCGGGGCACCTGCACCACCGCGGCCTGTACCTCTACCAGCCTGTCCTCTCCCATCCAATCCTCTACCAGCTTGAACCTCACGTTCATTCTGGTCAACCTCAAACGACATTGCGTCATAAGCATCAACATTCGGTTGAGCTGCAAACGCGCACGAGTGTTCATTCCTAAGAATGAAACAAAAAAACCTCAAAGCATAGCCAACAAGTCAACACCCAAAGTATGTATTAAATAAGGCACAACAGTCAACAAAACACCCAAAGTATAAATAGTAAACATAACAAAGTAAAGCATCAGTAACACATAAGACAGACACTTAACATTCCTATAGGTGAAGATAGAAAGTTTTGAAAACAAAAGATGATGTTCAAAAGACAAAACTTGAATCCTAATTCCGCAAATGACACAACAACATACTAAACATGTCATAAAGCAGTAAACACATAACATGCAAAATGGCCTTGGTTTCATTGATACCAACTTTGTCACGTTCCAATTTCACAGATCGCGACCGGCGCTAGGGTATGGGTATGGTTGTACCAAAACCCGTAGCTAGCCTCACGGATAACCATAATAACATATAAACCTGCAAGAAAACCATTGCTCAGGGGCAACCGAGACTTCAACCTAACTCTAACAGTTTATATAAACAATTATATAACAAAATGCTCGGCTCAAACCCGAGACTCCAAAAGCATGACTTAAATATAAATATAATAGAATCCATGGTAAAACGTGCAAACAAATTTAAATAAATAGTCGGACCAATGTGACAAACCAAAGTATAATTAATCATAAAAGACTAACAAGTTCTACTGTGGTCTAAGAGTATAAAACAGTTGACTAGTTTTATTAAAACAAAAGAACCTCCAAGGAAATCAAGAAATCGGAGATCGACCAACGTTCTCACATCATAAACCTGGAAAATTGCGAAAAACAACGGGCTCAGATATATTGAAATAAGTTTATAATACTATTTACATTTATTAAGTGAAAAGCCTTTAAAACTTGAAATCCTTTCATGCTAATATATATACGATTATGGAATAACAGTATTGAAATGAAACCCAAAGTATAACCCAAAATAGATGGGAACAAATCCTAAGCAAACCTAATGTAAGCCAGACATTTAGTCAGCCAAACCCAAAGTACTTACCGGTGCACACAGTCTCGATAATGCCTATCGAGTAGCTCGTTCCAATATAGTTCCATAATCATTTAAAACAATTCTAAAAAGTTTGTAATACTAAAATATATTGCGTTACGTTATAAACCTGTAAATAGCACTACAAACTCACTGCTTGCGAAACCACGTGATAATTCCTGGCAAGCAACTAACCCTGGGCAGACTCCGAAGCACGAGCAGACGACGGGTCTAAAAACAAGGCACAAGTTAAAATCCACACAACCCCTAACTCTAAGAATACATGACACCACATAGGACTAGCATCTCAAACCACAACAAAAGTACATGCCAAAGAATCCATACAATTTATATCAACCAAATAAACAAGTTAAGTTTAGATGAGTGCTTACTTTGAAACCAAATCTGAAGTTCTTATATATCTTAAATAACCGTTTGAAAACACTTAGCACTCCCAAAGTAGTGTGTTAGCCTTAACAACATTATAGCTCAACCAACATGTCGGGCGACCCAAGTTTAACTCGACTCAATCATAAGCTAAGTGTAAACCAAAGTAATAACCAAAATTCTTTAATTCAAAACCAAAGTTATTTGAAAACAAAGAACTTAATTCAAAGCTTAACAAAACAAGGGTTAACGACTAGCAACAACATGCTAACAGTTGGCCAACACTTGGTAAATTTTACCCAAAGAATATACCACTTAAATACATCACTTCAGTGAAATTAAAATGATTTTAAATACTTTTTAATACCCAAACTCAGATATGAAATATTCATTAAAACAACAATCAAACAATGGCAAGGTCTAACATAAGTTGTAAGCAATTTCTTGAATCAAAAGCCAAACATCCTTAAACAAACCAACATATTTAAATACACTAAATCAGCCCTAATAAATCCCCAAGGAAGCCATAATCATGCTTGATATGTGACCCATTTATACAATCTAGAAAATGGCATATCAACTCCATATATCAATCATTTAGCACCTAAACAATTGAACACCCAAAGCATTAATTCCAACATATTAAAACACCCTAGGTATAAGATTTCTAGCCCCTTAAACATATACAAAACTGATTACAGATCATGACATAAAAACACAACCGTTAAGCTAAACAGAGAATCCGATTTCCAGATGCATTAACAACAATCATAAATCCATATGAACACCCATGGCATGAAATCTCAGCTTTCAAACAAGCCGAAACCGAGAATTTAATCCATATCACCCAAAGTATAGATTTATAGCAACAACCTAGCATAACAACATACATATCTTACAAAAAATAGAGAAATTGAGTCACATACCTCTCGGATGAACGAAATGGAAGAAAAACCAGAAATGATAAATCAAAACCAGCCTGCAATCAACCAAACATGATAGCTATTGAATCTAAATAAAAATGACAATGAAACCAATGAATTAAATAATGAAAATAGGCTTTGAAACACTGATATGTCGCACCCGCGACCCCTAGCCTATCGTGTCGCAAAAAACTACTGCCATCATAAAAATTAAATTTTTGAAGTTGAGCTCGGGATCGCTCTGAAATCCAAAGCCACACCCAGGACATCTAAGAACAAAATATAAAAGGTATTGAACCCTCAATCCACGATTCCAAGTAGTGAAACCAATTCAAACGAACCAGAAATATACAAGAAACTCAAATGGAACTAGTCGAAAAAATGCCGGTTATAGCAAAACTTACCTCAAAACGCACGCAACTGTCACGACCCAATCTCAGGGCCGAGACCGGCGCTAGGGAATGGGAGTGATTGCTCCGAAACCCGTAGCAAGCCTAAAAACGTAAAAAAAAATTCGCGAATATAAACGTCATGCATGACATACATAAACACGTGTCATGCTAAAAGCACATGCCAGGTATACATATCCTCTAGCTGTCTCAAATATCGAAACGCAGCAAGCATAAAACATTTAAAACTTTAAAACATGAAAGTTATATTTGCAGAAAACCATACATTACAAGCTGACTTGCAAAACACCTATCTACTGCAGCTCTAGGAGTAAAGTATTATTTCTTTACATACTTTCAAAAATACAGACTTCTGGAAGTAGGATAGAAGTCCGTTACGTCAAAAGCGTCTTTAACCAGAAAGGATATCTGTGAGGGGCCAGTATATGGGAATATACTGTGTGAGTTCATACATTTACTAATAGGTATTCAAGTAAAACATAAAATAATACCGTAGCATTCAAAACATATGCTGCCTAGTACAAGATTCGATAAAAACCTTAATCCTCAAACATACTAATTGTATATCATCCAATCCAATCATAAATCTCAAGTTGTGAGTCCAACTCACTGGTGGGTCCAACCCACTAGATACGGGGACTCCAGGTTACACCGTAACCGAGTGCTCACTCGTATCAAATTCATATATTCAACCTCGAAATTCATACTCATAATCAATCTCACAGCTATATTAAATCAAACTTGTGATCACGCAGTCCTATTGGCGCTCAATAGGTAGCACGTTCTATCGGATCAATACTGGTCTCAAATCAAGCGTATGTGCAATTCATATAAAAATTTCACATTATAAACATGCAATTCAAACATAAAGCAATATAAAGTAATTGCTTGAATAAATACTTTAAAAGTAAATTGTATAAACTCACAGAAAACGCTTATCCAAAAATACGTCGGGGCTTAAAAACGTCAAGCTTCCCGAACTGCTGGTCCAGCTGCTTCTTGCCTCGCCGGATCAAAAACAAATTTTAAGACATTTGACTCATATTAGAATCCTAATCTAAGATTGACTCTCGACTCGAGACTCGACATCCTAAATTCTCATTAACCGTCGTGCTTCTCACGTATATTTCGATAAACGGTATTTAACTCGTTATCGAATATCTTTTCTAATTCAATTCTCGTTTAACCTCGTTTGGTTAACATCTCAAATTAATCGATAACTAGTCGAATACTAATCAATTTCAAATCTCGATATGCGCGAACGAAATTTTCCTGAAAAACTAGGTCGATCAGCGAAAACACTGTGCGTACGCGCGTCCGCCTGTGCGGCGGCAAAGGGGACTGTGCGGCGGCACATGGGACTGTGCGTCTGCACAGTGTGACTATGCGTCCGCACAATCACTTGACTGTGCGTTCGCACAGCATGACTGTGCGTTCGCAGAGTCATTGACTGTGCGTTCGCACAGTCTGGGTGTGCGCACGTACAGCTCGGCTGTGCGATGCACAGCCTCGGGCCTAGCCCGGAATCCATTTCCGACATTCTTTCTTCAGTAAAAACGTTCTAAACACGCTCCAAACACGTAATGTAGCTTCAAAACGCTATAATTCAATCCTAATATCGATTAAAACGATATAATCGTTTCGTGGCCTAAAACTTTAAATATATATAACTCAAAATATATCCATTGAAACGATAAAACATCAAGCTTACCGTGATACGCCACTGAAATACGATCGTTTCGAGTTATTGAACGTCGAAAACGGACGAGAAACGGAAACCGCGCGAAGAACCGTACGTTATCGCCGTTTCAGAGAAAAAGGAGGAAGTGAAGATTCAGGCGATTCCTTCAGCTGAAAGAAATCTTATATATTCCGGCTAATTTTCACTTTGGTCCTTGAAACTTTTCAAAGTTTCAATTTAGTCCAAAACCTATTCGCGTTCAAATTTTAAACGGTCTCCGATTGACTCGAAACTTTTACCACTAATACTATATATTATTTCGCAGACTTTGGCGAAATAATTATTGTTACAGGATTTATAATTTATTTTATATTAATTTTCGAAGTTATATTCTTAATTTACTGTTAATTGGCTCAATGAAATTATTTCAAATTCCCGATATAATTAAATTAAATTCTTCTTAATTTAATTTATCGGAAATCTCGACACGTGGCACGACTTAATTACCTTAAAATATTTTGGGGTATTACATTCACCCCCCCCCCTCAAAATAAATTCGTCCTCAAATTTAAAACTTTAGTCACGTACCTTGAGCAAATAGATAAGGATACTTCTGCCTCATATCCTCTTCTGTCTCCCAAGTACATTCTTCTATGGATTGACTTCTCCATAAGACTTTCACCATCAAAATTCTCTTCGTTCGCAACTGTCGTATCTGCGTATCGACAATTTGCACTGGCCGCTCTTCGTATGTCAATTCTTCGCTCACATGCACCACTTGCGGTTGAATTACTCGAGAGGGGTCTGGTACATATTTCCGAAGGATGAAAATATGGAAGACAGGATGAACTTGGGACATCTCTGGTGGCAAGTCCAGCTTGTAGGCAACAGAGCCTATACGCTCTACGATCTGGTATGGTCCGACATATCTCGGAGCCAACTTTCATTGGTGATACTTTAAGAAATACGTAATCTCCGATCTGAAATTCGATATCTTTTCTCTTGGGGTCTGCATAGCTCTTCTGTCGACTGGAAGCAGTATTCAAACGCTTCTTTATCAACGGTACTTTCTCGGACGTAATCTGGATGAACTCTGTTCCAGTAAGCTTCCGTTCGCCGACTTCATCCCAACAGATAGGGGATCGACATTTACGCCCATATAATGCTTCGTATGGAGCCATCTCGATGCTCGAGTGATAACTGTTGTTGTAGGCGAATTCTACTAAAGGTAGGTACGTATCCCAACTACCTCCGAAGTCTAGTACGCATAGTCGAAGCATGTCTTCTAACATTTGAATCGTTCGCTCAGACTGGCCGTCTGTCTGAGGATGAAACGCAGTGCTGAAATTCAATCGCGTTCCTAACGCGTCTTGTAGGCTCTTCTAAAAGTGAGAGGTAAATACAGAACCTCTGTCAGACACGATTGACACAGGGACTCCGTGTAGGCTCACGATCTTATCGATGTAAATCTCCGCCAACTTTGCTGCAGAATAAGTCGTCTTGATAGGAATGAAGTGCGCTGACTTTGTCAAACGATCCACGATTACCCAAATGGAGTCAAAACCTTTTTGCGTCTTAGGTAGTCCAACTACAAAATCCATCGTGATTTGCTCCCATTTCCATTCCGAAATGGGTAACGGTTGCAGAAATTTGTAAGGCCACTGATGTTCCAATTTGACTTGCTGACAAGTCGGACATTTAGCCACAAACTCTGCAATGTCTTTCTTCATTCCGCTCAACCAATACATTCTCTTGATGTCGTGGTACATCTTCGTAGAACCTGGATGAACGCTATACAACGTTCCATGCATCTCTTCCATAATCTTCTGTCTCAAGTCTTCCACGTCTGGAACACACATTCGATTGCCGTATTTCAGTATTCCGTTGACAATACTGAAATCTTGACTCTTCCCTTGTTGTGGTTCCTCAATTAGATGCTTCAATTGAGGGTCATCCGCTTGCAATTCTTTAATTTGATCTATTAACGTCGATCGTATTGTTAGCTGAGCCATTAGGTTTCCGAGAGATAAAATCTCGAACTCCACTCCTTGGCTGAACATCGTATAAATCTCGTTAATTAATGGTCTCCGCCATATCGTTGTAACATGCGCGAGACTGCCTGCTGATTTCTTGCTTAATGCATCTGCTACCACGTTGGCTTTGCTCGGATGGTATTGTATCGTACAATCGTAGTCTTTTAGTAACTCCATCCATCTCCTCTGTCTGAGGTTCAATTCTCGTTGATCGAAAATGTATTTCAAACTTTTATGATCTATAAAGATCTCTCACGTGGCGCCGCACAAATAATGTCTCCAAATCCTTAGCGCGAAAATCACCGCTGCTAGCTCTAAATCGTGCGTCGGATAGTTTGTTTCGTGCTTTTTATGTTGTCGCGAGGCATACGCGATTACTCGACCATGTTGCATTAGGACACATCGTAATCCAACTCTTGACGCATCACAATAAACTGTGAATCCTTCTGTTCCTTCCGGTAGCGCTAAGACTGGTGCCGTTGCCAAACACTCTTTCAGTTTCAGAAAACTGAGTTCGCACAGGTCCGTCCAGTTAATTTTTGCGTTCTTCTGAGTTAGCTTCGTCAAAGGAACTGTGATCTTCGAAAAGTCCTGTATGAATCATCTATAATATCCCGCTAAACCAAGGAAACTTCGAACTTCCGTAACTGATTCAGGCCGCTTCGATTCTATCACAGCTTCGATCTTCTTTGGGTCAACCTTAATGCCGCTTTGTGAAACCACATGACCTAAGAATGCCACTTCCGTTAGCCAAAATTCACATTTAGAGAATTTGGCGTATAACTGATGTTCCCTCAGCGTTTGTAGTACTATCCGCAGATGCTGAGCGTGCTCTTCTTCTGAACATGAATAAATCAAAATGTCGTCGATAAACACAATCACGAACTGATCCAAGTACGGTTTGAATATTCTATTCATCAAATCCATGAAGGCTGCTGGCGCGTTCGTTAACCCGAATGACATAACAAGAAACTCGTAATGTCCATAACGAGTTCGAAAAGCAGTCTTCTAAACATCATCATCGTGAATCTTCAGATGATGATAGCCTGATCTTAAATCGATCTTGGAAAAATACTTCGCTCCTTGTAACTGATCAAATAAATCATTGATTCTAGGTAACAGATACTTATTCTTGATCGTCACCTTGTTCAAATGTCGATAGTCAATACATAGTCGAAGCGATCCATCTTTCTTTTTCACGAACAACACTGGTGCACCCCACGGGGATACACTCGGTCTGATAAAACCGCGATCAAACAATTCTTCTAACTGATCCTTAAGTTCCTTGAGCTCTGCTGGCGCCATTCGATAAGGAGGTATCGATATCGGCTTTGTGCCAGGAGCCAATTCAATACAAAACTCAATCTCACGATCTGGGAGTAATCCAGGTAATTCCTCTGGAAAAACGTCTGGATATTCTGACACCACTGGTACATCACTTAAAATTTACATTTTTCTTCTCCACGTCTCGTATTATCGCTAAAAATCCTTGACATCCCTTCTTCAACATGCGACAAGCTTTAATAGCCGAAATAATACTCGTAGGAGATTCTATCTTATCACCCTGAATTGATATCGCTTCAATTCCAGGCGTGTTAAACGTTACCGTCTTCTTCCGGCAATCCACATTTGCGTATTGCTGAGCTAGCCAATCCATTCCTAGTATTACGTCAAAAGCTAACACCTCGAGTAAAATCAAGTCAACTAACAAATCTCGTCCTTGAACTCTCACTGGACAAGACGGATAAACTATACTAACTTCCACACTCTCGCCAACTGGAGTAGCTGCAGACAAAGGATTCCTAAGGTATGCTGGTTGCACTCCTAATTTACTCGCAAAACAAGGAGAAACAAAAGAATGCGTAGCGCCCGGATCAATTAAAATTAATGCGTCTTGAGAAGCAATAGGAAAGGTACCTTGTACCACTGGATTGAAAGCCTGAGCCTCCTGAGGATTCAATGCAAAGACCCTGGCCATACTTCCGCCAGCCTGAGAAGTCTGACCAGTACCGCGACCTCCGCCATTTCTTCCTCCTCGATTTGCATAACCACGGCCTCTCTGTCCAGTGAAGGTACTTCCTGTCTGATCATATCATGATGCTGTCTGATGCGCAGTCCTCTGCTGCTGATAGGAAGGTTGCATCACAGTAGTCATCGAGACCTGGGACATCTGCCTCGGACAATCTCTAGCAAAATGGCCCCGTTGACCACAGTTGAAACATGCTCCAGTAGCAGTGTAGCACGGGCCGTAGTGCCTCCTATAGCAGTTCAGACATATAGGAACTCCGCCTCCCATTTCACTAATAGATCTGGCACTAAATCCGGTGCCTGAAGTACTGACTCTAGTTCCATATCGAGCTCACTTATTTCTGTACTGACGTGATGTGGGTCGAGAATGTCTTCTAACATATGATTCGGTAGGTGCGCTCTGTACGCTACAGAACACATCACTCCTCATAGGCGCAACATTAGAAGGATCGGGAATCTTCCCAAAACGGATTAGAGAAACTTCCATTTGCCTAGCGTTGTCGATTGGTTGCACTAAAGTTCTTCCGATATCAGACGTCATACTCACAAATTCAGCTCCTAGACCCTCTACGAACCTCGAGTTCACTCTGACTGGGTCTGCAGTCAGGTCTGGTGCAAACCTACTCACTCTGGTAAACTCCGTCACAAACTCTTACACAGACCGATTGCCTCTACTCAGGGTCAACCACTGATTACGATAACTCTCCGTCACTGCATACGGTAAGAAAAATTCTATAAATTCACAAATTCAGCAGGTCATAGTGTCCATGGTTGGCTGAATGTGCTGTTGAAACCAATCTTTCGCGGGTCCTTTCATTGACATTTCCACAATGATAATGGTTTGTCTCTCATTAGCTTGTAGACATCGAGCGTTACACTTTACTTCTTCTAGGAAGTCTAAAGCATCACCTGAACCGTCAAACTTAGTTGGCTTGAGGCGCATATAAGCCAAGACGATATCTCGGTCAGTGAAAGCAACATTGCGTAGCTGTTGCTGCTGTAATTGTTCACGATGCATATTATGCACCTCTTCCTGATTAGCTTGCATAGCCGCAATTCCAGTAAGAAACTGGTTCAGATCAAAACCCACAACATCAGGTTGCTGGGCTTGCGCTTGCACTCCAGGTGCTTGCGCCTGGGCCTCTTGGCCACCACCTCCGCCGTGAACAGAAGACTCATCTTGAGCTTATGGATGGACGACATGCGCCCCTTCTATAACATTTTGTGCTGCAGCGGCAGCTCGCTCTTCTTCTTGTCGTTGGTCAGACATCCTGACCAAGACAAACAGCGTTACTTAGCCACATAATTGCATATCATCGCAAACGCATATCGTATTAAACGCGCATCTCATACGTAAGACAGACTCACATCCTGGAGGGAAAGCTGAAAGTTTGAAAATCAAACGAATACGTAACAAAGACAAGATTCGAATCCTATGTGCTGCAGTAGAATTCCTAGGATTCCTAATCACATAACACTTAATTGAAATAAGCAATGGTGACAGGACCATGCTCTGATACCAACATTGTCACGATCCAATCTCAGGGCCGAGACCGGCGCTAGGGAATGGGAGTGGTTGCTCCGAAACCCATAGCAAGCCTAAAAATGTAAAATAATTTTTCGCGAATATAAACGTCATGCATGACATACATAAACACGTGTCATGCTAAAAGCACATGCCAGGTATACATATCCTCTAGGTGTCTCAAATATCGAAACGCAGCAAGCATAAAACATTTAAAACTTTAAAACATTAAAGTTATATTTATAGAAAACCATACATTACAAGCTGACTTGCAAAACACCTATCTACTGCAGCTCTAGGAGTAAAGTATTATTTCTTTACATACTTTCAAAAATACAGACTTCTGGAAGTAGAATAGAAGTCCGTTACGTCAAAAGCGTCTTTAACCTGATAGGAAATCTGTGAGGGGTTAGTATATGAGAATATACTGAGTGAGTTCATACATTTACTAATAGGTATTCAAGTAAAACATAAAATAATACCGTAGCATTAACCGTCGACTTCTCACGTATTTTTCGATAAACGGTATTTAACTCGTTTACGGATCGAATATCTTTTCTAATTCAATTCTCATTTAACCTCGTTAGGTTAACTTCTCAAATTAATCGATAACTAGACGAAAACTAATCAATGTCAAATCTCGATATGCGCGTACGAAATTTTCCCGAAAAACTAGGTCGATCAGCGAAAACATTGTGCCTACGCGCGTCCGCATAGTGTGACTGTGCGTTCGCACAACATGACTGTGCGTTCGCAGAGTGGACTGTGCGTTCGCAGAGTCTGTAGACTGTGCGTTCGCACAGCCTCGGGTCTAGCCTAGAATCCATTTCCGACATGCTTTCTTCAGTAAAAACGTTCTAAACACGCTCCAAACACGTAATCTAGCTTCAAAACGCTATAATTCAATCCTTATATCGATTAAAACGATATAATCGTTTCGTGGCCTAAAACATTGAATCGATATAACTCAAAATATATCCGTTTAAACGATAAAACTTCAAGCTTACCGTGATACGCCACTGAAATACGATCGTTCGAGTTATTGAACGTCCAAAACGGACGAGAAACGGAAATCGCGCGACGAACCGTACGTTATCGCCGTTTGAGAGAAAAAGGAGGAAGTGAAGATTCTGGCGATTCCTTCAGCCGAAAGAAATCTTATATATTCCGGCTAATTTTCACTTTGGTCCTTGAAACTTTTAAAAAGTTACAATTAGTCCAAAACCTATTCGCGTCCAAATTTTAAACGGTCTCCGATTTACTCGAAACTTTTATCACTAATACTATATATTATTTCGCGGACTTTGGCGAAATAATTATCGTTACAGAATTTATAATTTATTTTATATTAATTTTCGAAGTTATATTCTTAATTTCCCGTTAATTGGCTCAATGAAATTATTTCAAATTCCCGATATAATTAAATTAAATTCTTCTTAATTTAATTTATCGGAAATCTCGACACGTGGCAAGACTTAATTATCTTAAAATATTTTGGGGTATTACAGCAACACATGATTCATCAAATGCATAGAAGTGGAAGGTGCATTAGATAGATCAAAGGGCATCACCAGCCATTCATACAAACCATATTTAGTCTTAAAATTCGTTTCCCATTCATCCCCTTCCCTCATGCGAACTTGATAATACCCAGATATAAGATCATGTTTAGTGAAGTAATGCACCATGTAGTTCATCAAGCATGTCATCTAATCTAGGAATTGGATGGCTATACTTATGAATTTGGAATGGAAGCGCTTGGGTTGAAATCAATGCAATTTTTAAATCCCCTTTTTGGGTGGTATACCAAATGGAATTTTCTCGGGAAAGACATCATCAAACTCTTTTAACATTCTAGAAAAATGTCTAGGCCTAGAAGTTAGATCAAGTGTAGTAGTTAAGCAATAATCTTTATAAGTTACAAGAAACAAATACTGAGTAGTGCTTAAGGCATGTTTCAAATGAGCATGTCTAGCAATAAAAGTACTACCCTTCTTCTTTTAAAGCTTATTAGATGTTTGAGAAAGAAGTTGCACTATTAGGAAACGGGGCTTTAGCGATGGAATTTTCTGTCGCTAAAGCCCATAATTCTGTCGCTAATTACCGTTTGCGACGGAATTGCGACGGACTCAATCCGTCGCAAGATTATTGGTCGCTAACGGAGTTAGCGACCAATAATCGAGTCTGTTGCTAATTTTGCTACGGACATATCCGTCACAAAATAACGTATTCCGTCGCAATATTTGTCTCAAGGCGACACGAAAAGAGAGACTATTTTGCGACAAAATAGGTTATTTTGCGACGGATAAGTCCGTCGCAAAATCATCAGGTTTTGAGACTAGAATTTGAGAAGTTTGCGACGGACTAATCCTTCGCAAAATAGTGACTAATATGACTCTGCAAAATTTTAGTCTCAAACCCTGATGATTTTGCGACGGACTTATTCGTCGCAAAATTAAACAATTTTTCGGCAGATTTCAGCCGTTTTCCGCTTTTTTTTCTGTTTTTCTCTTTCGTTTGAAACCTGTTAAATACAGTGATAACAATTCATTTGTAAATCACAATCAATTGAAACTGAGAAATATATATATGTATAAAAATCTCAAAGTATACATATAAACGTCAAAAAAGAAAAAAAAACATAATATGTTTATAATAAGATAAGCTAACACGACACTACAAAGCTGTAGTATCGTCATCGTCTGGTGGGGTAGGTGGGGGTTGTGGCCGAAACTCTGCAGGAAGGTTAGGCATAGTCCTGGCAATCTCTTCAAGGATCAGCTGGGCTAGGGTCGCCGCCTGCTGCTCCTGAGCCAGTCGCAAACCCTCTTGAATGCCGGCCTGCACACGGCGCTCGACCTCCTCGTCCGCCTGCTGCGACAACCTAGAGGAGCTGCCTCGCTGCACCCTGCTGCTTGTCCCCGTGTACCTGCCGCTCGCGGAACCCAAGTCGTACACACGTTTCTTCTTGTTAATGCCCTCGATGTCTAGAAACACCTGGGCCTCGTCCACTTCCACTGGACTCGAGGAGCTACGCTCTCCGGTAGGAGGCTGTGTCGCAGCAGCAAGCTTCTCAGTGATGGCGTCCTACAAAACAATAAAAAACATGTAAGTTTAGTTTTAAAACAACTAAAAATGCATAACATATTAAAAAAGTAAACCTAATTTGTAACGAAATTTCGACAGCATTTCCTCAATAATATGAGCATCACCCATTTTTCAGGGAAGTCCTGCAAGCAAATTACAATATATAATCTAACCAATAATCATGTTCAATATAATCTAGCATTTCTAACTTGTTAAAATCAAATAAACAATATACCCTAATATATTTAACACCTAACCACAAACATTTTCAATCTAATATATCATTTCCGAATTGTTAAATTCAACTTAGAAAATTATAAGTTTAATAAGAACTTACAGTCATATCCTGAGCCCGCTTGTCGACCGGCTTCTTGTCAGCATATGTGGAGTGAAGGCGAGTGTACAGCTCCGTTGCACTCGGCTTCCGGACAAGCACCCTTTCCTATTAGAAAAAATACAGTTTAATTAGTATGAAAATAAAGCAAATACGTTATTTAAATATTTTAATTACTGAATATTAAAACAAACCATCACATCCATATGCTTGAGAGCAGAACGAGATCCACCAGTATGGCGGACAGGTCCAGTACCGGCGCCCGCTGGCTCGCTCATCCGATTTTCTTGGGCGGTTTCTGACCTCTTCCTCTCCGTCTTTGAGTCCCAGAACACGTTCCATGCATCCAAGATATCCTGGGTCACAGAGGTATGCTTCTTTTCCGTCTTCCTCATTCTATGGACGTTGTCTTTGTAGCGGTTGGCTGCGTGGGTCATGAAGACCAGTCTGATGACCTCCTGGCTGTAGGCCGACATATCCCACCAGAAATCCTTCTGCAAACAGTACAAACATGTTTTGTGAGTTAGTTTTTTCACAAAAATCATAACTTACAAGTATTAAACTGCAAATTTAATTACCTGGAACTCTTGGAAGTAAAACTCTCTCTGCTCCACTGTTAGAAAGCGCCATGCTGTTCCATTCTCGAATCAGTACTTCCTAAAAATCTCCCTCAGAGCACGGGAAACAGGTCCTGAGCCCATCAACATTGTCATGTGATTTTATAAGCATAATTTAGTATATATACATATTATATACACATACATATTTCAATACACATATTAAGAAGTAAACTATAATCATACCTGCTAGGGTTTGGGTGAACCCTCGCCCTATCCTGGTCGTCCAGAACAGCCGGGGGCTCGCCAGGCTCACGCTGCTGCCGAGGCTGAGCAGGTCCTTCGGCCTCAAACTGCTCAGGCTGAATAGGTCCTACGACATCCAACTGCTGCTCCTCCTCAATGTCGTCATCGCCAGCAACAGCATCTCCCCGTCCGCGTCCTCGGCCTGTGCCGGAGCCTCTGCCTGTGCCAAAGCCTCTGCCTGTGCCTGATCCTCGACCCCTCGTACCTGCACATACGTCAATTTTAAATGTTCCACAAACAGTCAACACATTATAACAATAAAATTATACAGTCCTTCGTGAAATATAAAACTAATTAAGAAATATAATATAATTAAGAAACATAATATAATTAAGAAACATAATATCTGGTAAATACATCTTCTTTTACAATTGATTATAGTTGCAAAAAATCTAATACATAAAATATACTAAACTACTAAAGTTCTTCGCTTTCATCTTTGTCGGATGAGGATGCGATGAACTCATCTTCTGTTTCTTCTTCAGGAGGCACGAACAACGCATCTTCTTCAGGTTCTCCATTTTGATCAGCTAAATATGTCGGATTGTCGTCTATTGCAACCTCGAGAGGATTTTCTTCTATCTCATCTTGAAAGGCCGGGATAATCCCCTCGGGCATGTCAAGTTCAGATCTTGCCTTTATCCTGCAAACTGCCCACCAATTTAATTTATCCCTTCTTTTACTCGGATATGACAGGTAATGAACTTGGTCGGCCTGTTCGGCTAAGATGAACGTTCATTCTTATTGTATCTCTTTCTGTTATTAATATCCACCATGTTATATTTTTTGTTACTAATTGTGCCGGAATTTTGCGCTGGGTTGAACCACTCGCATTTAAATAAGGCAGTCGTCTTCATTGGAAGCGTCGGATACTCTAACTCAATTATGTCGGTCAGAATTCCATAAAAGTCATTTTTGCTATCAACATATTGAGTTCCCTTCACGCAGACTCCACTATTCATCGTAAGCTGTTCCTCCCCGTAAGTTTGAGTCTGAAACTTGAATCCATTTACACGGTACCCCTTAATTGTTCTGACTGATCTAATAGGTCCTTTAGCGAGACTAAGAATGAAGGGATCGGTATAGACAGTTGGATGTTGAACCTGTAGCGTAAAAGTGTATTGCAAATCGGAACTTTTTATTGAAAGAATCGAAATATATTTTGTAAAATACTTACATATTATTGAAACCAGTAGGGAAAGTCACTCTCGAACTTCGCTTCAATTTGCGAGGTGTTGATTTTGGGGTTTTCTCTGCGCAATTCGCCTTCGAAAACCCTTTAGTTAAGAAGAAAACAATAATTAGAAGCTGAATCATTATTGTTGATTACATTGACAGCTGTATTAAAGCTTACTCTCTGTAATTTTCAATTTCTGAACAATTCAACACAACACATGTCCGGGCAGCAAGAATCTCAGCACCTTCAAGATATCTCTTGCTGCAAGCACCCACTGATTGCCCGTGCAGCTTGAAAATAGATAGTCTGTCAATATCTTCGTCGACTTCAATGTCACAAACTTCATTCCTTTGCGGCCGCTCAGGTATCATTGGATCACCTTTTGAAAAGTAATAAGCTACAAATTTTGCGGTTTCTTCATTCAAGTATCCGCTACTGATTCTACCTTCCACCCTCCCTTTATTGCTGACTTTTTTTTTCAATTTTCTCAAATATCTGATTTCATATGCCACAGTTAGTAAACATTACATGTTAACATACTGATACACAGAATTAATAAACTTCAGTAATATTACCTTTCAAATGGATACATCCAGCGATACTGAACCGGCCTTGCCATTATAGCTTCGTACGGTAGATGTACGGGTAGATGTTCCATGGAGTCAAAAAAGCTGGGTGAAAATATACGTTCCAGCTTGCACAATATCTTTGGGATTTCCAACCTCATGCGATCTAGATCTTTCTCTGTTAGAGACATGGAGGTAAACTCAGAAAAAAAGATACTCAGCTCTGTTAAAGGCTCCCACACTTCATTCGGTAACAGCTCACGGAGAGCGATTTGGCAGAAGTCTTTACATAAAAATTTAGCAGTCGTGACTTTTCATTCCATGCATTTTCAGACCGATTGTATCGACACATCTGAACAAGTTGGACGCGTAGCCATCTGGAAATTTTATTAGCTTAACCCACTCAAGTAAAGCCTTTTTTCCATCCCTATCCAAAGCATACTTCGCCTTAGGAAATCTCCCAGTAATCGGATCTTTTGCTAACTCAGGCCGATCACATATGTCATTCAACTCTTCTCTAGATTTTTCATGGTCTTTTGTTTTCCCGCGAACATTTAATACAGTATTGAAAATATTGTCGAATATGTTTTTCTCAATGTGCATGACATCGAGATTGTGACGAATGAGATTCATTTTCCAATACGGCAAATCCCAGAAGATGCTTTTTTTTATTCCAACCATAATCTGTCGACTTCGTCGTATTATTTGTTTCAGCCCCAATTTCATATGCCTTCATAAACCCTAGACTGTACACCTCTGCCAACAATTCTTCTCCGGTTTTCGGCTGTCCGAATACTTTGTTTACGCTTTTTCCTTTTTGGAAATCAGTAGTATTACGACGGTACAGATGACCACGAGGCAAGAACTTTCTGTGGAAATCGAACCAAGACTGTTATCTACTCCCTTTAAGCGTGAAAGCATCTGTATCTTCCATGCAGTGCGGGCATGCCAGTATCCAAGATGTGCTCCAGCGAGACAACATGGAATAAGCGGAGAAATCATTAATTGTCCATATAAGTGCCGCTTTCATTTGGAAATTCTGTCGCCTATGAACGTCGAATGTCTGGACTCCAAATTCCCACAGTTGGTTCAGCTCAGCTATTAACGGCTGAAGGAAAATATCCAGTTGGTGTTTAGGATTTCGAGGCCCAGGGTTAATAACAGTTAAAAACATGAACTCATCTTTCATACACATCCTTGGGGGGAGATTGTAGGGTGTCAAAATTACTGGCCATGATGAATACTACTACACGAACGCCCCAAATGGTTGAAACCCATCAGTACACAGGCCTAGTCTGATATTTCAAACTTCTTCTGCAAACTCTGTATGCAATTCACTGAAATGTTTCCACGCTGGGGAGTCTGACGGGTGACACATCTTACCATCAACCATCTCGTGTTCTGCGTGCCACGTCATATGCTTGGCGTTGGCTTTAGAAGCGTACAACCTCTGCAGCCTCGGAGTTATAGGAAAATAAAACATTTTCCTATAAGGGACGTTAACTCGTCTTTTTACAGAATTTCCTTTAGGGGGCGGTTTCCAACGTTCATGATTGCAAATTTTTCATCGAGTTAACTCCGCGTCCTCCCCTCAGTAAATCATACAGTTACGGAAACAACAATCGATAACTTCAACCGGCAACCCAAGACCTCTAACCATTTTCTTTATTTCAGCAAAGTTCTATGACATCTTGTTGTCTTCTGGGAGCAGCTCTTGTATAAATTCTGTCACATCATCTACTAAAGCTACTGATCCACTATGTCGACATTTGATGTCCAACATTTTAGCAGCTGCAGACAATGGAGAGTGTTTGCTATTACCGGGACATACAGGTTCTTCGGCCGCACGCATCATATCATAAAAATGTTTACCTTCATTATTCGGTTACTCCTCCGTGAACACTACTTCTGGACCGGCAACATCGATAACCATTCTCTGAACGGAGCTGAACTCGTCACCCCCTCATATTCCATGTCACGTCATACTCCAGTAGTTGTGCAATAGGACGGGGATTTAAAACATTTCCCTCCCCCATGAAAAACCCAGACTTGATAATTTTTCACAAACCCTTTCTGCAAAATGTGCAGCTTCACTGTTTCGACATCTCGGTAACTCGTATTTTTACATCCCGTCCTAGGACAGGGGCATTTAATATATGGCCCACTCATACACGCTGGATGGCGTAAAGCAAAATTAACAAACTCTTGTACACGCTCTTCAAAACCTGGGTACATCAACCAGCCATGTAGCCGCTATACATCCAACTTCGGTCTGTATCCATTTCTGTAGCACGAATAATTAGGAGGGGTTTTCGCTCGAAAATAGCAAAGTCAATATAATTGACTGCTTTAAAGGTATGGACCTATCCCATTCGCAAAACTGGCGCCCCTTAACTCGGCCACGATATATGCCTAACAACGGAGAAAAATATTCGGCAGCCATCCGGCGTCGTTCTCCTTAAGTGCGATATTTAGTATATGCGCTGTAATGCTAATTATATATTCCGCGAGGAATAAGCGTTACAAAACATATACTATACATCCACCCGAAGAACAATCGCTGGAAAACAACCGAATATTTTTCTACCGCTACTGGACATATATAGCTTTTGTGATCGAGTTACGGGAGGACCGGTTTTGCGAACTGTACAAACTGTACAATCCCGCGTCGTTCAATCTCTTGAACACACGGGACAGGAAATCTACGGCTAGGTATGCGATTTTATTCGGTGGGAATAAAATCGAGGTCAATTTAGGTTGAATGATATACTTCAATGTACTGTAAATAAAAAAAATAAACAATAACACTTACTTATTGACGTGCAAAACCGCAAAGGATCGAAGAAACAACGGGATCAGTCGAAATAAATGTGAGGGGCAATAAACGGCTATATCAGCAACTATTAACAAATGCTAACCTAGCATAATAATAATATATATATATATATATATATATATTAATATTTATCAAATTAGTTTTCTAATAAAAATTTGGCAGCACGTCCCCTAAAAATGAGCATCACCCATTTTTCAGGGAAGCGCTGCAAATAAATTACAAAACGTACAAACCAACAACACAATACAATTACACCGAATTTAACATTTATTACGTTAATAACACTAAATAACTAGAATCATCTAATTAATTAATAATATAATATAATCTTAATTAAACTAAAATAATTATTTAACTATAATAAACTAGTTTATCTAACAATTAATAAAAATAGTTATAATTAATATTAATTACACAATTTTAAATTATTCATTAGTAATACAAATCAACTACTTTTAATCTAATTTAACCAAACAATTAACCTAAATAACTAACATAAATTTAATTATACTAATTAACTAACATAAATTTAAATTAATTTAACCTACATCAAATAATAATCTAATAAACTGAATTACCCTAATTAAATTACCAAAAATCTAATTAAATTAACCTAATTATCTAATATTTAACAACTAATAAATAATAAACAAATCTATTTAATTTATTTATAAAATAAAAAATATATAAACTGATATTTACCTGGATCGTCGCGCGGAGGCAGCGGATGGGCAGCGGTTGGGCGAAGGCGGAAGGGCGGCGGGGGGTGTCAACGGAAAACTGATTATAATTAAAAAACAAATTATATAATAAATTAAAAATCTAAAAAATAAAAAATAAAAAATAAAAATTTAACCTTACATGTCAGCGAGTGGAACGGCCGGCGGTGGAGAAAGGAACGACAGGCAGTGGAAAATGGAACAGCGGTGGAGAAGAGGAAGGGAAGCAGTCCGGCGGTGGAGAAGAGAATGGAACGGCGGTGGAGAAAAGAGAGAGTGGGCGGCGGTGGAAAGAAGAGGAGAAGAGGAGACGGCGGGAAGAGAGGAGAGAGTGGGAGAGAAGAAGGAAAAGACAGAAAGGAAATTATCAGAAATAGGTTATAACTTAGCGACAGAATCTTGTCCGTCGCTATAACAAATACAATTCGTCGCTGTCTTGTAAGTGAAACGGTGGGTTTAACTTACGAGACAATTAGCGACAGATTTTGTTATCTGTCGCTATTTTACAAATCTGTCGCTAATGTGGTCGAATTTGGTGACGGATTGTCAATTCCGTCGCCAAATTTGGGAAGAAAATTGGCGGAAGCTCCCTCCAATATTTTGCGACGGACATGAATGTTTTGCGACGGACAATCCGTCGCAAATTTTGGCGGGGAGCATCCCGCCAAAGCCCGCCTTTCTTTCTTGGTAATACAGTGACAGATATATAATCCGTCGCGAAATCTGTCGCGAATTGGTCATTTAGCGACGGAATATCCGTCGCAAATGAGCTGTTTTCTAATAGTGTTGCAAATCAAAATTTTGAGTGAGCCAAATTGCTAGAAGAGGTTTTTGCATGTTTCTTTTTAAGAGCATCTAATCGTTCATTTTCAATCCTACTTGGTCCTTTTCCACAGCTTTAGGAGATAAGGAGCAAATGGTAAACTTTTCGCCATTATGAATCAGTGAATACTTATTTGTCTGACCATTGTGAGTCACTTCTCTATCATATTGCAAAGTTCTACCAAGTAACATATGACCAGTATGCATAGGGACAACATCACACACGATTTCATCATGATATGTACCTATGTTAAAAAGCACACGAACTTGATTTTTAACACGAATTTCACCACAATTGCAAAGTGCGTCTTATTACAAGAAGTTCCCCGTTCATCATTGATTCTTCCTAAAATTCTTTATATCCATTTTCGTATTCTTCATCAACCCCACCTTCATAACCATTAACAATTAAAGGTTGATCGTTAATTTCCTCATATTCAACACTTTCATTAATGAATAAAGCCTTTCTATTTGGACATTGGCTAGCAGTATAACCTATACTTAAACATTTGAAACACTTGATCTCTGTAATTTTAGTTCCAATTGTAGTAGTTTCCCCATGTTGAACCTTAGCATCAAAATTTGCATTATGAGTTTTATTTGATGATTGCACTTGATTAGACAAAGATGTGTTTGGTCTGAAGTTTGATGTATGTGAATTGTGTACAAAAGAAGTATTATTCACCCTAGACACTAGTTTTCAGCTTTAATGGCAAGATGATATAATTATTCAACACTACTAATATTAAACATACCAACTCTATAACGGATTGCAACATTCAAACCAGTCAAAAAATGAGACTGTAAAATATCCTCACTCTCATGGATTTCTACTCTACTAGAAAAATGTTGAAATTTTTGATAATACTCAACAACAGATAAAGTTATTTGGAGCAAAGAGACTAATTGATCATACAAATCACAAGTATAATAAGGAGAAATAAACCTAGCACGCATCACTTCTTTAAGATGATTCCAAGAATCAATACGATCATGGCCTTGTCGAATTCTATTAGTAATCATTTGATTATACCAAGTTCTTGCAAATCCAGCCATGTGAGCTACCGCCAATTGCAACCTCCTTTGACATGAAAATTCATACGTAGCAAACATAGAATCCGAAGTGTTATACCAATTAATATAATCCTCAGGATCTGTGCTACCCTCAAATTTAAGAAGTTCAAGTTTACCATTATTAAGGTTATTAGCATGAGTAACACCCATGTTGTTATCCTCATTGGCGTTTTGGTCAACTTCATTCGCATCATCATTATGAGGCACTATAAATTGTCTAAGCAGTCGAAGTGGTCTAACATTACCTCAAACGTGATGGTTTTGGTTTTCATTGACAACTAATTGCCTAAGTTGAGCACTAATTCCCTCAAATTGTTGCGCAAAAAAGGTATTTACATTCCTTTGACTCTCGTCAATATTGTCATTAGGGAGAGCATTCAACTGATCAGTAACAATACGATGATTATGGTCGTTATTAGCCATCTCTGCAAAATGAACAAAAATTAAACAACAATAATATAAAGAAGGATCTCACACACTCCCTCACGTATTTATTCTCGTTTGATGGGGTATTCACTAGTGTTTACACACGTAATGTTTCACAGGGTTTTGTCCTCACACCACTCGTAGCTTGTCGAAAGGTATGCGAAATTGAGTATATTTCATACCAAGGACAAGTACAAGTATTATGACACGCCCAAAGAAAGCAATAAAGTTGTAATATAAGCAAACTTGGTAAAAACAATAATTACAAAATAGTAAGACAAACAAGAATATGTATATATATGTCAAGAAAAGAAAACTTCAAAAGAGATTAAAAGTATAATACTTGTACTTGTCCAAAATCAAGTAAGCCCTCAACGTTCGGAAAGCCCTCAACGTTCAGAAAGATTCAAATATGCTCCCAACGTCTTGAAAATGAACAACCATGCCCCCCAATTTTGACCTCAGACTCAAACGTTTCATTTATAAGTCAAAATGGGGGTCTGGTTGTACACTTTTTAAGATGTTGGGGGTATATTTGAACCTTTTCCAACGTTGAGGGCTTGCTTGATCTTAGAGTCAAACCTTAGGGGCACAAATGACCCTTTTTCCTATAAAATCTAACACTTTAATGCAAGCCAAAACTTGAATCAAAGAAACTTAGTTACAAAAATACATGAGAAAAAATGGAAATAACACAATTATAGTAGGTTCAGCCTAGATCCCCAAATTATTGTTTAACTAGAATCAATGCTTGATATGTATTAAGTCTGAATAGGCAGCAAATCTAATCTAATCATAAGGATTTGATATTAGAATCTTCAAATTTGGAAACAATTGATTGTTTGAATCCAAGTTGACAAAAGATCAAGTTATGTCAAAAAAAACATAAATTTAACAACGAAAGCAAATATTCAGCAATGAATCAATACTATTTGAAAAACAAATTCTAAGTCTAACACTCTTTTTTTTCTTTTTACTTTTTTTTGTTTTGCTTATTTTTGTTTGAAATAAAATAATGCAGAGCACACAAGTATGAGTTGAATAAATCACATATAAAAAAATAGGGATACATAACCTCGATTCAAGACATGAAATCTGATACCAAATATTAGAAATCCTAATGCACGTAGACAAGAAGACCCTCTAAGATCGTTATCAAAAACCCCAAGGAACGTTTGAATCAAAGTCAAATTGAACGAGATAGAAATATGAGATATTACTTCATATCTTAAACACGCCACAAGCGTGTTCAAATTCTTGATAAGTGTTGTACTTTAAACCTGGAATAATATTCTTCAAGCATATCGTTCATTCAATAATATCACCCTCTTCAAATAGTAGTGGATAGCTTGAAAATTAAGTAATCTAGTTATTACGAATTCTAAATAAGATACATTCCTAATAAGAATTACATCAAATCACGATATTCTACCAGATGTTCCTCTTAAATAGAAAAGGAATAAAAAGCTTTTGGAAAGTCAATTGCACCATTCTTGGTTGCCAAAACCATATACCCTTGTTTCCAAAAATCCCCAAGATCAGCTTTCTTGATTGTAGATGCCAAATATATCAAATCATATTTTAATGAATAAAATATCTTTCTCAGTAAACTAACTCATCTTTTATTTCTAAGAAATCTTCCTTCCATGTAGAATTAGCTAAGTAGTCAAGCACACTTCTTTACTTATATGTGGATTTGGTCCATGTTCTCAATATCCCTCAATCTTCATGGATTTGGGCTTTAAAATAAGAAATCAAGGCCCGTTGGTTTGAAATATATCCTAGCTGAACTTTGTTTACTATCTTCAAGGCCCAAATGAGTTGAATTTTGGACAGTCTATGCTTGCACATATGTATTAAGACTAGCTTGAAGCTTTCTTGCTCTACTTCTTGCAATCAGGCCCAATAGTAAGCCCAATGGACACCAACATCTCCAATCTTGTTGTCGTACAAATCATGCCCATCACGCGAGTCCATCTCCACTTCGTCTCCTCTTGCGTGTTCATAACATGTAGCCTGCTCACGTCAAAACACTATTTACTTGTAAAGAAGAAATATCAATGGGATCAATATTGAGCGCGTCGACATAATTACTTAAGAACATTAATAAAATAGAAATCGCATGTAAAACATTTATAATGTAGCTAGACAATTGAAGCAGATGAAACCCTAAACATAAAATTCCATAAGGGATAAACTATAATATGAACCATAATATATCACACCATAGTTTGATACATAATTTAAATTTTAACTATGTTACTGATGTCTTAATTTTGTATTGGGCATCTGTGCTGCGAACCCAACTTAGAACTTATCGTTCTCGGTACCACTTATAATACTCTTGTCATTAATCGGTCGATAATGATTAGCTTAATTAAATCGTCACTTCATTTTTATTAATTAACTATATTTATATGTATATGTTCTTTTTGGACTTTTAAACTTCCAATCCAAATTTTAGAAGTCTTTTGAATCAAAATCAAACGTACAAATTGAAATCAAAACAAAACACTCAGACACCGACGAAACGGTGTCGCTGTGTGTCTGTACAGCAGGGCTTTTGCGTCTGGACAGCCTTGGCTTTGCTTTCGGATAGCTCTTGCACAGGCTGTGTGTTCGCACAGCCACAGGTTTATCCCCTCGGGCTTTTAGACGTGCTCCGACATAAAATTTTCACTTTGAACACTAAACGACATCCAAAATCATTCATTTCCGCAATTTAAACGTGAATACAATAGGAATTCTCATCGATTTGATACGATTGCCGTTATAAAATTAAATATAATTCAAATTAACTGTAATTATCTCAAGTTCTAGCGGATTCCCGAAGAGATTCGAGTTAGAATCGAGAAATCAGATCGAAATTGCGAAACCCTAATTTTCGCCTATTGTCTATTGAGTTGTGCAACAAAAGAAGATAAGTAGGAAATTTTGTTTTTGTTTCTTAAATTCAAATGAATTGCATGATATATATAGTTTGGCTAAAAGTCAAACTAGTCCCTAGTGACTTTAGCGTCACTTTAACCCGAATTCTTAATATTCTATCTGTAGCTAATACAAAAATTAACTCCTAATTTCATGAAACTTTAACCAAAAATTCTATCAAATATAAAACATAATTTTTATTCGGACGAGACTTATATTTTATTTTTAAAAAATCTTTGAAAGTTTATTGAGTTAAGATCAATCCCACTTAATATAAAAAGTACAACCAAATGTTATGAAAATTTAATGATATCTTTCTAAAGTTATTTTGTAAATATTTACCTAAGAAATATTTACATGAGACTTATAGATTATATTATTTTAATTTATAAGCATTTCATTAGTCCCGATTAGTTCCGTTTGTTAAAATTTGAATTCGCAATTTAAATTTTAATCTTTTAAAACTTTAATATATTTTTAGGGACACTTATAAATTAAATTGATACTTAAATTTAATTTACGTACTCCCGATTCTTTTAAATCACACAACGTGGCTTCAAATGACCCTATTATAACTACGTACCATGTGAAAACAGATAAGGATATAATATCTGATTCCGTCTCCCAAGTATATTCCTCTACTGAATGATTTCTCCATAATATTTTCACCATTGGAATCTCATTAGTGCAAAGTTTCCTTAGTTGAGTATCAACAATCTCAACAGGTTGCTGCTCATAAGAAAATTTCTTGTTTACTTACACGGTTTGTGGTTGAAAATATGAGAAGGATCTGCGATATTTATTAAGAGCATCCATATATGGAAAACCGAATGAATTTGCGACATGTCTGGCGGTAGGTCTAGCTTATAAGCCACCGCTCCCACACGCTCTATAACTTGGTATCGTCTCACATATCTCAGAGCCAACTTCCCTTTCTTACCAAACCGAATTACACATTTCATAGGTGATACATTGAGAAACACGTAATCGCTGACTTGAAACTTTATCTCTTTCCTCTTCAGATCTGCATAACTCTTTTGGCAATTAAAAGAAGTCTCTAATCGTTACTTAATTAATGGTACCTTCTTTGAGGTAATCTAAATGATCTCCGCTCTTGTTAACTTTCTTTCTCTGAATTCCTCCCAGCAAATGGGAGATCGATACTTACGACTTATAACACTTCATATAGAGCCATCTCAATACTAGAATGATAGATTTTGTTGTATGAAAACTCCACTAAAGGTAAATACACATTCTAGCTACCTTCAAAATCCAGTACATGTAATTGAAGCATGTCTTTTATTGTCTGTATAGTCCTATAAGATTGTCCATCTGTTTGCGGATGAAAAGCGGTACTAAAATCCGACCGCGTTCCTAACGCCTCCTGTAAACTTCCCTGGAACCTATAGGTAAACACGAAGCCTCGGTTTGAAACAATTGACGCAAGAACTCCGTGTAAACTGACTATTCTACTAATATACACTTCTGAAAATTTTGCCGCATAATATGATATCTTGTTAGGGATAATGTGTGTTGACTTAGTCGTGTGATCCAAAATCACCCATACTGAATCAAAACTCTTCTGAATTTTAGTTAATCCGACCATAAAATATATTGTAATCCTCTCCCATTTCCATTCTGGAATGGGTAGTGGTTGCAAAAATCCATATGGTCATTGGTGTTCTAGATTAACTTGCCGACACACCGGACACTTCGGCACAAACTCTGTTATCTCCTACTTCATTCCATTCCACGAATATACTTCCTTAATATCACGATACGTCTTTATAAAACCAGGATGAACATTGTACATCGAACCATGGGTTTCTTCCATAATCTTTTGTCTTAAGTTCTCCATGTCTGGTACACACAATCTGGTATCATACTTCAATGTTCCATTAACAACATTGAAATCTTGACAATTCTCCTTCTGTACTTCA
Organism: Mercurialis annua; assembly: GCF_937616625.2. Classification (NCBI taxonomy): domain Eukaryota; kingdom Viridiplantae; phylum Streptophyta; class Magnoliopsida; order Malpighiales; family Euphorbiaceae; genus Mercurialis; species Mercurialis annua. Next base: position 19,188,538 of record NC_065571.1, read on the forward strand.
TCCATTACGTCTTAGTTGAAGATCTTCAATTTGTAATTCTTTAATTTGACTGATCAATGTTGAACCGAGAATCTTGCCAGATGATCGATTGTTGACTACCCTCTCTCTTCTCCATAAAAGAAAGTGAACTCCGGGAATTTGTAACCCCTTAGAAATGGATACAACTTATGGATCCAGTCACAATAATGCTTCATATACGACAGGCGAGGCATCAGCCTCAAACTTACAGCGAGTCTTTCCAACTCGTCAAGCAACTGCTCCAGTGTAATAAATTATCGGCTTGCCCCCATTAGTCCCTTAATCACCACTTGAATTTGTCTCTTGCAGATTTTCTTCAGACCCAAAACTTAGTGGTTTAGCCGAATCTGGGCAATATTGTCGCCCTTGCTTGTGGATTCTGCTTTCGGCCTTGTCAATATATTTACAGAGCCTTAAGTGTAACCCATTATATTCGATTGTTATCCTTGCTCAACCGAACTTCCCTAATTTCCGATTTTTTTTGGCGTTTGGGGATTATAAGCCATTCTATAACTATAATCGGCCGCAGATTGTCCAGAAAATAGTTTACCGAGACTATCCATTGCACCACAAATCTTATCCAAGATAGTCCAGATTTACCTATAGACGGTACTTTGATCGGCCATACACGTCTTCAATACCTCAAACATTTGTTGCATCACCCCATCGTATATCATTTTGTTCTCTTGGACGATTCCATCCCTCATCGCCAAGAAATCTTCCCGTGACAATGATGGACGGGTTGGTGGGACAGTGCGACAATAATCCAGTTCGGCCTCTATATCTGGATCCGCATTTTTGCAGCCAGAGTTGGAGTTCCCCCTGTCAACTGAGGGTACCAGAGTTACCTAATGTTGCGTAGTTTGCTTGTCTCCTCTAGCTATCACTTTAGCAATATCTTATTCAAGTCTCTTTAATCCGTTGGTCCGATTATGTAAATATGGATAGGTTATATTACGCAACATGTTCGTGAAAAGTGAAGTTAGATTAGTATAGTGTGAGGCCTCTATTAATCTCAACCTCCGCTACGCATTGCTCTGATTTCCTAAGTATGGTTATGTTATATTATGTAAAGTGTGCGTGCAAGTGAGGCTAGATTAGTAGGTCCTATTTCAAGTCTTTTTAACGTGTCGCTCCGATTAGGTAAGAATTATTAGCTTATATCCCGCAAAGTGTGCGTGAAAAGTGAGGCTAGATTAATATAAACCATCTGAAGCCCGGTTTTAGGCCTCTATTTATCTAAAACTCCTTAACATGTTGCTCCAAATTATATTACGCAAAGTGTTCATGAAAACTGAGGCTAGATTAGTGTATGTCGTATCAAGCCCAATATCAGGCCTCCATAAATCTCAATCTGTTAAACGTGTTCAAGGGGTTATATTTCACAAAGTGTGCGAGAAAAACCATATTTTGGTAATAAACGCGACGCGTTAAGGAGGTTCAGATTGATTACCTCGACATCATTCCATTGATTATATTACGCAACGTGTGCATGAAAAGTGAGTCTATAGATTGACTATGTAAGCATGGTTAGGTTATATTAAACAAAGTGTGCGTAAAAAGTGAGGCTAGATAAGTATAACCGGCTGTAGACACCTGACTTTTAGACAGGTAAAAAGTGATCAGGGACTTCAGAGCCCATTGATTATTTCAAGAGAAATCCGTCTAGGTGACGAGCTACAGATTTGATTGCTGGAATCCAAGCAGGCGTAATCAGTGTGCAACTACAAGTTGGAGGATTAAAACGCAATTAGCCGTAAATAGCCTATAAAGATCCAAAGAGATTGTAAATTAACTCTAGAAATTAGACTAATTGCAATATTTTAGAAGTTTATGGGTCAATTTGCAAGTTTTATGGACTAAAATTGAGCATAACAAAACCCATAGGGTCTTCGTAGACTTTTTGACACTTTTAGGCACCAAAACAAACTTTTAGCACCTTTTTAATTAGCTAGCAAGTCAAATCCGAAAATCAAAGTTAAAATCCTAAAGTAAATGGTTTAAATTCTAAAATTTTAATCCTATTCCTAGAAGCATATCACTTAACACTTCTTCAACCTCTAATCAAATTCAAATAGGACAAGACTGTAAATATACAAATGCATACCCTAACCGTAATTAGACCACTATATATTCAACCTTAAGTAAGCCTAGCTAATGGTGGTACACAAACCCTAGAAAAAGCACTACAAAATTCGATTCCCTCTCCCTTAAACTAGCCATAGCCGAATTTTTCATATACCACACAGACAAAATCGCACCAATTTCAAGTCCTAAAAACACTAATACGTATTAATTCTCCAAGAACGTAGCGCAAGCACAAGATTCGAAGCTGGATTCCGCATCCACTTTGCCAGCAAACGAGCCAAGGACTCAGACCGGTAATTCTGAGGACCCTTTTACTATCGCTTTTATTTTCTGTATGTTTATATTCCGTGATCAAACTAGGACACATGCTTAGATTTAAAATTGTCATTTTGCCAAAATTGCTGTCAAACTGTCATTATATGCTATAGAATTGACATAATTAATTTTGATGTCATTGCAATGAAACCAGAATAGACAGCATGTTTTAGGTCTGGCCTAATTTTTATATTCAATTATATTCAAAACCAGTGATTTTCTGAACTTAGGAAGCATGTTAGAATTAACTACATCTTGTTGTGTGCTTGATGTGCTTCTCGCCATTTTTATCATTAAAACTACCTTAGAAAGCATGATTTAGGATGTTTATTGCTTCTTTAATTATATTAGATTGATTCTCAGATTATACGTGTTATTTTCATATGGGTTTGATATTTGTTCGAGCGTATTTGCATGAAAAACCGTCGAGAAACGACAAAAAAATAAAGTTGCTGACCTGTTGTCTGGCTCCGCCGCCGCTACTACCAGTGGTGCCGCCGTCTGTTTTAACCGGAGGCGTAGTAGATCATCCACTACCAGCGCTGGTAGTCTCAATGGTGCCGAATTCTTCCTACCTGTCTTCCCAGAAACGCTTTCTAGATTCCAGATTTCGATCTCAAATTCTCAACTTAGGTTTATGGGCAAGTTTAAGCTCGTAATTAGGCCTAGTTCGAACCCAAAACTACTGTTTTTAATGTATTTTATTTATCTTCTTTATAACGGGCCAAGCCCGATGTAAAACGGACCGAGAAGTCCAATAATGTAATATAAAGTATAAACCGGGCCCACGAGCCTGAGGCCCAGTAACTTCCAGAGCTGATTCTGGGTTCACTAGAACTCGGAATTTACCACGGTTTAAACCGGTAAAACCAGATTGGCGAGACGCACAACTGTCGTGATCTAGCCGAGAGCTGATTTCGACCAGAATGATGGTCAAAACCCGCGCGAGTGCCAGACACTCAAAGTCAACGAGGTTAAAAAGTATTTCTAACCTTGTATGTATACAAACTGTACATGGGCCTGTTTATAATGTTTACCGCTTTCCAAAAGCATATCAATTAAGCGGTCAATGGACTAATCATGTAAATTAGCTAATTAATGAAACTCCAATCCATCACCTAGACATCGTAGGACTGCCATGAAAATGTAGTAATGGTTGTATAAAATATTCAAGACTCACTAATAAAATCAGTCAATCCTTTACATACAAATTTAGGATTTGTGCATGTAATTAATCCAGACCAGCCTGACTTTTGATACTTGCCAGAAACCTCTAATGTTAGATGTATGATTTGAAGTACTTGCTACTTGCCTCAAATGCCAGTCCAGATAGAGTCATATGCGAGTCAAACTTGTTTACACGCTTTCATACCTGTTTATTTACCAGTATCACGCACATACCGCGTAATATAACCTAACCATGCTTATGTAATCGGAACAACGCCTTAAAGAGACTTGAGATGGGCTCTATGAATCTAGCCACACTTTTCACACTCACTTTGTGAAATATAATTAAACCATGCTTAGAAAATAAATATCTAGTCTCAATTTTCATGCATACTTTCTGAAATTTAATCTAACCATGCTTACGTAATCGGAATGACGCGTTAAAGAGACTTGATATGGGACATACGAATGTAACCTCATTTTCACGCACACTTTATGTAATATAACCTAACCATGCTTACGTAATAACAACAATGAATTAAGAAGGTTCAGATTGATAGAGTACTGAGACCGACTATAATAATCTAGCCTCACTTTTCACACACACATTGTGTAATTTAATTACCTCAGCATCATTCTATATATTATATTGCACAAAGTTTGTGTGAAAAGTGAGGCTAGACTAGTATAACTGGTCTCATACTTTAACAATGTGAACATTCTTAACTCATCGCACCGACTACCTAAGCATGGTTAGAATATATTACGCGAAGTGTGTGTGAAAAGAGAGGCTAGATTGAAACAACCCATCTCAAGTCGCTTTAATGAATCTTTCTGATTACATAAGCATGGTTAGGCTATATTACGCAAAGTGTGCACGAAAAGTGAGGTTATATTAGTATTTCACATATCAAGTCTCTTTAACATGTCATTCAAATTACGTAAGCATGGTAAGATTAAATTTCAAAAAGTGTGCGAGAAAAGTGAGGCAAGAGATTGATTTTCTTAGCATGGTTTAACTATATTTCACAAAGTGGGCGTGAATAGTGTGGATAGATACATAAATTCCATCTCAAGCCTCCTTAACGCGTTGTTCCGGTTACATAAGCATGGTTAAGTTATAATATGCAATATGTGCGTGAAAAGTGAGGCTAACGATTGATTTCCTAGTCATAGTAAGGTTATATTAAGCAAATTGATCTTGAAAGGTGAGGCTTGAATAGTAGGTCCCATCTCAACTTTCTTTAACGCATCGTTCCGATTACATAAGCATTGTTAGGTTATATTACGCTAAGCGCGTGTAAAAATAGAGGCTAGATTAATACATATTGGTCAAGCCTCCTACAATCTGAACCTTGTTCATGTGTTGCTCCAATTACCTAAGCATGGTAATGTTATATTACGCAAAGTGTGCATAGAATGTAAGGCTATAGATTGATCATTAAAGCATGGTTAGGTTATATTATGCAAAAAGTGGTGCATTATTTGTAGGTCCTATCTCAAGTCTCATTAACGCGTCGTTCCAATTTTTTTAAGCATGGTTAGGTTATATATCACAAAGTGTGCGTGAAAAGTGACGCTAGATTTATATGTCTCATCTCAAGACTCTTTAACGCGTCGTTTTGATTACTTAAGCATGGTTAGGTTATATGTAATACCCCAAATATTTTAATGTGATTAGATCGTGCCACGTGCCGTAAATTCCGCAAAGTTAAGTTAAGCCGGATTTACTTTAATTAAAATCAAGAATTTGGAATAATTTATGATAAGAAATATTAGCGGAATTTGAGAAAAAAGTTAGAAAATTAATATAAAATAAAATATAATTCCCGTAATGGAAATTATTTCGCCAAGGTCCGCGAAATGTTTTCTAGTATCTGTGGTAAAAGTTTCGGGTCAATCGGAGACCTTTTAAAATTTGAACGCGGATGCATTTTGGGCTAATTTGCAATTTTTGAAAAGTTCAAGGACTAAAATGTAAATTAGCCAATTAAGTCTCGAAAATTGCATTAAAGGATTATTGAAGGAAAATAATAATTTTAGAATCATATTATTTATTTGGATATAAATAATACGTACGTAATGGAATAAAAGTAAATAATTAATCGTTAAAATAAAATAGAAAGTTTAAAAGAGAAATGGTTTAAGTGAGAGAATTGAAGGATCAAAATGGAAAGCGAAGGAAATTTGACGATCTATTTCGATCTGCCGCGGTTTCGCCGTTTCTCGTCCAACGCGCGTTCTTTATATCGATTTGTCCGAAATTCGATTCTATATCTTCCATAAACTTCAAATCAAGGTAAGATTGAGTTTATGATTTCTGGAATTGGAAATTTGTGGGCTGTTTTAAGTGTTAATGTTACGCTCGAATCGAACACCTCGAGATCACGTTGTAATTGTTGTTTTTAATAGTTTTGAGTTGAGTTTTGTGCTAAAGTGAAGTGGAAGCATGACGAGATGAATATTAAGCACGTCGGAATGCCCGGAAATGGATTCAGGGGCTGTGCGAACGACCACACACAAAAGTGTGCGGGCGCACACAAATGTGTGCGGGCGCACACATATGAGTGAGAACGCACACAAATGTGTGCGGGCGCACACATATGAGTGAGAACGCACACAAATTTGTGCGGGCGCACACCAGATTGTGCGACCGCACAAGGTCATCCAACGAACACGTCTATTTTGACATTTCCGCCCCGTTTGGACCTAGTCTCCCGACTTCAAGTATGTCGGGTATTGAACATGGATTGCGGACTCCGAAAACACAAAATTTGGATATAGAACATGACGTATACAACTAGGGTTTTAATATATAAGAAACCTATAGTTGGAGATCGATAAAAGAAATATGATTATGAGATAATCGAAATTGAGAGTCGTATTTGGAATACGATTGTAATAATCTAAGTTTATAACTTAGGATTTTAGTACTAAGCCTACATTTATGGATTAAATGTACTGGTAACTCGACTAAGTAACTGACGTACCGACAAGCTACCAAACCGTCTAGCTGGAGTAGCTGCGTGATCAGACAACGCATGGAGCTTACGCTTGCGGGATTATAATATTGCATATTTGGATAATAGTCACAGTGAGTTTCTTTGTTTACTTTTCAAGTATTTAAAAAGTATGTCGTTTTTATATCGTAAATGATTTATATCATTTATTTACATCGCATTTGCTTATATCGTAAATGTTTATATGGAATTGCATTCATACTTGAATTTGAAACCAGTATAAATCCGATGAAACGTGCCTTCCTATTGGGCTGTAATAGGACTGTGTGATCACCAGTTTTGATTTGAGAAGTTATGAAAAGGACCCATATTATCGAATATCGAACATCGAATATCGCATCGTATCTAAGTTAGAATATATATCAAATTAGATACGAGGTTTGACTCGGTTGAACTATCTTAGGACCCGTATCTAGTGGGTTTAACTTGGTTGAACTATCTCGGGACCCAAAACTTGGGATAAAGTGACGGTAGATGTTGAACTCGGTTGAATTATCTCGGGACCCTACCAATTGGATCGATCGAATTGATTATTATCGTTATTATCGTATATCAATAGATATTTGGAGAATAGGGTTTCATCCGGATCTGTTACTTGGCTGCATTTGATCGAATCGTTTACATTATCGATTTTGTATTTTATTTAAATGCTTATTAGTAAATATGCAAACTTACTCAGTATTTTCCCAAACACTGACCCCTCACTGTTGTTTTTAGGTGACAGAGTCGGATCAGACAGACCATCTCCTTTGTGTCAGAAGTCGCTTGGGCTTACACAAAGTATGAATTCTTGTAGAGCTGCAGTAGTCCATAAGTGTCAGTATATGAGTAGAGTTTTGATTTCCATACCAATTGCCAAAAGATGGAATTGGTTGTATTTATATGTTGAAACAGGGCAGTGCTGGATGTGAGACATCGCACTGTAAGACCCTGGTTCCCGCGAATCATGTTGCATTGGTTTTCAGAAAAGAAATGTGAGATTTTGATAGAAGTATTTATATTAATTAAAGAGGCTTCCTAATAACGTTTTTCATATAATAATATATTTTATTTGCGAAAAATTTATAGTGGATTTAGGCTTGCTACGGGTTCCGGAGCTACAACTCCCGTTTCCAAACGCCGGTCTCGGCTCAATAATTTGGGTCGTGACAATTGTGGTATCAGAGCAGTTGGTCCAGTTACCTCTGCTAATATGTATTTTGTTGGTTAAGTGACCTAGGAACTACTTCAGCTATAGAGTTGAGTTCTGTCTGATCCAAGTAGTTTGCATTGTTGATTTGCGATAAGTATGATTGATTGGTTTGTGAAGTGCTTGTGGGTTGGCTGTGACACACGTATATGAGATACACGCGTGTATTTCGTTTTCGATAAGATATGCATACGTGATATGCATATCTAGATGGAACCTCGAGGAGATGAAATTCTACGATGAGGTAGTTCATGTTTTGGCACGTTTAGGCTAGAAACTGTCGAGATGATCGATTGAAAAGCCAGGAGGCGGGTAACGAAGAAGTATAAAGCTACATAGGTAAGAGAACTTGCCGGATACAGAGTTTAAAGGTCTACAGAGCTTACAAAACCCAAAGTTTATAACTTTCTAAAAGCATTTGTTTAAATGATTTTGAAAGCATAATTGTGCCTAGACCCGATATAGAAATGTGTGATTGCCACGACATTGATAGGAATGCATCACTACATACAAAATTAATAAAGAGAATGATAAATGAATACATGCATTAATAGTACATGCATCATATGCATTATGCTCAGACGAAAAGGTGAGCTGTGGCAACTCTTTGGGGATGAGAAACGTCATCACCCTAGTGCACAATTTTGCTAAGATTTAAATGAATTTTGATTTAAATTTCAAAATGAGACGTTTGATTTGAAAGAGTTTCAAGGAGTTTTGTTTTCATGTAAGTATAACTAGACCAGAACTCTGTGACGGAAGTGAAGTGCTCGCGAGCAAGCAGCGATCGAGGCCACGAGGCGAATGAATACGTACAATTGCGAGAATGTAGAAGTTATGTTTTTAGAATATGAACTTAGCCTTGAGTCAACGAGCTAGAATATAGCTAAAATCAAAGATTGAATGGAAAGTGATGCGTACTCGATTAGTGGTAAGCTAGAAAGTGAGTATCTCTTTGATGGGACGTCAAAGATATTAAACTTTGATATAAGAAAAGGAATATATAAGAAGATATAATCGAAAGGTCGACAGATATATAACATAGTGCAAGGAATATGCATAGTTTACTATGCATCAACACGAAAAGCTTTAGATATGATCTATAAGTTGTGAAGGTTTAGTAAAACTGTGATAATTTCTAATTGAGCCGTTGGATCAAGTTGATATCGAAATACAATGCTCCTAAGACGGTTACCTAAGTATTAACCGTTATGATCGTCAAACCGAGAGTTTGAAGTAGTTTTCATAAGAGTATCAATGATGGATGTATACGGATAAGAGTGACGAGCTAAGGAAACAAGTGACGAGAAGATGAAATACAAGGCATAGAACTGGATCAACTAAGCATAGTTAACATCAATTCCGCATGGAATTGAGTAGTTTAAAGTATAAGATGTGGCCAATTAAATATAGCCAACCCCAACCTAGCATGAAAATGGAGGGTTTGAAAAATACGATAAGAAAGATCAAGAAATAAACGACAAGAACTGCAATAAGTGAGTTAGGATTTGGAGCTTCCATCACAAGATTGTGATTATGAAGCGGATTAGTAAAGCACGAAGGGTATAAATGTAATGGATGCTCGTGAAGTGTCGAACCTTAAATTTCAGATTTGATCAATAAAAAGTAAGACGTATAGTGCGATCGATATGGGAGATTAATAGTGACCGTTGAATGAAGACGTATATATTATATGGGAATAGATAAAATGTGTTACATAACGTCGAGCGCGTTGGTCATATGATTAGAAATTCATGTATTTAGATATGTGAAAGGATGTAAGAAGAGACTCAATATCTAAACTGAACCATATTAAGGAAAGTGATATCAGATAGATCGGGATTGAAGATAAGAGATGAAAGTAAGGTATGCCAAAGATATAAGAATCTAAAGACAAATTAAGGATAATGAGAGGTCAATAAAAATAATATGAATTGAGGAAGTACAAACAACTTGCGTATGTCGCAAGAAACTCAATAAAATTGATCGAGGGAAGAAAAAGAGAAAAGTCACGTGGAGAGTTAACAAGGAGATTAGAGAAATAGAATTTTATGTAGTCACAGACACATAGAAATAAAAAGAAATAAAGACGATTCGAACATAGGATCGGCTTCCTTGACAGTCAAGGTGTCAATAAAAGTATGATAAGATGCAAGTAATTAGGAACACACCACGTTGAGAAAATTCAGGTGAGGTAGACTACAACTTCTTATTAATGATCGATGTTGTGGATGTAAAAAGAAGAACTAACGATGTATAAGATGTGATGAAGAGAAATACAAAGAATGCAATAGAAAATAATCGAGAAGCACAATAAGAGTATGAATATGGAGAAATAAGAACAAGAAATTGAAGAAAGATTGTGAAGGACACGTATATGGAATGGATAAAAAAAGAAGTATTGAGTGGAAATAGCAAGATTGTGGATAGTAAGGAAGAGTAAACCTAAAATCACGTGATGGGAAAGAGAAATAGTTTGGAAACTAAGAGCCAAACTAAGATCAAATATTGGAAAAGGGAAACGGATATGAAACAGATTGGTTGAGATGACAGAGCTAAAGGCATATTTGAATAGTCGAAGGGACGACAATATGAAGTGATGCTAAGGAAACAAGACAAGTATAAACAAGAAAAAGTAAAAAGGAAAGTAAGAAGGAATAGATATGTGATAGTTGGATTATGACAATGAATGCTAAATGCATTCTTGAGAATCGAAAAACGAACAGTGTCGAGAAGACGATAAAGGAGAGAAGAGCATAACTAAGATGATATAAGAAGTTAAGGACGAGTATGACCTAAGGGTTAATACTAAGGTCAGCATTTAAATTTCAAAAGATAGATCACAACGAAGCAAATAGTGAGATATTCACTAGAAGGAGGAAGGAACATCGAAAGAAGATTAAGGTAAATAGGGTATGAAGTGCCAAATATGGCAGCAAAGATCCAAATATCGTATATGATCACGAGGATCAAGATACTATAGCGGTAGTAAAAATGATTACGCTTGCGATAAGGATAGACAAAAATCTCTATGAGAGCACGAGGACGCATCTGGATATATGAAATAAGAGATTAACGAATATGAAAATCAATAAGAGTATACACGATACACGATGACGGTAACAGTGACGACATTGCCAAAAGCAACAAACGACAATAAAAGTTAAAAGAATCGAGGATCCTCATTGAAAATGAGTAAATGAAGTACATTGAATAAAACGGGAGTGAAACTCCAACGCGGCAACAATCGTTGTCCTACTGGTACGAAGATCGTTTATGTAATAGTTGTACCCGAACCAAGAAGGTTCACAAAGAGATTAAACATCTCTTTCCTATAGGACACCAAACAGTGATGTACGGACAACTGTGGTGTACGGAAACATAAGACTACCAATCTTTAAAAATACTTTAGCAATGATCGTAAGGGGGAGTAAAGGACCGGATAACAAAGACAATTATCCAAGACTATAAAGAAGGAATGATGAAACAGATTGATGCGAAGCAAGAAAAGATAAGAGTTTCAAGAATAGTACGTCACGCTTAAGAAAATGAAGTAGATCAATGGATATACAAACAAATAAGGATGTATACAAGATGTAAAGACACAAGGAGAAAGTCAAGTAAGCCCTACGAGGAAAATAAAGACCTTATGAAGATACGCCATGAGAATCCAATTCGTGGATAACCGTCGATGAACGACGATAATAAAAGATGGAATTTTCGTGCGATAAATGAAACGACGAGACATAAGAGGATATGAATAGTGGATTAAGTTCCAAACATCACGGCGACTAGAAGTCGGACGGCGACACCAGCCTTATGAAAGAGATTACATGAATAACGAAGTACGAATTAATCGAGTATCCACCCTACCCAACAAACAAAGAAAAAGAATCAAGAACAAACGATCATAAATACATGTGAGTGACTGATAATGTCATAAGAGAAGATGTTTGAGATCAAGAGTAAATCATAATAACGATTAAACAAAGAAGATTGAATAGTACGAACTAATGAATTGTCTACAACATTCGATTACGAATGAGCAAGCTTAAGAGTGGAGATTATTGTTACTAATAATAGGACATAACATGAGTAAACTAGTATTGAATATCAGTATTAAACTGAAAGATTCAATTACAAGGATAAGAGTTCATAATATTGAATGCCAAATAAAGGACAAACACAAGGATTGTGTTATAGAATAAAGAGAAGCGATCAAAGGTGACGAGTTGTAATACATAAGAAAACGACCAAAATTACAACAGAGGAAGATTAGGGGTGAGCAAAAACCGAGCCGAACCAAAAAACCAAGTCAAACCGAACCGAAAAAACCGAACCGAAAAATAAGTGGTCAAAACGTTTTGGTTTGGTTTTATATATACAAAATTCGAGGTTTTCGGTTTCGATTTGGTTTTAGTGTTCGGTCACCGAACCGAACCGAAAAAAACAAATTAAAAAAGGAGGTATTTTTGGTCTTTTACATATAAGGCTATTTATACCCCTTTTAAACACAAAACCCTAATTCCTCTCTTTCTTTTTTCTGACTTCGACAGCCACCATTTACCTTCACTCACAAACCCTACTTTCCCATCTTATTTTTCCTTTTCTTTTCCATTATTTGTTCTCTTTCAATCACAAACCCGTAAATCTAGCCTCTGTTTGGTGTTTTTTTACTCATTATTCAGTCATATCAGATGGAATTCGTAATGATACTTCAAGAAAAATGTGAACTTTATAAGGTAAAATGCTCTATATCGATTTTATCAAAAAAATTAATAGATTTAGATCTAACTTTTTTCTTCTTTTCTTGTTTATGGTTGATATAAAATTTATGAAAATCTCGTATAAGTTTCTTGTCTTTTTAAATTCAAATTAAGTTTAGTTTTTTTTTGAGTTTTTTTAGTGAATATTTGCTATTTTCTGTTTTTTCTACTGATTTTAATTAATCTTTGATTTATAATTTTTTTAGATCTACAAATTCAGACGGAGAACACAAGATGCATTCCTGAAAAGTGTGGGATTCCTGGAAAAGAGTGGGATTCAATTTTATTTCATTGATGTAATGAAAAAATATAAAAGAAATATGTAAAAATTAATTTATTGATGTAATTAAATGTATATATATATATATATATATATATATATATATATATATATATATATATATTAATATGTTAATGTCTATTGGTTTAGATTCTTTGATTTAATTTTTCTGATTTAGATTAAGGATTAAATTTTATGATTTGTTTTAATTGGAGAATCGACCGAACCGAACCGTTAAAAACCGACATTTTGGTTAACCGAACCGAAATAACCACAAACCGAACTAGTGCGGTTTGGTTTTTAATTTATTAGGGGTGGTTTGGTTCGGTTTCAGTATTTTGCACACCGAACCGAACCGAACCGAACCGAGCTCACCCCTAAGGAAGATAATGATATAGAGATAGTCAACGACAGTTGACGTTATTGCACAAGAGATACAGAACGGAAATAAATTCCACGCGCTGACAAGCGTCGTAAAATGAATATGGAATACCTATTATGAACGAAGTTCAAAAGGTCCGCGAAATTTTTTATAGTATCTGTGGTAAAAGTTTCGGGTCAAGCGGAGACCTTTTAAAATTTGAATGCAGATGCGTTTTGGGCAAATTTACAATTTTTGAAAAGTTCAAGTACTAATGTATAAATTAGCCAATTAAGTCTCGAAAATTGCAATTAAAGGATTATTGAAGGAAAATAGAATCGTATTATTTATTTGGATATAAATAATACGTACGTAATGGAATTAAAGTAAATAATTAATCGTTAAGTTGAAATAGAAAGTTTAAAAGAGAAATAGTTTAAATTAGAGAATTGTAGGGTAAAAATGGATAGTTAACCATATATATATATGATGATCATTCAAAGAATGATCCAGAAGAGAAGAGAAGGAGCAGATGATGGAAAGCGAAGGAAATTTGACGATCGATTTCGATCCGCCGCAGTTTCGCCGTTTCTCGTCCAAATCGCGCGTTCTTTATATCGATTTGTCCGAAATTCGGTTCTCTATCTTCCTTAAGCTTCAAATCAAGATAAGATTGAGATTATGATTTCTGGAATTGGAAATTTGCGGGCTGTTTAAAGTGTTAATGTCATGTTCGAATTGAACACATTGTAATTGTCGTTTTTAATAGTTTTGAGTTGAGTTTGGTGCTAAAGTGAAGTGGAAGCATCACAGGATGAAGTTTAAGCACGTCAGAATGCCCGGAAATAGATTACGGGGCTGTGCGAATGACCGAACACAAAAGTGCGCGGGCGCGCACAAAAGTGCGCGGGCGCTCACAAATGTGCGCGGGCGCAAGCAAAAGTATACGCGGAATTTGGATATTGAAAATGGATTACAAACTCCGAAAACACGAAATTTTGATATAGAACATGACGTATAAAACTAGGGTTTTAATGTATAAGAAACCCTATAGTTGGAGATCGATAAAATAAATATGATTATGAGATTATCGAAATTGAGAGTCGTATTTGGAATACGATTGTAATAACCTAAGTTTGTAACTTAGGATTTTAGTACTAAGCCTACGTTTATGGATTAAACGTACAGGTAACTCGACTAAGTAATTGACGTACCGACAAGCTACCAAACCGTCTAGCTGGAGTAGCTGCGTGATCGGACAACGCATGGAGCTTACGCTTGCGGGATTATAATATTGCATATTTGGATAACGGTCACAGTGAGTTTGTTTGTTTACTTTTCGAGTATTTAAAAAGTATATCGTTTTTATATCGTAAATGATTTATATCATTTATTTACATCACATTTGCTTATATCATCAATGTTTATATGAAATTGCATTCATACTTGAATTTAAAACAAGTATAGATCCGATGAAACGTGCCTTCCTATTGGGCGGCAATAGGACTGTGTGATCACCAGTTTTGATTTGAGAAGTTATGAAAAGGGCCCATATTATCGAATATCAAATATCGAACATCAAATATCGCATCGTATCAAAGTTGGAATATATATCAAATTGGATACGAGGTTTAACTCGGTTAAACTATCTCGGGACCCGTATCTAGTGGGTTTAACTCGGTTGAACTATCTCGGGACCCATAACTTGGGATAAAGTGACAGTAGAGGTTGAACTCGTTTGAATTATCTCGGGACCCTACCAATTGGATCTATCGAATTGATTATTATCGTTATTATCGTATATCGATAGATATTTGGAGAATAGGTTTTCATCCGGATCAGTTATTTGGCTGCATTTGGTCGACTCGTTTACATTATCAATTTTGTGTTTTATTTAAATGCTTCTTAGTAAATATGCAAACTCACTCAGTATTTTCCCAAATACTAACCCCTCACTGTTGTTTTCAGGTGACAGAGTCGGTTGAGACAGACCATCTCCTTTGTGTCAGAAGTCGCTTCGGCTTACACAAAGTATGAATTCTTGTAGAGGTACAGTAGTCCATAAGTGTCAGTATATGAGTAGAGTTTTGATTTCTATACCAATTGCCAAAAGATGGAATTGGTTGTATTTATGAGTTGAACAGGGCAGTCCTGGATGTGAGACATCGCACTGTAAGACCCCGGTTCCCGCGAATCATGTTGCATTGGTTTTCAGAAAAGAAATGTGAGATTTCGATAGAAGTATTTATATTAATTAAAGAGGCTTCCTAATAACGTTTTTCATATAATAATATATTTTATTCGCGAAAAATTGATAGTGGTTTTAGGCTTGCTACGGGTTCCAGAGCTACCACTCCCGTTCCCTAGCGCCAGTCTCGGCTTAATAATTTGGGTCGTGACATTATTTTATGTAAAGTTTGCATGAAAAGTGAGTCTAGATAAGTATACATGGTCTCAGGCCTCCATCAATCTGAACCACCTTAACGCGTCGCTCCGACTACCCATGCATGGTTAGGTTATATAACGCAAAGTGAACATGAAAAGTGAGGCTAGATTAGTATGCCTCGTTTCAGGTCTCTGTTAATCTCTACCTCCTTAACGCATCGTTACGATTACCCTTGCATGGTTAGGTTAAATTTCACAAAGTTTGCATGAAAAGTGAGGCTAGATTAGTAGGTCCCATTTCAAGTCTCTTTAATGTGTCGGTTCGATTACGTAAGCATCGTTAGGTTATATTACGCAAAGTTTGCGTGAAAAGTGAAGTTAGATTAGTATATTCGGTGGCAGGACTCCATTATTCTCAACCTCATTAACCGCCGCTCTGATTACCTAAGCATGGTTAGGTTATATTACATAAAGTGTGCATGAAAAGTGAGGCAAGATTAGTAGGTCCCATTTCAAGTCTTTTTAACGCGTTGTTCCGATTACGTAAGAATGGTTAGGTTATATTACACAATTTGTGCGTAAAACGTGAGGCTAGATTAGTATATACCGTCTCAAGCTCTGTCTCAGGCCTCCATCAATCTGAACATCCCTAACACGTCGCTCAAATTACCTAAGCATGGTTAGGTTATGTTACGGAAAATGTGCATGATAAGTGAAGCTAGATTAATATATGCCAGCCCCCATCAATTTCAGGCGAGATTAGTATATGCCGTCTCCAGCACGCTCTCATTATTCCATTAATCACAACGTCCTTAACTCGCCGCTCCTATTACTTAAGCATGGTATGGTTATTATATGCAAAGTGTGCATGGTAAATGAGTCTAGATTAGTATCTATCTTCTCAAACCCGATCTCAGGCCTCCATCAATCTCAATCTCTTTAACGCGTTCAAGAGGATATATTTCAAAATGTGTGCGTGAAAAAGCATATTCTAGTAATTGGCGCTTTAAGGAGGTTCATATTGATTACCTTAGAACCATTTCGTAAATTATATTACGCAAAGTGTTCGTGAAAAGTAAGGGTATGGATTGATTATGTTAGCATGCTATGTTATATTACACAAACTGTGAGTGAAAAGTGAGGCTAGATTAGCACAACCGGTCTCAGTGTGCTTGAAAAAAGAAGCATGATTAGTAGGTCCCATCTAAAGTCTTATTAACACGTCGTTCCAATTACATAAGCATGGTTAGGTTATTTTCACAAAGTATGCGTGAAAACTGAGGCTATATTAGTATGTCCTATCTCAACACTCTTTAAAGTGTTGTTCTGATTACTTAAGAATTGTTAGGTTATATTACGCAAGGTGTGCATGAAAAGTGAGTCTAGATTAGTATATCCGGTCTTAGACCTCCATCAATGTTAATCTACTTAACGCGTTGCTCCGATTACCTAAGGATGTTTAGGTTATATAACGCAAAGTGTGCGTGAAAAGTGAGGCTATATTAGTATAACTTGTTTAAGGTCTCTGTTAATCTCTGCCTCCTTAGCGCATCGTTACGATAACCTAAGCATGGCTAGGTTAAATTTCACAAACTTTGCAGGAAAAGTGAAGTTAGATTAGCAAGTCTTACCTCAAGTCTCTTAAATGTGTCGGTCCAATTATGTATGCATGGTTAGGTTATTTTACGCAAAATTTGCGTAAATAGTGAAGCTAGATTAGTATACCGGGTGTCAGGCCTCCATTAATCTCGACCTCCTTAACGCGTCGCTCCGATTACCTAAGCATGGTTAAGTTATATTACATCAAATGTGCGTGAAAAGTGAGGCTAGATTATTATGTCCCATTTCACGTCTTTTAAATGCGTCGTTCCGATTACGTAAGAATGGTTAGGTTGTATTACGCAAATTGTGCATAAAATGTGAGTTTAGAATAGTATATACCGTCTCATGCCAGGTTTAAGGCCTCCATCAATCTGAACATCCGTAACGCGTTGCTCCAATTACCTAATCTTGGTTAGGTTATATTACGTAAAGTTTGCATGATAAGTGAGACTAGATTAATATATGCCAGCCTCCTTCAATCTCAGGCTAGATTAGTGTATTCCGTCTCAAGCCTAGTCTCAGTTTCTATTAATCACAACCACAACCTCTTTAGCTCATTGCTAGGTTATATTATGTAAAGTGTGCGTGATAAATGAGTCTAGATTAGGATATGTCGTCTGAAGCCCGATCTCAGGCCTCCATCAATCTCAATATCTTTAACGCGTTCAAGAGGTTATATTTCAATAAGTGTTCGTGGAAAACCATATTCTAGTCATCGGAGCATTAATGAGGTTCATATTGATTACATTAGCATCATTCCATATATAATATTACGCAAAGTATGCGTGAAAAGTGAGGGTATAGATTGATTATGTAAGCACGGCTAGGTTATATTACATAAAATGTGCTTAAAAAGTGAGGCTAGATTAACATAGTCGGTCTCAGTCCTCCATCATTTTGAATGTTCTTAGCGCATCGCACCGATTACCTAAGCATGGTTAGGTTATGTTACGCAAAGTGTGTGTGAAAAGAGAGGCTAGATTAGAACAACCCATCTCAAGTCGCTTTAAGAAATCGTTCTGATTACGTAAGCATGGTAAAATTATATAATGCAAAGTCTGCATGAAAAGGGAAGGTAGATTAGTATGTCCCTTATTAAGTCTCATTAATGCATTGTTCAGATTATGTAAGCATGGTTAGGTAATTTTTTTATTAAAGTGTACGTAAAAACCAAGGCCAGAGATTGATTTATTAAGCATGGTTAAATTGTATTACACAAAGTAAGCTTGAAAAATGTGGGTAGATTTATAGACCCTATCTCAAGGCTCTTTAACACATCATTCTGATTACATAAGAATAGTTAGGTTATATTAGCAATATGTACGTTAAAAGTGAGGCTAATGATTGATTTCCTAAGCATGATTAGGTAATATTACACAAAGTGAGCGTAAAAAGTGAGTATTGATTAGTAGGTCCCATCTCAAGTCTCAATAACGCATCATTTCGATTACATAAGCATTGTTAGGTTATCTAACACAAAGTTTGTTTAAAAATGAGGCTACATTTGAATATTCCATCTCAAGCCCTGTTTAAGGCCTCCATCAATTCGAACATCCTTAACGCGTAGCTCTAATTACCTAAGCATGGTAATGTTATATTACGCAAAGTGTGCAAAATATGTGAGGCTATAGATTGATCGCCAAATCATGGTTATATAATATGACGCAAAGAGTGCGTGAAAAAGAAAGCAATATTAGTAGGTCCCATCTCAAGTCTCGTTAACGCGTCGTTCCAATTACATAAGCACGATTAGGGCATATTTCACAAAATGTGCGTGAAAAGTGAGGCTAGATTAGTATGTCCCATCTCAAGACTCTTTAACTCGTCATTATGATTACTTAAGCATGGTTAGGTTATATTTTCACAAAGTGTGTATGAAAAGTGAGTCTAGATTAGTATACCCGGTCTAAGGCCTCTATCAATTTGAACCTCCTTAACGCCTCGCTCTGATTACCTATGAATGGTTAGGTTATATAACATAAAGTGTTCTTGAAAAGTGAGGCTATATTAGAATGCCCCGTTTCAGGTCTCTGTTAATCTCTGCCTCCTTAGCGCATCGTAACGATTACCTAAACATAGTTAGGTTGAATTTCCCAAAGTTTTCATGAAAAGTGAGGCTAGATTAGCAGTATCTCATGTCTCTTTAATGTGTCGGTCCGATTATGTAAGCATGGTCATGTTATATTTCGCAAAGTTTGCGTGAAAAGTGAAGCTAGATTAGTATACCCAATGTTAGGCCTACATTAATATCAACCCCCTTAACGCGTTGCTTCGTTTACCTAAGAATGGTTAGGTTATATTACGTAAAGTGTGCGTGAAAAGTGAGCCTAGATAAGTAGGTCTTATTACAAGTCTTTTCAATGCGTCGTACCGATTACGTAAGAAATGGTTATGATATATTACGCAAATTGTGCGTAAAAACTGCGGCTAGATTAGTATATACCGTCTCAAGCCAGTTCTCATGCCTCCATCAATCTGAACGCCCCTAACGCTTCATTCCAATTACCTAAGTATGGTTAGGTTATATTTCGCAAAGTGTGCATGATAAGTGAGGCTAGATTAGTATATGCCAACCTCAATCAATCTCATGGTAGATTAGTATTTCACGTCTCAAGCCTGGTCAGAGTTTCCATTAATCACAACCTTCATAACGTGTCACTCCTATTACCTAAGCTTGGTTAGGTTATATTATGCAAAGTGTGCGTGATAAATGAGTCTAGATTAGTATATGCCATCTCAAGCCCGATCTCAGGTCTCCGTTAATCTCAATCTCTTTAACACGTTCAAGAGGTTATATTTCAAAAAGTGTGCGTGAAAAACCATATTCTAGTAATCGACGCGTTAAGTAGGTTCATATATATTAATTACCTCAGCATCATTCCATATATTATATTATGCTAAGTTTGCGTGAAAATAGAGGGTATTGATTGATTACGTATGCAGGGCTAGGTTATACTCCCTCCGTCCCACTCTAATTGACAAAATATGGATTTTTTTGTGCCCCATTCTAATTGACAAAACTAACATAACTATAATTTTTTTCCTTTAATTTTCCATCTTTACCCTCATTTGAAGTCATGCCTTTTATGGAAAAATGGTGAATATTTAATGAAAATTTGACTAATATACTAATAGCATTAATTAGCTCTATTATCAATAGAAGGGTATACAAGTAACTCTCTATGTCATTTATTAGTTTGTATTGGTTATTGTAATTTAGTTATTTTGTCAATTAGAGTGGGACGGAGGGAGTATTACACAAAGTGTGGGAGAAAAGTGAGGCTAGATTAGCATAGCCGGTCTCAGTCCTCCATCATTTGTAACCTTCTTAACGCATCGCGCCGATTACCTAAGCATGGTTAGGTTATATTACGCAAAGTGTGTGTCAAAAGAGAGGCTAATTTGGAACGACCTATCTCCAGTCACTTTAACGAATCATTTCGATTACGTACGCATGGTTAGATTATATTACGCAAAGTCTGCATGAAATGTGAGGCTAGATTGGTATGTCCCATCTCAAGTCTCATTGACGCGTCGTTCCGATTACGTGAGCATGGTTAGGTGAATTTTCAGAAATTGTGCGTGAAAAATGAGGCCAGAGATTGATTTTCTAAGTATGGTTAAATTGTGTTAAGAAACGTGAGCGTGAAAAGTGTGGGTAGATTTATAGATCCTAACTCAAGTCTCTATAACGCGTCGATCCGATTATATAAGCATGGTTAGGTTATATTATGCAATATTTGTGTTAAATTTGAAGCTAAAGATTGATTTCCAAAGCATGGTTAGGTAATATTACGCAAAGTGAACGTGAAAAGTGAGTCTAGATTAGTAGGTCCCATCTCGAGTCTCTTTAATGCATCGTTCCAATTACGTAAGCATTTTAGGGTTATATAATGCAAATTGTGTTTGAAAATGAGGCTAGGTTAGTATATGCCGTCTTAAGCCTGTCTAAGGCCACCATCAATCTGGAACTCCTTAACTCGTCGCTTTGATTATCTAAGCATGGTAATGTTATATTACGCAAAGTGTGCATAATATTTTAGGTTGTAGATTGATCACTAAAGGATGGTTAGATTATATTACGCAAAGTGTGTGTGAAAATTAAAGCAATATTAGTAGTTCCATCTCAAGTGTCATTAACGAGTCGTTCCAATTATGTAAGCATGGCTAGGTTATATTTCATTAAATATACGTGAAAAGTGAGGCTAGATTAGTAGGTCCCATTTCAAGTCTTTTTAATGCGTCTTTCAGATTACGTAAGAATGGTTAGATTATATTACGCAAATTGTGCGTAAAAAGTGAGGCTAGAATAGTATATACCGTCTAAACTCTGGTCTAAGGCCTTAATCAATCTGAACATCCCTAACACGTCGCTCCAATTACCTAAGCATGGTTAGGTTATATTATGCAAAGTATGCATGATAAGTGACGCTAGATTAATATATGCCAGCCTCCATCAATCTCAGGCTAGATTCGTATATGTCATCTCAAGCTCGGTCACAGTTTCCATTAATCACAACCTTCTTAACACGTCGCTCCTATTACCTAAGCCTGGTTTGGTTATATTATGCAAAGTTTGCATGATAAATGAGTCTAGATTAGTATATGTCATCTCAAGACCGATCTCAGGCCTCCATTAATCTTAATCTCTTTAACGCGTTCAAGAGGTTTTATTTCAAAAAGTGTGCGTGAAAAACCATATTTTAGTAATCAACGCGTTAAGTAGGTTCATATATATTGATTACCTCAACATTATTCCATATGTTATATTACGCAAAGTGTGCGTGAAAAATGAGGGTATAGATTTATTACATAAGCATGGCTAGGTTATATTACAAAAAGTGTAGGTGCAAAGTGAGGCTAGATTAGCATTGCCGGTCTCAATCCTTCATCGTTATGAACCTTCTTAATGCATTGTGCTGATAACCTAAGCATGGATAGGTTATAATATGCAAATTGTGTGTGAAAAAGAGGCTAGATTGGAACGACCCTTCTCAAGTCGCTTTAACAAATAGTTCCGATTATGTAAGAATGGTTAGGTTATATTACTATGTCTCATTTCAATTCTGCATGAAAAGTGAGGCTAGATTAGTATGTCTCATTTCAAGTCTCATTAACGCGTCGTTACATATAACTTGTGAATCATGTGGGCAGTCTTTAATCGGAATGTCTTCAGGAAGGCACTTGAAGACCACAACACGACCGCTAGAAGTGCACCGAAAGATGATTCCGGCAAGCTTCTCCGATGGTCAAGTTAGTAATTGTTTAAGTGAGAGAAAGAAGTAAGAAGTTAAAGGGATTTTAGAGTTGAGAGAATACGAATATTAACCTTTCTACCTACTTTTCTTAAGCCTTTTATGCTATCTCCTATTTTTATAATTAATGTTTGATAGTGATATGTTTGTGTATCTTCGACATTAATCTGTTTGTTCTCTTTGTCTGTGAAGGGATGGAAGGTACTTGTCAGTGTACTTCCTGTTAGTCTGTCGCCTTGTAATCAGAAGGGGTTCTGCTCGGTAGATCGAGCAGGTCCTTCATTGGTTTGCATTGTGTTCCATTGTTATACTCAGTTTCTCCGAGTATGTTTGTAGATTAGGTTTGCCAAGTCCTGTTTGGTCATCCAAGTGTTTTATACTTGGATATGTTTGTTTGAATATTATACCTAGTTCGGTCTTGCCTGTCTCTTTTTATAGTTCCTCATTTTGAGTTCGGTCCATTTTCCATGTTATTACAAGTCTCCCCAGGTCGCCGGATATTTATGTTCGGGTTTGACCATTTTGACTCATATGTTTGTTTGTTCGGTTTTTGAGTTGTCATCTTTTTAGTTTGCTTGTTGCGTACGTTTATTGAGACGTGTTATCTATTATCTGTTTGTAACTGACATTTATCTTCTACTAGCACATTTATTGAGGTGCCTTGTCATTGGGCTCATTTATTTAAGTGACGTTTCGATTGCCCCCCTCGGTTTCTGTATAAACCTTTGTTCATTTTTTCATTATTTTTCTTTTTCCTCTCTTTTCACTCGTTTCATTCTCCATATTAAGTTGATTTTCCCCAAGTTTTACAAGGTCATCGGTAAGTTGTTCTTCTTTTCATTGTTTTGATCTTAATTTTGTTGGAGTTTCTTCTGGTTTTTTATTTTTTTCCTTGGATTTCTATTTTGTGGAAATATTTAGGGGTTAAATATCTTGGATATGTTGTTTCCCGTTTTTTTATATTGTAGTAATAATATCGAATGAGGAAGATTTCCAGAATTTAACCGAGCAGACGGACCTAGGTAGTTCTAAGGGACCTTAGACAGTAGTAATAATGAGTGCGATAAAGTCGGTGAGAATAAATTGGATGATATGTGTTGTTCCGAGACTACTTCTTGCTCGGCCTAGACGAATTAGGCCTAGGAAATCTAAAACGACCGAGGTTCAGAGGCTAACGATGGACACTACTTTTGCTGAGCTGAACCAGAATTATTTGGACTATCTAGGTTCTAGATTAAGATTGCGGGAGGATGTATTCTTTAGAGTTGTCTCCTCCGGGTGTGGCCATAAATGCCAAGGTTGACTCGGATTATGTGGTCCTTTGTGTTGAACACCTTCATTCTAGTGTTTGGATTCCCTTTCAGCCCGACCTTGTTTCTTTTCTTAAATTCTACAATACACCCCTGAGCCAATTCCATTCTAATGGAATTAGGCATTTTTTCACTCTTCGGGCACTGTATTCGGAAAAGAAAATTCCCTTTTTTGTTTGTCTTGTTGCTAGTATTTATGGCATGACTTTTAACGGGGCTTATGATTTTTCATATTTCAAAATATTAAAGTCGGAACTGAGGAAGGTAGTTGATAAGGTAACGACCTCCTTGAAGAGATTTAGGATAGACAGGTTCCGACTTAAGCATGTGAGTGCATTTTCCGAGTTTCCTCGTGCCAGGTCTTGTGTTCCTCCGGAGCACACCTTAATTTGGAGCAACAAGTCTCGCGAAGAAGCTCACGGGTTGCTTCAAGGATTGTTGGTGGAGACTGGCCCTGTGAATACTACCGTCATCCTGCCTCGATTGAACATAGTTAAGTTTGACCTCAAACGTGAAGGTTGTGTTCGGCTTGTGTGTTTATTTATTGTTCTTCTCGGCTTGTGTGTTTATTTATTGTTATTCTCGGCTAATTTTGTCTTTGTTTATCTTGCAGTTATGGATATAAGTGCTTTCAACACCACCCGTCGTGTTTGGGTTAATAAGGGACAAACATCCCAACCTTTATCTACTATTTTACCGAGATCGTCTGCTTATCCGAAATCAACCATTGATGCGGCCAAATTGGCTGATATGGGAGCTTCTGCGACTGTGCCTGTTTTGGCGCCTGAGAATAAACGCAAACGCCTAAAGACAACATGAAAACGCCTGTCTGATGTTGGTAGTCTTCGCCTATCTGCCGAGATAGAGGCATTTGACGAGGATCTTTCCGATGGAGTGAATAAACAGGCTGATCCAGTGGTGCTTGCTTTGAATGCCAAATTGGATATTGTAAAAGCGTTTGGTGGGGTTGTTGATAGTCAACCAGAAGTGGGGGTTGAGAACCTAGCTGACCAAGGTGCGGCTCTTAAGCAGGCGAGGAAGGGAAAAAATAAGGTCGGTACCGAAGCACGAGCTGCCGATGCTATTGGGGAGCTTGTTCTGAACCCTTTGGGGATGGCTCAAAATTTGAAGAAAAAACTTATGCTGAATCGGTTGAGAATCTAACGACTGTCCGGTATTCGGCCAAGATTTGCTCGCTGCCTAAGGATGTTGATGGTTTGAAGATGACGCACCCTCGAGACTTTCTGGACGGTAGCTTTTCCCTTGCTTTCCAAGTATGTTAGTTTCTCTGTTTTTTGGTATTTTTTTTTTCTTTTCAATCTTCTTTTTCTTGTTGATATATTTTTTAAAGTCTATACTCTTCTCTTTTTTGTAGCTGATTAATCACCTGCTTTGCGCTCGGTCATTCCAAGATGACCTTGTTAATCAAGCTTCTGCCAATAGCGAGAAAGCCGAGACTGCTGCTGCCTCCCTAGAATCGTAGCAGCTGGCCCAAAATCTGTCCTAGATAATCATTTGAAGGAGTATAATGCCAAAATCTGTCCTTCATAGGAAGTTTTGTACACGCGCTTCCGTTATGGTTGAAACTACTTCTGCTTCCACGCATTTTGAGAAATGGTCGACAACGACGATTAGGAATCTTCATTGACCGCTGAATGTCGAAAATGGGCCAACTATGTCAATTCCCCAAGTACTGAATGGCCATGGGCTGATTATAGGGCTCTGCTCGGTCGTTGGTTGGTGATGCACATTTTTATGATACTGTATTTTTCGCACTTATGCACTAGGTCAGGAGCGTCTTATGCCAAAGTTAGCAAATAATATCCTTGCAGCACAGCTTTTCGACATAATGCCAGATGAGAGATGTGGCTACCGCACATACCTTCATGCATCTCGGCTAAGACGTATTTTCCTTCTACAACTGTGAGACACCTAAACCAGGGGTGTGAAAATGATTTTTGATACAAGATCCGGTCTCGGTATGAGAAATGTGGTGCTCGGCGCTTGACCTTTCTTGCCATGCTTTTATCCTCTGGTAGACTCCCATTTTCCATATATGCTATTATGTGCTCCATCCATTAATCTAATGGGTGAATTAGGAAGATTGATTCTCGATTCTGGATGGTGTTGAAATTTTGAACAGAGTAAGATATGCCCGGTATTATTTCTTTTGCTACTCCGACCTTGGCCAGTATGTCTGGTTTTTTGTTTTCTTTCTTGGGATCTGTTCCAATTCCCACTCCCCGCTATCCTTGGTTAATTTGGCTAACAGTTCCTTAACTCTATCTATGTACTTCTTCATGTCGGGGTCTTTTACCTCGAATAATCCGAGTACCTGATTGACTACCAGCTACGATTCACTTTGAATCTTGAGACTAACATTGCCATTCTCAGACCTGCTATCAAATCTTTGTTCTCCACCGAGTTGTTTGTAGCTGGGAAGTTTAAGTTGATCGAGTGTTGCATTTTGATGGAATGTGGTCCTTTTAGTACCATCCTGGTTCCCAATCCTGTCGTGTTTGAGGCCCCATCGACATCTAGAATCCATCGAATCATGTTTTCGTCTACCTCTGCGGGCTGATCGTACGTTGTTGTTTCAGCCAAAAAGTCTGCTAGGATTTGTGCCTTCACAGATGATCTCGGCTCATATGTGATGTCATATGCTCCCATCATGATGGACCAATTGACCAATTATCCTTATGTTTCTGGTCTCCCAGGGTTTTCTTGAGTGGTTGATTCGTTCGGACTACCAGAGTGTGAGCTTGAAAATATCTTTTCAGTTTATCCAGAGTTAGTATGAGTGCAAATGCAAATTTCTCAATTTTTCTATACCTGTGCTCGGGTCCCTTCAATACCTTGCTTGTATAATACACTGGTTTTTTCTCTCCCTCTTCTTCCTTGACAAGTGACAAGGCTACTGTCTCATTGGTGACCCTCAAGTATAAGTATAGAATTTCTCTTGGCAATCTTCATTCCACTCAAAGTTTTTCACTGTTCATAGAATTTTGAAGAATAAGAGACATTTCTTATCCGAGTTTGACACGAATCGTCCGAGAGCGGTGATTTTGCCAATCGATTTCTGAACATCTTTTGTCGTCCTTGGTGCCTTCATGTCTATAATTACTTTTTTTTCTGGGTTTACTTCGATACCCTTGTGCAAAATGAGGTAACCTAGGAATTTTCTTGTTGGAACTTCGAAAGCACATTTGTCCGGATTCAGTTTGAGCTTGTATTTCTTGAATTTTTCAAACACCTCTTCTATGTCCTTTGCATGGTCTTCTACATTTTTTGATTTGACGATTATGTCATTATAAACTTCCATATTTCAACCGATCTAGTCCTTGAACACAAAATTCATTAATCGTTGGTAGGTGGCCCCAACATTCTTCAGCCCAAAAGGCATTTGTTTGTAACAGTATGTTCCTCCATCGGTTACAAAGCTTGTTTTCTCCTCATTGTCTTTGTGCATGGGTTTCTGGTGGTACCCTTGCCCTGCGTTTATGAATGAGTAGACTTTGTAGCCATTTGTTCATTCGACCAGTTGATCGATGTTTGGTAGAGGGTAGATGTCTTTAGGGCATGCTCGGTTAAGATCTGTAAAATCTATGCATAATATCCACTTCCCGTTCGGCTTTCTTATGAGCACCACACTTGATAGCCACTCCAGATAGTATACCCTTCTGATGAACCCAGTAGCTAACAGTTTGTCTACCTCAGCTTTGATAGAAATTTTTCTGTCGACAATGAAAGCTCTATTCTTCTATTTCAGGTTGGATCTACGTTTAGCCTATGTGAGATGATAGCTGGGACCACTCCCTCTATCTCTCCCGGTGTGTTAACGAATTCCACTTTGTTCTTGACTAACATACTAGTTATCTTGTCTTATACTGCTTTTAGCAATTCTGCGGCTATCATTACTGATCTTGGATTGACCCCTGCTAAGTCTATCTTTTCTAACTTTACATATGGCTCTAGTTTTCCTTCGTCCGAGTCTGGTATTTCCATTGTTTCTAATGGCTAGCGTTGCAGATGCGCCCTTCTTAGACACCTGGTAGCACATTTTGGCTATGTTATGCCTCCCTTTGATTGTTACCACGCCTTTCTTCGTGGGTATTTTCATTGTTTTGTATTAGATACATGTAACTGCTCCCGTGCACTAAAGTATTGGTCTGCCTAGGATGACATTATAGGCTAGTGGCATCTCTACTATGGTGAATAATGAATTGAATTTTTGGTAATGCCGACTAGACCTCCCTCCGGTGTTCTGTTTTCTTTTCCCAACTCGACTGTTAGTTTGGCTATGCCTTCTGCTCGGCTGGTGCTACTCCCAGACCAACCAAAGGAGTTCTTACTGGTTTTAGGTTCAGCACTAGGAATCCTATTGCTAGGTATGCCTCTTTTGTGATGAGGTTCACCAAGCTTCCTTCATCCACCAACTGCCTCATTACCTTTAAATTTTATATTACCCCTGAAATTACTAGGGGATTCTGATGTGGAAAATCCACGCCTTCGCCATCTGCCGGGCCAAAGCTAACCTCGGGTAGAGGTGTCGCTACTGTTATGTTAATCACCATTTTTTTCTTTTTACGCCGGCCATGCTTATAGTCGGAGTCTGCCATGCCTCCTGATATCGTGTTAATTACTCATACTACAATTTTTCTTTTCGATGCTGGCCCTTCTTCTCTTTTACCGCTTTGATCTCCTCGGTTATTTCCTCCCGCGCTGCAAGTTATACTTTGTGCTATAAAATCTTTCAGGCGCCCAACTTGCACTAATCAGTCGATATCTTTTTTCAAGCTTCCGCACTCATTAGTGACATGTCCATGTCCGTCGTGAAACTGACAATATTTCTTTTTGCCTCCCTCGTATTGCAACTTCGGTGGTTGTCGTACTATTTCATTGTTATTTAGGATCCACATCAAGATGTGCGATCTTCGTGTTAAGAGGCATGTAGGCCTGATCTTTTATCCTGACTGGTTTGTGGCTTTCTGTTTGAAAAGGCGTTGGTGGTCTTTGTCCCTTGGGTTTGAACCTACCATGCCGGTTGTTTTGGCTCAAGAATGGCCATGCTGCCCCTGATTGTGCAGCTGAGTTGGCAGCCTTCCTTATGCAATCCTCGTATAGATTAATAAAATTTTATGCCCGGTTCATCAGTTGACGGTAAGTTTCTACTGGGTTTGTGATCGGGTTATCTTAGAATGTATTCATGGTGGTGTTGTCTTTTATGGCGTTTATGGCCGTATCATCATTCAGGTCTTCTACTAGTATGGCCTCTTCGTTAAACCTGGTAATGAAGTTTTTCAGGCTTTCACCCGGTTTCTAATAGCACAACTTGAGGTCAGTAGACGTTTTCCTCCTCTGTATGATCAGCACAAAGTGAGTTGGAAAGGCCTTTGCCAATTTGTCAAAACTGTGAATTGATCCATCTTTCAGACTTTGGTACCAGATCACGGCCGGCCCTTTAAGTGTTGTTGGGAGAATCTTTCACACAGATACCTCGGATATGGAAAATCATGGTTACTTGGAAACAACTCAAGCGGGTTGTCGGGTAACTACTTCCACTATAATGGTCTTGGCGTTGGCATTTTATTGTTTAAAGGGAAAGGTTCATCTCATATTTCTACTGCCAATGGGTTTCGAATTTTAAGGTAGCTCATCTTGTTTGGCTCTCTCCTCTTGAATGTTTCCATCTCGGTTCGCACCCTCTTCATTATTTCTTGTTCCATGTCCTTTCTTTGGCCAGATCCGTCGCCCGAGCTATGCACATTCTCCTCAATTTCTACTCTCCTCCTCGTCTTTCTTACTTCTTCGGGTGTTTTGTGGTATGTTTTCCTTCCTTGGGACCTTCTGTTATGGCTGGTTTTTCTCTGGGGATGTACCATCAGGGGCCGAGTTGAATATGGGTTGTTCTTGATAAAATTCTAGGGGTGAGGAGGTGCCGTCAGCACGTATGGCGGGGTGGTGGTTTTTCTTTAAGAAGTGGTTAGGCCGGGGGCCGAGCTTGACCTTGTTGAACTTGATGAAGGAATGACAATTGCTGAGCATAGTATTCAATGTATTCTTGTACTTGTGTTCGAGTGGGGTTTTGGTTTTCTGTAAAAGGCGTTTATTAGGGAGTTGAAGTCATGACCGAGGTCAAGGTCAGGTTGGTGGGTGCTAAGCCGGGTCGCAGGAAAAATGTTGGGGCATCTGAGGTGTTGGTGTGAAGAACGAGGTTGATGAGATAGATCACGAGATGGGCATACCCCACTGATACTGAGTAGTGACTCCAGATGTTGTGCCCAGGTGGATGCCACCACTCGATGATGTTACCAGGCAGGAAGAACTATCGCCAATACCTCTGGGTGTAGAGGCGTTGAGCCCATCTCCAGCTATATTGTCTTGGGTGCCAGTATCTCGTGTAAGGGGATCATCGCCTTCCGTTCTACTTATTTTCCACCGACCGCCGTTGAGATAGAAAGGGGGAAACTTCCTTACTTTCTTTCCCACAGATGGTGCCAAATGATAACCTGTGAATCACGTGGGCAGTCTTGAATCCGGAATGTCTTTAGGAAGGCACCTGAAAACCACAACGATCGTTAGAAGGGTTCCAGAAGGCAATTCTGGCAAGCCTCTCTAACGGTCAAGTCAGTAATTGTTTAAGTGAGAGAAAGAAGTGAGAAGTGAAAGGGAGTTTAAAGTTGAGAAAAAAGAATAGTTACCTTTCCACCTACTTTTCTTAAGAATTTTATACTATCCATTATTTTTCTAATGTTTGATAGTGCTATGTCTGTGTATCTCCGACATTAATCTGTTAGTTCTCTTTGTCTGTGTTGGGATGGAAGGTACTTGTCAATGTACTTCCTGTCAGTTTGTCGCCTTGTAATAAAAAGGGGTTCTTCTCGGTAGACCGAGCAGATCCTTCATCGGTTTGCATTGTGTTCCATTGTTATACACAATTTCTCGAGTATGTTTGTAGATTAGGTTCGCCAAGTCATGTTCGGTCATCTGAATGTTTTATACTTGGATTTGTGTGTTCGGATATTAGACCTTGTTCGGTTTTGCCTGTCTCTCTTTATAGTCCCTCATTTTGAGGTCGGTCCATTTTCCATGTTATCAGTTACGATTATGAAAGCATGGTTTGGTTAAATTTCACAAAGTGTGCGTGAACAATGAGGTCAAAGATTGATTTTCTAAGCATTGTTAAATTGTATTACGCAAAGTGAGCGTGAAAAGTGTAGGTAGATTTATAATTCCTATCTCAAGTCTCTCTAACGCGTCTTTTCGATTACATAAGCATGGTTGGGTTGTATTGCTCAATCTATGCGTTAAAAGTGAGGCTAAAGATTGATTTCCTACCCATAGTTAGGTAATATAAAGCAAAGTGAGCGTTTAAATGTGAGGCTAGATTAGTAGGTCCCATCTCAAGTCTCTTTAACGCATCGTTCCGATTACGTAAGCATGTTTATGTTATATTACACAAAGTGTGTTTGAAAATGAGGCTAGATTAGTATATGCCATCTCAAGCCCTGTCTAAGGCCTCCATCAATCTGAACCTCTTTAACGCGTTGCTCCAATTACCTAAGCATGGTTGTGTTATATTACGCAAAGTGTGCATAATATATAAGGCTATAGATTGATCACCAAAGCATGGTTACGTTATATTAAGCAAAGTGTGCATGATAAGTGACGCTCGA
Source organism: Mercurialis annua (assembly GCF_937616625.2). Taxonomy (NCBI): domain Eukaryota; kingdom Viridiplantae; phylum Streptophyta; class Magnoliopsida; order Malpighiales; family Euphorbiaceae; genus Mercurialis; species Mercurialis annua. The sequence goes on from NC_065571.1 coordinate 19,219,970, forward strand.
TTAGTAGGTCCCATTTCAGGGCTCATTAATGCGTCGTTCCAATTACATAAGCATTGTTAGAATATATTTCGCAAATTGCGCGTGAAAAGTGAGGCTAGATTAGTATGTCACATCTCAAGAATCTTTAACGCTCCGTTCTGATTACTTAAGCATGGTTTGATTATATTACGCAAAGTGTACGTGAAAAGTAAAGCTAGATTAGTAGGTCCTATTTAAAGTCTCATTGACGCGTCGTTCCAATTAGGTATGCATGGTTAGGTTAAGTTTTGAAAAGTGTGCATGACCAATGAGGCTAGATCAGTATGTCTCATCTCAAGACTCTTTAACGCGTCTTTTTGATTACTTAAACAAGGTTAGGTTATATTACGCAAAGTGTGCGTAAAAAGTGAGTATAGATTAGTATACCCGGTCTCAGGCCTCCATCAATCTAAATATCCTTAACACATCACTCCTATTACCTAAGAATGGTTTGGTTATATTACCCAAAGTATACGTGAAACATGAGGCTCGATTAGTATGTCCCATATAAAGTCTCATTAACGCGTCGTTCCGACTACGTAGCCATGGTTAGGAAAAATTTCACATGCTGTGCATGAAAATGAAGCCACAAATTTATTTTCTAAGCATGATTAAATTATATTACGTAAAGTGAGCGTGAAAAGTATGGCTAGATCTATAGATCCCATCTCAAGTCTCTTTAATGCGTCATTTTGATTACATGAGCATGGGTAGGTTATATTATGCAAAGTGTGTGTGAAAAGTAAAGCTAGATTAGTAGGTCACATCTCAAGCTCCTTAACATTTTGTTTAATTACGTAAGTATTGTTAGAATATAATTCACAAAGTGTGCATAAAAAGTGAGGCTAGATTAGTATGACCCATCTCAAGACTCTTTAACATGTCATTTTGATTACTTAGGCATAATTAGGTTATATTATGCAAAGTGTGCGTGAAAAGTGAAGTTAGATTAGTAGGTCCCATCTAAAGTCTCATTAACGCTTCGTCCCAATTACATAAGCATGGTTAGGTTATGTTTCACAAAATGTGCGTGAAAAGTGAGGCTAGATTAGTATATCCCATCTCAAGACTCTTTAACGCGTCGTTTTGATTGCATAAGCATGGTTACGTTATATTACACAAAGTGTGCGGAAAAATTGAGTATATATTAGTATCCTCAGTCGTAGGCCTTCATCAATCTTAACCTCTTTAACGCATCGCTCCGATTATCTAAGCATGGTTTGGTTATATTATGAAGAGTATGGGTTAAAAGTGAGGCTAGATTAATAGATGCCAGCCTCCATCAATTTCATGCCAGATTAGTATATGTCGTCTTAACCCTGGTCTCAATATTCTAATAATCACAACCTCCTTAACGCGTATCTTCTATTACCTAAGCATGGTTAGGTTATATCACAAACAGTGTACGTGATAAATGAGTCTAAATTAGTATATGCCGTCTCAAACTTGATTTCAGGCCTTCATCAATCTCAATCTCTTTAACGCGTTCAAGAGGTTATATTTCAAAAAGTGTGCGTGAAAACCATATTCTGGTAATCGACGTGTTATGGAGGTTCAAATTGATTACTTTAGCATCATTCCATAGATTATATTACGCAAGTGTGCGTGCAAAGTGAGGCTATAGATTGATTACATAAGCATGTTTAGGTTATATTACACAAAGTGTGCTTGAAAACTTAGGCTATATTAATATAGCCGGTCTCAGTTCTCCATCAATCTGAACCTTCTTAACACATCGCGCCGATTACCTAAGCGTGATTAGGTTATATTTTGCAAAGTGTGTATGAAAAACAGAGGATAAATTGGATAGGCCCATCTTAAGTCGCTTTAACAAATCGTTCCGATTACTTATGCATGGTTAGGATATATTACACAAAGTGTGCGTGAAAATGTAGGCTAGATTAGTATTGTGAGCGGAGCAGGGTTCGAGGGCCGCTCGCCCAAGGCTTATGGCTGACTTCTCGATCTGAAGATGGTTTAAAAAATGGAGTCGCCACCGTAGCTAAACTAGGATATTCCTTTTAACTGACTAGGTAACCTTACTCGTTTATGGGTAGGATTACTGTGCATCAGACCAAAGACTAGGGTTCATGGACCTCCCAGAGACTCTTGTGCTTGGCTTATATGTTACCGGTTTGATTTACTGGACTTATTTGTTTTTTTATCTTATCTCAATATTATATGCAGTTCAAAGGATATGAAAGCTGTAAATAAACAAGTATGAAAGCGTGTAAACAGGTTTGACCCGCATATGACTCGATCTGGACTAGCATTTGAGGCAAGTAGTAGATACTCCTAAACATACATCTAACCTTAGAGGTTTCTAGCAAGTAGCAAAAGTCTGGCTGGTCTGGATATTTTACATGCACAAAGACCGGATGTAAACGTTAGATTGATTGATTTTATTAGGTGATCTAGAACAACCTATACAACCGTTAGTATTGTTTTTGTCTTAGTCCTAAGATGTCTAAGTGACTGGCTGGAATTGCATTAATTTGGCTAATTTATGTGATTAGTCCTTTAACCGGTTATTATTTGATTTGGAGTGCTTTTGGAAAGCGGTAAACAATACTGGCATGCTCAGGGGCAGTTTTATATACATACAGGGTTAGGAATACTTTTTAACCTCGTTTACTTTGAGTGCCTGGCACTCGTGTAGGTTTTAACCGTTGCTCTAGTCAGAATTGGTTGTCGGTTAGATCACAAGAGTTGTGCGTCTCGTCGATCCGGTTTGACTAGTTTGATGGTTTAATGGGCCCGAAATCGACTCTGGGTGTTGCTGGTTTAAAGGGCCTCGGCTCGTGGGCCCGATTTATACACTATGTTATATTACTGGACTTGTGAGTCCGTTTTACATCGGGTCTTTCCCATTACATTACATAATATTAAATTATACTTAATTGTCTACGTCTGGGTTGAAACTGGGCTTGATTCAGAGTCTGTATGAGCCCGAAAACGCGTCTAGAAGTTCGGATCAAAGTCTAGAAGATCTGGGAGGTGTTCTAGGAAGGCTGACGTATATATGAGTTACTTAGAAAGTTAGCATGTCCCATCTCAAGTCTCGTTAACATTTCGTTTAAATTACGTATGCATTGTTAGACTTTATTCCAAAGTGTGCGTGATAAGTGAGGCTAGATTAGTATGACCAATCTTAAGGTGGTTTAGTGAGTCAAACAATTGAAGGTAGATGACTTATACATGGTATTTCATCAGAGTCAATTTTATATCATCTAATTCATAAGTTTACATATGTCCATTGACTTGTGGCAACATTATCTTATATATAGTTCATTAGAGTTTGATGCTCTTTATCCTTAGATTTTTTATGAGCTTGGGAAGCGAGATGTGTTGGCTCTAGTTGGTTGTACATAGAGATAGGGGTTTAACCTAAAAAGGATTTATCATTCCAGATGAAAGGAGACAAGATTCTATTTTATCTCGAATTGTTCTTGATGGATTGTAAAACCTGCAGGCGTATATATGAGTTACTTAGAAAGTTGTTTCTAGTGAAACTCATATATATCAAGAATAAGAATGGAGAGATGAGGTCATATGATAAAGAAAAACAATGTTTAACTCAACCGTGACACTAGTCGAGATCATAATTTTAGATGAAGGGAATTTTGAGTGTACGGTAATTATGAATATTGATTCATAATTAGTGCATCAAAACATTCATCTTTATTTTTGGGCCGAGATATATTGATTGACGTCACTCTCAATTTACAGGAGTTAATAATTAATGGGATTTAATTAATAAATATAAGAAAGGTGTTTTTTATATCTCTCGTTGCCATATAGATGTGAAACTAGTTAGTCACACACACAATAGGGTGTGCAACCGATTGAGTATACAAGAGATTTATTGCATATAGATAATAACATATCTCATAAATTAATCTAAGATGAAAAACAAGTACAAATAAGGGACCAACTTTTAAGAGTTATATATTAGTATGAACCTAATTGTATTTTATCCATGATTAATCTGATTAGTGATGTGATGATGTCATGGTGATGATGTAATATGGTGGCAACAATTTGCTTGGTGTGTGACAGCTAGAATGTGAGGTGTTCGAGTTTTTCCATAAACTCTAGCCTCCAGAGGTTGCGTTTGCTCATTCTACATACCACACAATATAATACACAACTCACTACAACACCAAGTTGTAGAGAGAGCAAACACTTGAAGGAGTTCCAGCAATCACCAATCATGAAAAAGCTTGGCAAAGTTTTCATACATCTGAGTAATGACGTAATCATGGCAAGTGTTTGAGCTTATGGTTTCTCGGCAAGAGGAACTCTTGTGGATTACTTTAAGACGAGGATCCAATTGGACGCATACTCGTGTGGATGAGCTTGAGGTCACCATACTATCAAGACTACAAGAATCGTTGGATAATCGGAATAGTTATTCTTCTTACGATATCTAGATGCGTGATTTAATTACTAGATTATACGATCATCGATTTTTAATTGAAATGATCAATTTCTGGATCCAGATTATTAGAATTTTAATTTTTAATTAAAATATACGATTCAGACCCTCATGTCCAGTTGCCCCAACAGACTATCATGTCCAGCCTTCCTCTTCTAGAACGTCCTTCCACACCTTTCATCTCCCTTTTGTCAGATAATGAGCATGGTGTCGCTGATGCCTTGGACGGTCATTCCATCCATGCTACTACTGCTTCTCTGGCCACTCTTATGATGATCATGCCTGTTGTTTCTTCAGCTGGAGCATTATCATTAGTCGCCACTGACTTTGTGTCAATTGTGGTTGTGTCATCTCCGGCGATTGCTTCGTCCGTTTCTCTCGCTTTGCTTTCATTAAAGGGAGGTAAGAAACGTCTTGCTACCCGCCGAGATGTTCCTTGTCATACCTTTATTGCTAATGGCGGGGTTGTCGATAAGCACTATTTCATTCTTTCCAAGGGGGTATCCTTTGGATTCTGGTCATACTTGTAACTCGCTGGCAGCGTACCTTCGTAGTTGGTGCACCTTGTCTATTTCTGGGGAAGTTCCTGGCTATGTTGGCGCGCATTCCCTATACATTGACGCTCTTCGGTTATTGGAAGGTATGTTTCGTTTGGAAGATGACCTAACCCGTTTGTCGGCCTGGGAAACTCTCATGCTAATTTGAACGCTCAATTTGACAAAATCTCTCTAGTGTTGCAGAAGATTGAAGACTTACCTCGCCGTTAGTCAGCGGAGATTGCCTCCTTAAAGGCCTCTAATGATTACCTGAAGGCCGAGCTTCATGACAAGAATGTCGCTGCCTCTTCACTAGAGAAGCATCTCGATTTGCGGGGAAAGCAGGTTGAGGGATTGCAGGGTTCTGCTCGGATGTGGGAAAATCATGTGGCTTATATAGATAGGGTCGAGGCGCTCGCTGAACGTGAGCGTTTATAGTTAGCTTGCCACACCCCGGAGAGTCGACTTGAAGAGGCTACCGAGGTTGTTCCATTGATGTTTCATCACTATCATCGGGTTGTGCGATCGGCTATTCTAAAGGCCCGTCCCTCAGCGGATATATCCTTTCTCTATGTTGATCTGGTCCGTTTTGAAAGTCAATGTCTTTCTGCCTTGTCTGCTCATAAATCCGCTAGCGGTCCTTTGACTGCCCCTTCTCCTTCCTTGATCTATGTCCCCACTTATCCTTTTATGGTCGGGGATTGTTATTTTCCCCCCGTTTCTTCCCCAATCCAGGTGTCACGGCTCAATAATCATAAAGTGTGAAAAGGAAATATGGATTTAGACGATACAAGTTTCGAAAAACGCATACGGACAGTACGATAAAAACAAACATTCAAAAGAGATTTGACTTATGATACAAGATCATGAAGTCAATAAGTTAACCAAGTAGAGTGTCGATAAGGAACAAGGATAAAGAATCTTTTCACTCTACATCAACTAGAGTGAAATTGTGTATCATAAGAAGATAGATGGCAATAAAATAACAAACATAAGATTGAGAGTAATAGAACTACATGTGAAACGATTACTGTGGATAAGTAATCTGAGTAATGCAAGCAATGAATCTTGCTACAGAAAAGTAGGTAGTAAGCCGTAAGAAACAACAAAACACAGAAGTTCAAAGAACATGAGAGGTTATGAGGACGACAATTTGTAGTATCCATAAGAGATTAAGTGCCGGAACCTGCAAGAAAAGTAGTAAGAGGATAAAGAACAAGATTTTTAGTAATTCCAGTAAAAGAACGTCCGCGGTACGCCAAAAAGATTAGTGATAGTCGTATTCAAACGACGTCAAATATATGGAAAAGGAGTAGGCGTGCAATGCAACGGATGACATAACATTTGAACACATTTTTGCTAATAACAGTTCATTAGAATGGCCAGCTAAAGGCAAGCGATTCCGAGAAAGAGGTATCAAATCCTTCTCGAATAATTCAACCGCAAGCGACGGAAGTGACCAAAGTGCCTGTCATATGAAGAAAAATCAGTAAAGAGCATCAGTATGCAAGTATGAAAGTTGTGGATAAAGAAGGTACCTAGGGTAAGAGCTCCTAGAAGAAGTTAGTCCGTAAGAAGAGTACACATGAGCAGCAGAAGAAGATATGAGTTAGAAATATTCGTATTAGTTTACCTTAGATACGTGGCAAAAGTTTTAAATTCGAGGACGAATTTATTTTAAGGGGGGGGGGGTGAATGTAATACCCCAAATATTTTAGAATAATTAAGTTGTGCCATGTGTCGTGAATTTTGATAAATTAAGTTAAGATGGATTTAATTTAATGATATCAGGAATTTAAAGTAATTTTTATTGAACGGATTAGCGGGATTAAAGGAAAAGGGTTAGAAAATTAATATAAAATAAATTATAAATGCCGAGATAAGAATTAGTTCGCCAAGGTCCGCGAAATATTTTATAGTATTTGTGATAAAAGTTTCGGGTCAATTGGAGACCTTTAAAAATTTGGACGCGGATGCGTTTAGGATTAAATTGTAAATTTTGAAAAGTTTAAGGGCTAAATGTAAATTAGCCAATTGAGCCTCGAGAATAGAAATTAGAGGAATATTGACGGGAAATAATAGTTTTAGAATTTTATTATTTATTGGGATATAAATAATACGTACGCAATTGAGTTAAAGTAAATAATTAATCATTAAGTTAAAATAGAAAGTTTAATAGAGAATTGATTTAAGTTAAAGAGTTCAAGGACCAAAAGCGACATTTAGCCAAATATATATGTAACCTTCATCATGAAGGAATTGTCCAGAATCCTAAAACCTTATCAGTTGATTTCTTCGTTCCTCTCGCCGTTTTATTACGGTTCCGCCGCTCGATCTCCGTTTCTCGTCCGTTTCTGACGTTCTATAGCTCGAATTGATCGGATTTCAACGGGTAATCATGGTAAGCTTGACGTTTTTCTGTTTGAATGGATATTTTTGGAGTTATATCGAGTTAAAGTTTTAGGCCATGGAACGATTTATTCGTTTTAAATGGTTTTAGGATTAAATTTGGATGTTTTGAATATAGATTAAGCGTTATGGATGTGTTAGGATCGTTTTTATATCAAGCACGTCAGAAACGGAGCCAGGGTGAAAACCCACGGCTGTGCACCGCACGGTCCAACTGTGCGAACGCACGGTCCAACTATGCGATCGCACAGAAGGACTGTGCGAACGCACAATCTTGAGAGACTGTGCGAACGCACAGTGAGACTTGCGCTCTCACAGTGTTTGGCCGATCGACGTGTTTTGGGGAATTTGGACGTTTTCGTGTAAAATTATCGGAATTGATTAGTTTATCGACTAATTGTCGATTAGTTCGAATTATTTAACCTAACGAGGTTAAAAGAGAATTTATTTAAAAATGATATTCGATCCGTAAACGAGTTAGAAACTGTTTATCGGAATGTACGTGGGAAGCACGACGATTAATAAAAGTAGTGTGTCGTGTCTCGAGTCTAGAGTCAATCTTAGAATAGGATTCTGACGTAAGTCAATTATTTTAAAATAATTTTAGATCCGGCGAGGTAAGGAGCCGGTGGACCAGGAGCTCGGGAAGCTAGACGTTTCTGAGCACCAGAGTATTTTGGAATAAGCGGTCACTGTGAGTTTATACGATTTGCTTTTAAAGTATTTATTAAGCAATTATGTTATATTGCTTTATATTTGAATTGCATGTTTTATATGCGAAATTTTTATATGAATTGCGCATACGCTTGATTTGAAACCAGTATTGATCCGATGGAACGTGCTACCTATTGAGCGACAATAGGACTGTGTGATCACCAGTTTTGATTTGATATAGCTTTGAGGTGATTATGAATATGAAATTTGAGATTTGAGGTATAGTTCGATACGAGCGAGTACTCGGCTACGGTGTAGCACAAAGTCTATATATCTAGTGGGTTAGACCCACCAGTGAGTTGGACTCACAACTTGATATTAATGATTGGGTTGCACGATGAATGATTAATATGTTTGAGGATTAGGGTTTCAATCGGATCCTATACTTGGCTACATGAGGTTTGAACGTTATTGCATTGTTTTATGATTTATAAGAATACTTATTAGTAAATGTATGAACTCACTCAGTATATTCCCATATACTGACCCCTCACAGTCTTTCTTTCAGGTGAAAACAATTTGAAGAACGGACTTCCTTTCCTTGTTTCGTAAGTCTACAATAGTAAAAGGGTATGTCAGGGATGTTTTCTTCGTAGAGCTGCAGTAGTCGGTAGATGTCTGTATAAGATGTAAGATTTAAATTCAAACGGTATATTTAAAGGGGCAGTTCTGATTTGATATAAAAGTATATATATTTTTTATTTATAAAGATCATATTTTAACCGTTTGATTTCTTTAACCAATTACCATAAGTGGAATTGGTTACGATTATGATTAGAGACAGGGCAGTGCTGGACATGGGATGTCGCTCAGTAAGACAATAGTCTATAAGAGTGATTCGCGACAGTTTTCAGAAAGCAATGAAGATATTTTGATATTTATAATAATAATGTTTAAAAAGATATTCTGAAAATGTTTTATATAAAATAATATATTTAATTCGCGAAACATTTATAGTGTTTTTAGGCTTGCTACGGGTTCCGAAGCTACCACTCCCGTTCCCTAGCGCCGGTCTCGGCTCAATAAATTGGGTCGTGACACCTGGGACTTGTTGCTGCTTCAGTTGCATCTCTAGCTCCTGCTTCTCGTGATGCCGTTGTGGCAACTAATTTTTTGCCTTCTTCCGGTGGTGGTACTTAATAAATAATATTTCAAGTGTTTTGTTGTTCTATCTTTTTTATGTATTTATTATTTATTTCGGAAGTGCGACCTCCATTTGTGTTGCACACTTCTTTATAATACTTTGCTTTTTTTTTCTCCTGATATTATTTGAAAATGTTGTTGTTTGTTGTTTTCTTCCTTTCTCTCTTCTTCTCTTCTTTTTATGAGTAAATTACTAAGAAGCCCCTCATATTTGATATAATTCACACTTTAGTCACTCTTGTTTGAATGTTAAATCTCACTTTTGTTTCCGCCAACAGTTTAGTCCTTCCGTCCATTTTTGGTGTTAGTCAACAAAGTCAAAAGATTTATGAGTAAATTAATTTTCAAACATGAAGAATAAAATCGTTGAAAAAAACAAAAATGATGGAATAGATCATTGACAAAAACAAAAGTGGGGGACCATATAGTTTCGTTAAAATTCTTGACTAACATTAAAAGTGGATGGAAGGACTAAATTGTTGAATGAACCAAAAGTGAGGGGTCATATTGTTTGATTTTCAAACAAGAGGTAATAAAGTATGAATTATGTCATATGTGAGGGGTGTCATTGTTGGGTTTTCTAGGTTCATAACGCAGTAAAATTTCAATTTTTTTGTCAAAAACCCAAGTAGGATTCATGTAATTCGAATAGAAGGACATGTTGTACAATTAAAACTTACTTGAATGTCGAATTCAATCAGCAATGTAGAAAGGAAGCGAGGTGGTTCACTTTGGTGATACCTTGCCTCATATCAGAAATGCCTCCAAAAGAAAGCGTCCTCTACGAGTATACACACGAACAGACCGTTTCCAACACTAGTGCTTGTGTGCTAGCACTATTGCTTCACCAAGCAATTATGAATTTAGTGATTTAAGAATTTTGTATCTTTAAACCCTATTCGTATGTGTGTATTTATAGGCATACAATAATATTAGGGTTTGAGTCAAATACATGTATTTCAATTTTATTGTATCATTCTATATTTTGTAACTCTATAAGTTGATATCTATCAGAACTCTTAATGATAAATATACTTAATTAATTATCTTCAAAAGATAATACCTCAAAAATAACCATTATCTTTAATTTTGAAATTCACTTAATTAATAGTTATTTATATTTAAAAATAACATTTGTATTTAAATAATCTAGTTATAATCTAGTTATAATTAAGGCAACTTTTTATCTTAAAACGAATTAACTATTAATTCAACTTCATAACTATATATTCAAAATATATCTTATATATTTATTTATCATATTATTTTCTCAAACTTATAAAACTCATGCATGTTTTGGGCATTGTTCTTAGTGTGCGACCTTATAGGTTCATACGACGTTGGCAGTAGGCCCGAAATCCTTATTTCGACCCACAAGTCATAAGCGACCTCTAGCAAGACATTATGACTACCCAAGTTATATGAATATCGATTATCAGATTTAACCATTTACAATAATATTTTAATCCTTTTGTCTCACGATATCCTGATTGAATATAAGGCATAGAAATGTCATCCTTATAATTTCAATCATTAGTTTCCCGATTCCAAGTATACTGAAAATGATAACTCTTTATCATTTCATTTAGCATGGTCATGCATTTCCTTCAGTCTATCTTTTTCAAGGGGCCCATAGATATCTTACTCAAATAAACGAGGGACAAATTCCTTCTCAGTCACTCACACTTCTCACATAGTTACTTTCATATCCAATGACAGTCTATTCCATTATCCTGTTAAAGATAATGTAAGGCTGTATCAAAATGTGAAATAGCTATGTAGAAATCGATGGTGATTTCAAGGTCAAAAAATTATACTAATAGAACTATAATGAGAATTACTTATGACAATGATCTATGTAATATTCTCAAAATGGGTCATCCATTGCCTTATTTCTTAAATAGCACTTATGATTTGACTTAATATCTCATATACATGCTTAGTAAAACATAATCACTAGTCAACATCATACTAGTCTGAATGTTCTATTAAGACTAGAGATAGATGGAATATAATTCTTTATTAGACCTAAGGGTTCTACTATCAAGTCAGATACTTGATGACCTTAGAAAAAATTAACCATTCAAGTATTTTCATCATAATATAAAATGATAATAAAAGTTCCAATAAATTAATAACAAAAAGATAAAGTCAATACATGGTCAAACATGATTGACCTAGTGCATATCATTAACAATCTGCCACTTGCACTAGTCCCAATCTATACCCATGGACCTTGTATCTCATATGTTGGATGTGGAAGAGCCTTGTTTAACAGATCAGCAACATTATCATTTGTTGAAACTCTGCATATCTTCACGTTTCCTCTCTCAATGATTTCTCGAATGAGATGATAACGCCTAAGTATCTGTTTGGATCACTGATGTGATCTGGCCTCTTTTGCTTGTGCTATAGCCCCATTGTTATCACAGAACAAGTTCACTGGATCGAATATAATAGGAACAACTCCTAATCCTGTTATGAACTTCTTGATCCAAACAGCCTCCTTAGCTGCGTCTGAAGAAGCTATATACTCAGCTTCAGTTGTAGAATCATTAATGGTGTCTTGCTTTGAACTTTTCCAGCTGAAAGCGCCTCCATTCAAACAAAACACATAACCTAACTGTGATTTATAATCATCTATGTCAGTTTAGAAGCTGACGTCTGTGTAACCCTTTACAATCAACTTATCTTTCTGACCACCATATATTAAGAATGCATTCTTAGTTCTTCTCAAGTACTTAAGGATGTTCTTAACTGTTGCACAATGACTTTCACCTGGATTTGACTGGTATATGCTTGTTATACTCAAAGCATACGAGACATCAGGTCGAGTACACAACATCGCATACATGATAGATCCAATAGCATAAGCATACGGAATATTACTCAAGCAGTCTCGCTCATCCTATGTCTTTGGACAATGAGTCTTGCTGAGACTGATGCCATGTGACATGAGCAAGAGTCCTCTCTTGGAGTCTTGCATACTAAACCTGTTTAATACATTATCAACATAAGTGCTTTGACTTAGGCCAATAAGTCTTCTAGATCTATCTCTATAGATCTTGATGCCTAATATATAAGCAGCATCGCCCAAGTCTTTAATTGAAAAACAATTCCCTAACCATGATTTAACATTTCCGGACTTCTCCAGACATCTAATGGATTTTTTAAGCTTGCAAACCTTTCGAGACTTCTCTGGACTGGCAAAACCCTCAGGTTGTGTCATGTACACATCCTCAAGTAGATTTCCATTAAGAAATGCCGTTTTGACATCCATTTTCCATAGCTTATTGTCATAATATGTGGCTATAGAAAGGAGAATCCGAATCGATTTGAGCACAGTAACTGGTGAAAAAGTTTCATCATAGTCAATTCCATGTATTTGTCTGAAACCTTTTGCAACAAATCTTGCTTTATAGGTATGCACATTGCCATCCATGTCAGTCTTAATTTTGAAGACCCATTTGCACCCAATGGTTCTTACACCATTCTCGTCAGGTCAACTAAGGTCCAAACTTGATTATTGTACATGGATTGCATTTCAAATCTCATGGCTTCGAGCTATTTTTCAGAGTCAAGACTATTTAAGGCCTCTTGATAGGATGTATGTTCTTCTTGATCCTCAATCATCACATCATTGTTTTCAGTAATGATAAATCCATATCTCATAGGATTATGACGTGTTCTATCAGACCTCCTTTGACCTTCTGGTTCTTGTTCAGGTTCAGCAATTGCCTGTTGATTCATTTAAGGTTCCATACTTTGTACAATGCTACTTTGTGGTTCTTGAATTTCTTCAAGTTGTACTATACTCCCACTGGTTCCTTTGGAAATAAATTCTCTTTCCAAAAAGACATCATTTCGAGCAACAAACACTTTGTTCTCATAGCATTGTAGAAGTCATATCCATTAGTTTCTTTAGGATATCCAACAAAAAGGCATTTGTCAGATTTGGGTGCTAATTTATCTGAAATTAGGCGCTTCACATAAGGTTGACATCCCCAAATCTTAAGAAAAGACAAACTAGGAGTTTGTCCAGTCCATATCTCATATGGTGTCTTATCAATTGCCTTTTATGGAACTCTAATCAAAATGAATATAGCGGTCTATAAAGCATAACCCCAAAATAAGATTGGAAGATCAATATGACTCATCAATGATCGAACCATATCCAATAGAGTTCGATTTCTCCGTTCAGACACGCCATTCCATTGTGGCATTCCAGTTGGAGTCAATTGAGAAATGATCCCACAATCTCTTAAATGATCTACAAATTCTTAGCTTAAATATTCACCACCTCGATCAAATCTTATTGTTTTAATATTTTTACCAAGTTGATTCCGTACTTCATTATTAAAGATTTTGAACTTTTTTAAAAGATTCAGATTTAGGTTTCATTATATAGACAAAACCATATCTACTGAAATCATTAGTAAAAGTAATGAAGTACTGAAATCCACCTCTAGGATTTGTACTTAATGGACAACATACATTTGTATGTATAAGGCCCAATAAGCTTTTAGCTCTTTCACCTTATCCAATAAAAGGTGTTCTTTTCATTTTTCCCACTAGACAATATTCACATGTTTCAAAAGATTCATAATCAAATGAATTCAAAAGTCCATCTCTTTGAAGCATCGAAATGCGTTTCTCATTTCTGTGGCCTAAACAACAATGCCAGAGATGAGTAGCGTTTAAATTATTTGACTTAAACTTTTTAGTATTGATGTTATAGATTGATTTTTCATTAATGTCTTGAACATTTAAAATATAAAGACCACTAGTGCGTGGAGTATCCATAAATAATGTTTATGCGAAATACTGCATTTATTATTCCTAATAATAAATTCAAAACTATCCTTGTCCAAACAAGAAATAGAAATAATATTCCTACACATGCTAGGTACATAATTACAATAATTCAAAGATAAAATAGGTCCACTAGACAAAGATAACTCATAAGTCCTTACAGCTAAAGCAGCAACTCTTGCTCCATTTTTGACTCGTAGGCTCACTTCGCCTTTTTAAAAACTTCTACTCCTTTTGAGACCCTACATATTAGTACAAATGTGAGATCCAGATCCAGAATCTAATACCCATGAATCAGAATTAGAGAGATTAATTTCTATAACATGAATACCTGAAGTGGTAGTCTCACTACCCTTGTTCTTATTCAAATCATCCATATATTTCTTGCAATTCCTCTTCTAATGACCAGGTTGCTTGTAGAAAAAGCAAGTTCCTTCCTTTGGCGGTTTTGCTTTGGGTTCATTCTTGGTCTTGGGCTTTAGCTTTTGTATGACTTCTTAATGCCTTGAGAAGCCTTTCCCTTTCCCTTACCAGACCTTTTCATACCCTTCCCTTGTTGACCATGAGAATATCCTTGATTTCATTCTTGATGCTCTTTTAAGCAGTTTGAAGCATCCCATACAACTCTATGATGGTCTTCTCCATATTATGCAATTGAAGTTCATGATGAAACCATCATAAGCCTACGACAAAGACTGGAGAACAATGTCCACATCCAACTCTTAGGGAATTGTGAGACCAAGCCTGTCCAAATGTTCAAGATGACCTTTCATCTTCAAACATGAGGACTGACTAAGCCGATAGTATTCAACTTGCAAGAAAGCAAACCGTTGATGGTATTGAACCTTTCAATTATTGCTCTCTCTTGGAATATTTCCATGAGATCAGCAATCATATTTCCATCATTTGCTTTTGGAGCTCATTCTTCATACATCCAAGCATAATGAATGTGACATCAGTGGAGTCATTGAGATGCTTCGTATAAGCATCCCTTTGAGCTCTAGTAGCACCAGTAGCTGGTTCCTCAGGGAGGGGTTGATCAAGGATATATTCCTTTCTTTCTTGTCTAAGAACAATTCTTAGGTTTCTGTACCAGTCCAGAAAGTTAGTGCCATTGAGCTTATCATTCTCAAGGATTGATCACACTGATAAAGTTGTGTTTGAAGCAATCTCTACAACAATTAATATACAAATAGCATTTAATAAAATGCACAATAAAATCCCCAGCACATATATCCATAATTCAGATAAAACCCTTAATAATAATTTCATTGATTGAAAAATAATAGTGGGACAAGATCCATATTTCACCCTGCTTCAAGTAAGCTTTGGCTTATCACTTAAAATGTGGTTATTTAGGTAGGTAACACTTTACTAGTTACATTTTATGCAATTCTTGAATATAAAATATTAACATCACATATTATTTAATATTCTATCTAATACCCTTGGTTCAAAACCATTTTGATAACCTAGTTAAATCTAATCAAATCAGACATATGGATATCACTTTTTATCCATCTTATCTTACATAGATGAGTTTATATATTATGCTTTGGAAATATCCTATATATAGCAATCCAAGTCTTGATCAGTGTTGTTATATTGGGATGTATTTAAAAGACTTAATATTAAATAAGCATTTAGTTAATGTTATCCTAATTGATTATCCTATTTTATCACATATCAAATAATCATGCAAAGCATATAAACAATAAGATAAGCACAAAACATGTTTATTCAACTATTTTAAATTATATTTAACAATCATCACATGAATATGTTACTCATGATAATTTAAATCATATTTTATAATCATCATTTAGAGTATTAAAATAAAATACATGACAAAAACACGCCGAATTAAAAAGGGGCAACGGTCATTTGTAGGGTGTATCAGCAGGGTCCAAGGGGCAGCGCCCCTGGCGGGGTCCGACGGCAGAGCCCCACGCGGCGGTCCAAATTTTTTTCTCACATTTTACACTTAACAAAATTAAAATTTCTTTATCCGAAATCAATAATCTTAATTGATTATGGTCTATTTTAATATGTTCGAAACTGATTAAAATAACCCCCAAATCCAAATTACTGCATCTTAATTACATTATTATAAAACTAATTAGAAACAATTTATTTAACACTTCAATAAATACAGTTTAATTGATTCAGCTCAAAACAGAATTCAACACAGTTTTACAAATTATGTTCAAAACATAATAAGCACATCTTTACTAATAGAATGAAAAGAGTTCCATAAACAATTTACTATTCCTATTCAAAAATAGAATTAATTCATTCATACTGTTTTTTATAGAGATTAATTATACTAATCACATAAATGATTCAGATTTTAAAATCGAATTAAATTTGTTTCAAAAAAGCTTCAAAAACAATTTCGGAAAACAGTCCCTTTTCTAATACAGAATATATGATTAGCATATATCACATATACACACAAAATTTCATTAATCAAATTAAAAGGGGCTCTGATACCATTGTTGGGTTTTCTAGGTTCACAACGCAGCGGAATTTCAATTTTTTTGTCAACAACCCAAGTAAGATCCATGTAATTCTAATAGAAAGACATGTTGTATAATTAAAACGTACTTGAATGTCAAATTCAATCAGCAATGTAGGAAGCAAGAGAAGTGGTTCACTTTGGTGATACCTTTCCTCCGATCAGAAACGCCTGCAAAAGAACGCGTCCTCTAGAGTATCCACATGAACAGACCTTTTCCAAAACTAGTGCTTGTGTGATAGCACTATTGCTTCACCAAGCAATTACGAATTTAGTGATTTAAGAATTTCGTATCTTTAAACCCTTTTCCTATGTGTGTATTTATAGGCATACAACAATGCTAGGGTTCGAGTCAAATACGTGTGTTTCAATCTTATTGTAACACTCTATATTTGATAACTTTATAAATTGATATGTATCAAAACTCTTAATTATAAATATACTTAATTAATTATCTTCAAAAGATAATACCTTAAAGATAACCATTATCTCTAATTTTAAAATTCATTTAATTGATAGTTATTTATATTTAAAAATAATATTTATATTTAAATAATAACAAATAATTAAATCTAGTTATAATATAGTTATAATTAAGGCAACTCTTTATCTTAAAACGAATTAACTATTAATTCAACTCCATAACAATATATTCGAAATATATCTTATATAGTCATTTATCACATCATTTTCTCAGACTTATAAAACTCATACAGATTTTGGGCCTGTTCTTAGTTTGCAACCTTGTAGGTTCATACAACGTTGGCAGTAGGCCCGAAATCCCTATTTCGACCCACAAGTCATAAATGTCCTCTATCATTTATAATAACATTTTAATCCTTTTGTCTGACGGTATCCTAATTGAATATAAGGCATAATACTATCATCCTTATAATATTCAATCATTAGTTTCGCGATTACAGGTAGATTGAATATGATAACTCTTTATCAATTCATTTGGCATGCTATATAAATGAGGGGCAAATTCCTTCTCAGTCACTCACACTTCTCACATAGTTACTTTTATATCCAATGCCAGTCTATTCCATTATCCTATTAAAGATAATGTAAGAGTGTATTAAAATGTGAAATAACTATGTAGCAATCCATTGTGATTTCAAGGTCTTTTGGATAACTCTTTTGAGTTTATGTCTATCAAATATTCCTTTTTGATAATTACACATACATATTAATTATTATTATTATTATTATTATCATCATCTTCAAAAGATAATACCTTAAGAAAAATACTTATCCTTGAATTTCAAATTTCAATTAATATATATTTATTATTATATATATTACGAATTATATATATAATAATCTATTGATCACTTAATTCCATTGGGCTTGTACAACCCATGACTATTTTCGGCCTGCTCTTAGTGTGTGACCCTGTATGTTCATATAACGTTGACAATAGGCCCGAAATCCCTATTTCGACCCACAAGTCATAAGTGGCCTCTATTAAGACATTATGACTACCCAAGTTATATGAATATCAATTATCTGATTTAACCATTTAAAATAATATTTTAATCCCTTTTTCTCACGATATCCTGATTGAATATAAGGCATAGTTATGTCATCCTTATAATAGTCAATCATTAGTTTCCTGATTCCAAGTAACTGAAAATGATAACTCTTTATCAATTCATTTAGCATGGCTATGCATTTCCTTCAGTCTATCTTCTTCAAGGGGCCCATAGATATCTTACTCAAATAATTGAGGGACAAATTCCTTCTCAGTCACTAACATTTCTCACATAGTTATTCTCATATCCAATGACAATCTTAACCATTATCATGTTAAAGATATTGTAAGAGTGTATCAAAATGTGAACTAACTATGTAGAAATCCATTGTAATTTCAAGGTCAAAGGATTATACTAATATAATTTGTAATGAGAATTACTTATGACAATGTTCTATGAAGTATTCTCAGGATGGATCGTCTAGTGCCTTATTTCTTAAATAACACCTATGGTTTGACTTAATATCTGATATACATGATTACTAAAACATAATCATCAGTCAACATCATACTAGTCTCAATGTTCTATTAAGACTAGGGATATATGGAATATAATTCTTTATTAAACCTAAGGGTTCTACTATCAAGTCATATACTTGATGACCTTAGAAAGAATTAATCATTCAAGTATTTTAATCATAATATAAAATGATAATAAAAGTTCCAATTAATTAATAACAAAAAGATAAAGTCAATACATCATCAAACATGAATGACCAAGTGCATATCACCAACAGTCATAGTAATTTGCTCTTTTTTAATTTAATTGTTTCTTGCAAGGTTTGTTTCTCAATTTATGTTGTCGTTGTCGTGGTTGCCTTTTCTTCTCTCTCATTTTTATTTTATTGATATTTCCTTATCATGTAGATTTTCATTTATCTTGGTTGTTGCCTTGTGAGATATGTTTCTCATTCATATTTGGTCGTTGCCTTCTGTGAAATGTTTCCCATATATTTTGGTTGTTACCTTATGAGATATTGTTTACACTAGCCCAACAACATTATGGGTCAGAGCATCATATGGGCTTACCAAGGGAAGCAGGCCCTAAAGAAAGCCTTTTTAGATTAGTTTTGCTTTATTAGGAGTTTGCAATTCATTAGGAGTATTTCACTTGAGGAATAGTAATTCTAGTTAAATTAGAAATCTTCATTTTGTAGAGCTATAAATAGCTCAGAGTTTCATTATTTTTGTATCAACAAATCAATCAATCAAAAACCAAGCCCAGTGCTTTTTATTCCGCAATCCCCAGATTGTTTTAATTTAGGAGTAGTTTTCAGTATTAATCTCGCCTGAGTTCATAACTCCCAGATTATTACTACTTAGATCACGTGGTTAAGTGTTTTTAACCAAAGAAGCCCTGTGAATATCTACATAGGTTCGTTAAAGTATCAAACCTCACACCGATCCCAATTATAAATTCAAAGATTCGAGTCCGGATTATTTCCAGGCGAATATCTTTTGGGCGACTCCACTAGGGACACAGTTTATGGTTAGCACAAAAACGGACGTTAAGGACGATTCCAGGCACGCTCGGTCTATACGCCGACAACAACTGAAGGGAGGTGACGGAGTAGAAGATTCTGACTCGGACAAATCAGAAATCATGGCCAAGGACAAACAACAGGTTAACCAATCGAACAAGGTGTCGAATGCTCGGGCACTGATGGGAACCTCCAGACGGACAAGAATGATGATGCATCCGATGATGCGATGGACTACTCGAGCCAGCTTCCCCCATCTCTCCCATCTTTGTCATAGGCCGATTTTTCGGCCATGAGGGTCGAGATTACCCAAGAGAACAAGCAGATGTTCAACAGTGCGATGCATCAGATGTCTGAAGTGATGAAGAACATCATGGCCGATCAAGCATCGGTCCAGCGGCAGATCCAAGGTAATTTAGATGGCCTCAACAAGGCAATGGAAAACTTGGGTCGACTCTTTTCTGGGCAGTCCACTGCCGATCAGGGTTACGGGCGGGCTGAACAGAACCAGACACTGAATCGTTTCAGATACCAGGTAGTTCGGCGGAAACAATGCAGCAACCCAGTAAGTTGGTGTATACTTATGGCTCGGTCAAGCTTTTGACGAGACAGGAGGCTGAATCGGCTGGAAGAGCCGATCACCCGGGGGCAAGTACTTCAGCTCCCCAAGGCGAACCCAGATCACAGGGGGCCGCAATTGGAGCCAACACTCAAGAACTAAATATGGGCGAACGTTCGGCTATGGAAGATAGTGAGCCAAATATTTAGAATCAGGGGCAACTCATGGACATGCTGGAAAATCTTGGGGTCGATTTAAAACCGATGACTCGCCCTTCGTATATGAAGCTTTATCCAGATTGGATCGATAAGCTGTACCCTTTCCCAAGGGGATACAAGGTGCCCGAGTTCAGCTTGTTTTCGGGCGCAGAACGGGGGCAATCGATGGTCGAACATGTCGCCCGTTTCTCAGCTCAATGCGGCGAAGATGCGGATCACGATTTCTGGAAACTCCGGCTATTCGAAGATGGCCATTACGTGGTACTCAAGGTTATCACCAAACTCGGTGGAAACCTGGAAAGATTTGGAAATCCTCTTCCATGAGGAATTTTACAGAGCGCCACCTGATGTCACCCTTGCCGATTTGGCTCGCATTTCGCAGTTGCCAAGCGAATCGGCAGAGAAATACAGCGGCCGATTCAGAAATCTTAGAACAAGGTGTTCCACAAAGATGTCTGAGGCCGATTATGTCCCAATGGTGGTAAGAGGGATGAGTTTTTCCATGAGGGAGCACTTTGAGGGGCACCGGTTTCAAGACTTATTCGAATTAACGAGTTATGAAAGGCTTCTTCAAGAGAAGGAACAGAGGCGAGGGGCTTCCAAAGGTACCTACTACAAGGACCAACTAGACATAGCCATGGTATCGGAAAGTGAAGATAACAGCTCAGAGGATGAAGTCTATGGCCGAATTCTTGGGCACTAAACCCCTGGAATGTTCGGCGCTAAGAAAGCCGGGTTTCGTCATGAAAAACAAAATTGCGGTGGTATAGAAGGATTCGATTTGACCAAAGATGACGAGATCTTCGATGCCTTATTTAATGATGGGAAGATCGCCCTCAGCGAGGGTCACGTGATCACACCACCAGAGGAATTGGTCGGAAAGGATTATTGCAAATATCACAACTCTTGGAGGCACAGTACGAACAACTGTGTGAACTTCATGAATGTGATCCAGAAGGCGATCAATGAGGGGAAACTCTTATTCCCAACTAAGAAGGAGGCCGATGCGAAGTACGTGTCCATTAACACTGTTCGGCCCCATTTTGACAGTTTTCTGGAACAAGGGCAGATACAGAGTAAGTGGAATCTGAAGGAACCTAAGATTAGGGTGGAGACAGACGGCTCCAAATGGCGAGCAGAAAAGGGGCGATCCCAACAGCAGAAGAGAAAGCGTCATAATTCGCCCACCGCAGAGATGACTTGCCCATCATGCAATACTTGTTTCGACGCCAAGAGGGCCCCAAAAGTAAGGGAGCATACCAAGACATTTAAGCCCAAATCGCCCAGAGAACAGTGGCAGAAGCACCAGCCACAGCGGGAGTCTAGGACAACAGTGTTCAAAAGGATCTTTCGGCTAACGGAGGAGACCCCTCGTATGACAAAAATCCAAAAGAGGCGAATGCAGAGGTTAAGGCAGGAGTCAAGGGCCAATCACAACGCGGCAAAGTCGCCCGTACAACGCTGATTGACACTAGAAACCAAGCGTGGGGGCATACCCATGGCCGAGAGATTGGGCAATAGGGCATGGATTGAAACAACTACCGAGCCGCATGAACGTAGAACCTCGAAGATGAGAAAAGTATGGGTTCCAAAGAAAGTTGTTGGAAATGAAGAGACAACCGGTGTGACCCGAGAGATGGAGGCCCCTAAGACCGAAACGGATGCTGGCGAAAAACGATCCTACAAAGACATTCTTGTTTCTCCCCAAGATGGTCAGTTAAAGGAAAAAGTACCAAGGGAAGTAATCGTCTCACAATAAAAAGGGGTGCTGAAGGCATGGGTCCCGATTGTCAGGGATGAATTCGGAGTGAAAGTAGTTACACTTCCTGATTCCTATAGAAGTAAGCCTGGACAGAAGGGGACGTTGGAAGGTGATGTAATCATCCCATAAGACGACAATGCCGATAGCACGGCATTGGGATCACTCAGTAAACCCCCAACAAGGATGACTCGGCATATTCGACCATTGTATATCAAGGCCGATTTAAACAGGGTAACGATCAACAGGGTTCTTATTGATAACGGAGCAGGGGTGAATATACTCCCAGCAAAGATGCTCAAGAGACTCGCTATAAACCGGGATCAGTTGGACCCAACTGACGTTTACATGACCGACTTTGCTGGAGGCGAAACGCCGGCTGAGGGGTACATTACTCTCAGGATGAAATTCTGGCGCGTAAAGACCGAAGAGGGTTTCTTCGTGGTTAACGCCAGGAGCAACTACAAATATTTCTCGGGCGAGATTGGATTCATTCCAACATGTGCATATCATCCACCATGCATCAAATGTTATTTATATGGCGGGAGGATGGTGAGGCCAGAGTTGTACAGGGCGATCCCAATCCCTTCGGCGAGGACCATAATGTGCTAGAGGCACGTTTGTATGACGACGAAGTGCGGAACATACAGTCCTTAGTTCTAAAGGGGAGGCGAGCGTACCCCATTTATTGGTCAATTCGGATCGGCCAGTGTCAATTATCCTTGGGGGCAACGACCAATCCACTATCATCAACCCTTTAGAATGATAGTACGCCATAAGGAATTGAGGGAAAAGATCAGGCAGCTGGTCTCTTTGTACGAAGTTGCATCGGCCGAATGCATTTATGAGGACCAGGGACAAGACCCAACGGGATCACTGAAGATTGGGGACATACAGTTGGCAACAGGTAAACTGGAGGACGACCTCGCCCAGGTTCAAGACGAACAGTTAGAGATAAACTTGGGCTCAGACGAATGGCCCATACCTATATATATCAATGCGGGGTTAAGTGCAGAATTCAAGGAACAGCTGATCGCTCTTCTCAACGAATACCGCGATTGTTTCGCCTGGTCGTACGACAAAATGCCAGGCCTTGATCCAAACATCGCAGAGCATAAGCTCCCTTTGAAAAGCGGTTTTCGGCTGTTTCGACAACCCCCCAGGCGAATGTCAAGAGAGGCAGATACCCTTATCCAGGATGAAATCAAGCGGTTGGAAGATGCCAAGTTTGTTCGAGAGGCTCAGTATACCGAATGGTTATCTAATATCACACCCGTGATGAAGAAGAATGGAAAATTACGGGTATGTGTCGATTTTCGAAACCTCAACCTGGCCACGCCTAAGGACGAATACCCAATGTTAGTGGCCTATATGCTAATAGATATAGCAGCGGGACAACCGGTGCTTAGTTTCCTCGATGCACATTTCGGGTATAACCAAGTGCCTATCAGCAAGGAAGACGTGTCTAAAACAGCTTTTCGGTGCCCTAGGCCGATCGGAGCCTACGAATGGGTCGTTATGCCTTTCGGCCTGAAGAATGCGGGTGCTACCTACCAAAGGGCGATGAATAAGATGTTCAGGGGTTTGGATTGCCTTGAAGCATACATCGACGATGTAGTAGTAAAATCGAATACCGAGGAGGTTCATTTGGCCGATCTACGAAAAGGGTTCGACCGCATACGGTCCAAGGGATTAAAGATGAACCCTCTTAAATGTGCACTCGGAGTATCGGCTGGAAACTTCTTGGGTTTCTTGGTTTACCAGCGGGGAGTAGAGATAGATAAAAACAAGGCAAAGGCGATCATCAATGCTGAACCACCTAAAACCAACAAGCAACTTGTGAGACTCATCGGTTAAATAAATTTCCTAAGGCGATTTATAGCAAACACAGCGGGGCGACTTCATAGTTGGAGTGTTTTACTACGAGGAAAAGAGACAGATCAGTTCATATGGACGAACGAGCAGCAAAAGGTATTCGACGATTTGAAGGAATACTTGGCCAAACCCCCAGTCATGACTCCCCCAAAGCTGAACAAGCCATTGTTGCTTTATTTATCGGCTGCACATGAATCTTTGGGGTGTATGCTCGCCCAAAAAGATGATGGGTTGAAAGAGCGGTTTACTATCTGAGTCGCGGGCTGACCGATACAGAAATCTGCTATGCTGACATAGAGAAAATGTGCCTTTGTCTATATTTTCCGTGCTGCAAGCTCCGATATTATATGTTGCCAGTAGTGGTATACGTATTATCCCAGACCGATGTTATTAAGTATATTTTTTCAAAACCATACTTAAGAAATCGGATTGGAAAGTGGGCGATTGCTATGTCCGAATTTACATTGGTATACGTTCCTCAAAGAGCAGTGAAAGGGCAAGTTCTAGCCGATTTTTTAGCCGATCATCCTGGTATCACCCTTAAGGAAGAGACCATTAGCTACATCGACATAGCCATATGGGAGATGTGGTTCGATGGGTCCAGGACTGGCCAAGGGGCAGGTGTCGGAGTAAACATCGTCTCGCCCTTGGGGGCATCTTGCCAGCTGTTGTTCAAACTTCACTTTGACTTCACCAACAACCAAGCAGAGCACGAGGCCCTGATATTCGGCCTTGAGATTTTGGCCGAACTGGGGGCAAAGGCGATCAACGTAAGAGGTGATTCTTTGTTGGTCATCAAGCAAGTGATTGGGGAATTCAAGTGCGAATCTGAGCTCCTGGTAAGGTATTGCAACAAGGCAAAGCACCTGATTGGAGGCTTTCAGGATACAAGGTTAGAATACACCGAGAGGGCTGACAATGGTATCGCCAATGATTTGGCTTAACACGGCAGTGGGTATAAGGTGAATCTTCAGTTCGACGCAATCGAAAGAGAAACGCCGAATCTCCATACTTGGGGCATTACCATCGATGAATGGATTTTTTCAGTATATCAATTGGATGTCACCCAAGATTGGAGGACCGAAATTCTAGGATGGTATGAAAAACCAGATCAGGCGAATAGGAGGCTGAGGACCCTGACCCTAAATTACGTTGTTTTGGCAGGCGAGCTATGCAAAAAGGGCTGTGAAGGTTTTCTTTTCGGGTGGATCGGACCAAAGGAAGCAATGTTAGCAATGGCCGAGGTACGTGAAGGGATAGCGGGCGCTCACCAGGCGGGCCCGAGAATGAGATGGTTGATCCATATATACAGCTTCTACTAGCCGAAAATGGAACAAGATTGCATCAGATATGCGAAAGAATGTGAAGCCTGTCAGAAATGTGGACCGATACAGCATATCCCCGCAGAAGAACTTCATTCCATCATCAAGACATGACCGTTTAGAGGATGGGCAGTCAATCTCATAGGGAAAATATATCCCGGTTCGTCAGATGGTCATACATTTATTATAATCGCCACATGTTATTTTACCAAATGGGTCGAAGCAAAGCCTTTGAAATCGCCCACGCAAGAAGCTGTGATCAAGTTCTTTAAGGAGTATATCGTTCATCGACGTGGTTTGCCCGAATCAATAACCACTGATCAGGGGACGATGTTCACATGAGGCGATTTGGTAAATGGAAAATCCGAGACAATGGCATGTTTTCCTATCAGAAGCAGTATGGCCGAATAGAACCAGCCAAAAATCGGCCACAGGGACCTCACCTTTCAGGATGGTGTATGGACATGATGCTATGTTGCCAATGGAGCTGACTGTAATGTCTACTCGCTGTTTGTATCAAAATAAATTATCCAAGGATGATTACTTTGATAAAATGGTGATAGAATCCTTGGATCTCGACGAGGAAAGATTGGTAGCATTACACTACCTCGAAGCTCAGAAAAGAAGAGTTGAACGAGCATACAACAAGCGAGTAAAGCCAAAATCATTTGCTGAAGGCGATCTGGTATGGAAGGCAGTCTTGCCTATTGGCCATAAAGATAGGCGATTCGGTAAATGGAGTCCAAACTGGGAAGGCCCTTTCATCATAACTACCAAGTTGACATGCGGCGCTTACGTCCTGGCGAATATTGATGGGGAAGAGCATGACAGGATGATTAACAGTCAGTTCCTAAAGAAGTACATTCCTAGTTGTTGGGCGAATATTGACCGACGGTTGTACTTTTATCGGACGTTTTAGGCCGATAGACGATTCTATTAAGGCCGATATATGTAATATCAGAAATTACATTGTACCTTCGGCCATGTAGTGTTACAATTGAGTTTTTTCAACGGGTCCTCCGTTTTTCTCAACTTATTAATAAATAATTCATAATGTTAAAGCTTAAATTTATAATATCGGACTGTTTGAGACCGATGAAGACGGCGGTAAAGTAAGCAAGCACAAAAAATAAATTATGACCAAAATTCGGCCCCTTGGCCGATTAAAAATTGGGATCGTTAAAATGTTAACAAGGCATTAAAAGAAACGGCCGCCAGGCCGATCAAACAACATTAATATTCAAACCTAAACAAACAAAGGATTGTTCCGGACTTACAATTATTACAAGATTCTAAAAATGGCTAAAAGTATCGCCCATCTCGTTGCGAACGGTGCTGAATTGTTTACGAGCTTCTTCGACCTTCGGCTTCATCTTCGCAATGTTCTGCTTCAGGGTATTTCGGCTCTTCTTCACGTCGATACCTTCAAGCAGACTCTTATCCATGCAGACCTCCAGCTCACCGATGTCTTTCTCTTCAGCTTCCAATTCCAGCTTCATTGCAGCGATTTTGTCTTGAAGCTCTTTGGCGTGATCTTGGTGAGTCATCAAGGTTGAAACGGACGATTTCCCGGTCACCTTCAGCGCCTCCAGTTTTTCTTTGTCTTCGGCTTCCTGGAGTATTAACTTGTCATGATCAGACTGGTCGCCATCGATTCATCATGAATTTTTTGGAAAGCTTGGAGCGATGCTGACAACTTAACCATGGCGCTACAAGCTTTTTCGCCAAGGACTTCTGAAGGAGCATCGGCCAGGGCTATTACAGACTTGTGCAGTTTTTCAAAGTCTTTGGGCGATTTAAAGAGTGCAGTGCCTTGGGAATTCATCTCAGAAACAATGTCCAAGTGATCGCCCCAGTTTTCAGAAGGGCCGCTGGTCACCTCCGCGATCAACTCGCTTTCTGGAATAAGCGAATCTTTGTCTTCGCTGTCAGAATTTAAGAAAACAGCTGCCTTATCCGCCACATCATCATGATTTGCCGCAGTGTCATCAGGAATCTGCCAAGTTTTGCCACAGTAAAAGATCAGCTGCTAGGCTACTATTATGGCAATGTAAAACAAATGTGAAATACCTTAGTTTTGGGCCCTGCAGCAATTCGGGCTGGTAGATTGGCCAAGTCTGAACCCAGCGGAGACAACAACGATGGCAGTGGAGAGAAGGTAAGCATCTGCGATACAGTAGGAGTTACCTCCGATGGGGTCTTCTGAGAAGAGAACGATTGTGGAATCGAGCGACCTTCATCGCCAGTCTGATCATTGGCTTTTTCGGTATCACCTCTTGAAGATGAATGAGATTTTGAAGGCGGAGAAGAAGAGACTTCGTTAGGAGTGGGGTCGAACATCCTGGACCTGGTAGATTCCTTCTTTGCCTTTTTGGCCTTGGGTTCCTTCCTTGAAGACGTTTTGCTCGCAGGACGCTTTGTCTTCGCCCTCTTAGACTCCGATTTCTAATCGCCATCGGTGTCAAAAATATCGTCCTTATTCCATCTGGGGACGCCATCTAAGAAAGAAGAAACAGAATTAGAACAACGATCTTACAGGATCTTAGAAAAGAAAGAGCAGTCATTTGCCTGATATTCTATTATAGCCGATTTTGACCAATTCGGTTATCGCCTCGACATCAGAAGGGCATCTGATGCCGGTATAAGTTACGCCTTCACTTGTTATTTTGGGCTTTCGTTGTTTCACTCTTTTCTTAGGGAGTTTTATTGGGTCGGTGGTAGACATGTTGACTTTAGGTACTGGTGGGCTTTTATACTTAAACTTAGGGCGAATATGGGCGAGATAAAACTCATAAGGGTATTTATTTTCATAATGTTCTTTCCATACTTTCTTCATATTTTAACCTAGTCATTCGCTTATGACGTTGCATTTTAAGGTTCATGCTAGGGCGATCTTACGAGTCAGATTTAAACTTATAAAAACGCTCAAACTTAGCTATTTCGAAAAGATGAAAGAGATTACCTTCAAATTTGGAACATTTTGGTGCTGCAAAAGAAACATATCGGCATGAGTAGGGTTTCGTGATAAAGGAGGTAATGAAAAATTATGAAGACTGAGGATTTTTTTTGGCGAGAGGTCAAAATAGGACTCTATGACTGAAGCCCACCAGCTTTCGTATTCAGGGGTGCAGTGTGAAGATGTAGAGGGGCGAGATATTTCAGAGATAGGTGGGAGATAAGCCCTATTTAGGCGAATAATGAACTGAAGGTCAGGGTAGTTTTCTAATGAAGGCATGTAGCTCTCGCGATTATTGACAGAGGTCAATAAAGGACATGGAATTCCTTGACTATAGCCAAACTGACGGGCGACATAGTTAGTGCAGTATGCCTCTATGCTGCTACGTTTATATTCCACGCAGGCGATAAGATTGCAGGACTTCAAAGAACTGCCCCAATATTGACCTCCAAGTCTTAGCCGAGGATCGGCCCTTGCTTCTTCAGTGTCTTCACTGTCCCAGGCGAGGAAGAGTCAAGGAGGAGGATATTTTAGGGACAGGATCAGACAGAATAGCTCCGAAGCTCTGATTGAGTTGGTGAAAACCTCCAACACATCTAGTACATGGGGGAGGCGAGTACCAGCGGCGATCAATTGGTAACTGCATAACTCGGCCTTGATCTGAGGGCCGATTTCAAACACCTCTGGGAAGTACAGGGCAAGCCACAATTGCAACACCCATAGGGGGCCGCTTGGACACTGGAAAACCCGGGTATCATCATGAGGGGCGATCTCGTACAGGTGAGCGAGCATGAATTCTCCAAGGTTACATTTTCGCCCTTCGGCGAGAGCAGCGGCGAGGGTGAAGCAGTCTGTGGTAACTCTGAATGAAGATGTACAGAGGACAAACTTAGCCACGAAGAAGGCGAGGAAGGCTGTATGTTTTCTAACATCAGATTTGGTAATGTTCTTCGCCCATGAATAGCTTGACGAAGGGACCGTAACTTCTTTGAGCCTTTGTCAACTTGAATGTTGGAACGTCAGCGTCCAGATTGGGCGAAATACGCTCGCCTATAACTGGAATGTTGAGGATAGTCGCCATATCCAGAAGGGTGACGGTCATCATACCAAACTTAAAACAGAAACAGTTGACGACGGTTGACAAAAAAGTGAGGCGCCCATGATGTAATGTTTCGCTATCGGTCTACTCGCCTTACAGAGGTCGATCATGTCATATATACCAACGTCCTTCCACAGTTGACCAAAATGGGGCTTCAATCTATTCACCCAGTCTTGATACCCTTTGTGTTCAGTCGGCCAATTTCAAAACATAGTGTTTACCCAAATAGAGGATTGATGAGGGAGCGAAAAGCGTGGTGGGATTTCTTCATGAAACAGAGTAGCAATATCGCACAGATGTCTGGGTGAAACAAGGATTGGACCAACACACTCTTGATCCTCATTAGTTTTGACTATTACCTGAAAGTCTATGGTTGGAGCAGCAGCACGGATCTCGTTGGTCTTGTCGGTGACTTGAATGGCGATGGTATCATTAGAAGCAGCCATGATAACTGCAAACAATAGCACACCCTGTTTAGGCGATATCTAAAAGGGCGATTTGGAAACAAGAAAGGTGAGTGCGAGTGCTTACCAGTTGATTTGCAGAAAGCTTGAGATTGCTGAGAGGAGAAAGAAAGTCTTGAATTTTGCAGAAAGAGTAGGTAATGAGAAAGTGAATGAGTATTTTTCTTAAAAGTACAAAATGGATGGAATCCGAAGGGTTCATGTCAATGCTACATGTCATCGTGGGTAACAGCTAGAGATGACGTGGATTTAAGGGGGTATCAAACGGTTTATAGATGCGCACCCCTTTAATGATTTTACAATAGCATCTGGGGCGAAGACGTGGATCAAGAATTATCATATGTGGGCCTAAGAAGGAAACAAGCCCAAAACTAAAATTTCAGGCTTGTTGGGGGCATTGTTTACACCGGCCCAAAAACATTATGGGTCAGAGCATCATATGGGCTTACCAAGGGAACGAGGCCCTACAGAAAGCCTTTTTAGATTAGTTTTGCTTTATTAGGAGTTTGCAATTCATTAGGAGTATTTCACTTTAGGAATACTAGTTCTAGTTAAATTAGGAATCTTGATTTTGTAGAGCTATAAATAGTTTAGAGCTTCATTATTTTTGTATCAACAAATCAATCAATCAAAAACCAAGCCCAGTGCTTTTTATCCCGCAATCCTCGGATTGTTTTAATTTAGGAGTAGTTTTCAGTATTAATCTCGCCTGAGTTCATAACTCCCAGATTATTACTACTTAGATCGTGTGGTTAAGTGTTTTTAACCAAAGAAGCCCTGTGAATATCTATATAGGTTCGTTAAAGTATCAAATCTCAAACCGATCCCAATAATAAATTCAAAGATTCGAGTCCGTATTATTTCTAGGAGAACGGATATATATCTCTTTTGTTTGTGTGTTGCCTTTTGTTTTGCTTATTAGCGATGTTAAGGGACCATACCAAATATGTTTGAGGGTCTTGGCACTGGTCTGTTGTTGATCTTTCTTTGTGCTTGTGTATCGATTTTATTTTTGGAAACTCTCATTATATTAAAATTGATATGGAATTTTGTTACAAAAATAAATGCTATTGTTGTTATCCCTTTGGCCTTTGGGAGCTGCTCATGTAGCATCTTAACGCAACCTCTCGATCTACTTCGACGCTGATGGTTCCTCCTATTGTCGGTATTTTCATAACCAAGTAACGAAGTGTGCATAAAAAGTGAGGCTATATTAGTAATTCCCATCTCAAGTCTCTTTAGCGCGTCGTTTTGATTACGTAAGCATGGTAAGATTATACTATGCAAAGTGTGCGTGAACATGAGGCAAGATTAATATACCCAGTCTCAGGCCTTCATCAATCTAAACCTCCTTAACGCGTCGCGCCAATTACCTAAGCATGGTTTGATTATATTATGCAAAGTGTGCGTGAAAAGAGAGGCTATATTAGTAGGTCACATCTCAAGTCTCTTTAACGCGTCATTTCGATTACCTAACCATGGTTTGGTTATGTTATGCAATGTGTGCGTACAAAGTGAGGCTAGATTAGAATGCACGGTCTCAGGCCTCCATCAACCTTAACCTCCTTAATGCGTCGCTCCAATTATTTAAGTATGGTTAGTTTATATTGAGCAAAGTGTGCGTGAAATGTAAGGTTAGATTAGTATATACCTTCTCAAGCTAGGTCTTAGGTCTTCATAAATCTGAATCTCCTGAACGCATCACTCCAATTACCTAAGCATGGTTAGGTTATATTACGCAAAGTTTGCGTGAAAAGTGAGGCTAGATTTGCATGTACCTTTTCAAGTCTCTTTAACGCGTCATTCCTATTACCTAATCATGGTTTGGTTATGTTATGCAATGTGTGCGTATAAAGTGAGGCTAGATTAGAATGCACTGTCTCAGGCCTCCATCAATCTTAACCTCCTTAATGCGTCGCTCCAATTACTTAAGTATGGTTAGGTTATATTGAGCAAAGTGTGCGTGAAATGTAAGGTTAGATTAGTATATACCTTCTCAAGCTAGGTCTTAGGTATTCATAAATCTGAATCGCCTAAACGCATCACTCCAATTACCTAAGCATGGTTAGGTTATATTACGCAAAGTTTGCATGAAAAGTGAGGCTAGATTTGCATGTACCTTTTCAAGTCTCTTTAACGCGTCGCTCATATTACCTAAGCATGGTGAGGTTATACAATACGCACAATGTGCGTGAAAAGTGAGGAAATAGATTGAGTACCTAAGCATGGCTAGGTTATATTACGCAAACTATACATGAAACGTGAGGCTAGATTAGTAGGTCCCATCTCAAGTCACTTTAGCGCGTCGTTTTGATTACGTAAGCATGTTTAGGTTATATTATGCAAAGTGTGCGTGACAAGTGAGGCTAGATTAGTATACCTTGTCTCAAGCCTTCATCAATTGAAACCTCCTTAATTTGTCTCGTTGATTACCTAGGCATGATTCGGTTATATTACGCAAAATGTGAGTGAAAAGTGAGGCTAGATTAGTAGGTCACATCTCAAGTCTCTTTAACGCGCCATTACGATTACCTTTTATTGGTTAGGTTATATTACGCAATGTGTCCGTGAAAAGTGAGGTTAGATTAGAATGCCTGGTCTCAGGCCTTCATCAATCTGAACCTTTTAAATGCATCGCTCCAATTACCTAAGTATGGTAAGGTTATATTACGCAAAGTGTCTGTAAATGTGAGGTTATATTAGCATATGCTTTATCAACTAGGTCTCAGGCCTTCATAAATCTGAATCTCCTTAACGCATCACTCCAATTACCTAAGCATGGTTAGGTTATAATACGCAAAGTGTGCGTGAAAAGTGTGGCTAGATTTGCATGTCCCTTCTCAAGTCTCTTTAACGCGTCGCTCAGATTACCTAAGCATGGTTAGGTTATACTATGCATAATGTGTGTGAAAAATGAGGCTATAGATTAAGTACATAAGCTTGGTTAAGTTATATTAGGCAAAGTATGCATGAAAAGTTAGGCTAGGTTAGTTGGTCCCATCTCAAGTTTCTTTAGCGCTCGTTCCAATGATGTAAATATGGTTAGGTTATATTATGCAACATGTGCGTGAACATTGAGGCTAGATTACAATACCCGGTCTCAGGCCTGTATCAATCTAAACCTCATTAATGCATCGCGCCAATTATACCTAAGCATGGTTTGATTATATTACGCAAAGTATGCATGAAAAGTGAGGCTAGATTAGTAGGTCACATCTAAAGTCACTTTAACGCGTCATTCCGATTACCCAGTCATGGTTAGGTTATATTACACGATGTGTCCGCGAACAGTGAGTCTAGATTAGAAATCCCGGTCTCGGACCTCCATCTAACTGAACCTCCTTAATGTGCCCCTCCTATTACCTAAGTATGGTTAGGTTATATTACGCAAATTGTGCGTGAAATGTGAGGTTATATTAGTATATACCTTCTAAACTAGGTATCAGACCTTAATAAATCAGAATCTCCTGAACCCCTCACTCCAATTACCTAAGCATGGTTAGGTTATATTACGCAAAGTATGCGTGAATAGTGAGGCTAGATTGGCATGTCCCTTATCAAGTCTCTTTAACGAGTCACTCAGATTTCCTAAGAATTATTAGGTTATATTACGGGCTGAATACATAGTTTGACCCCTGAACTTGTACCGTTTTACCCATCTAACCTCCAAACTTAACGTCTCACCTATCGAACCCCTGAACTTGTTAAATAACCCGATTTGACCCCCGAACTTGATAAATACGTAAACATTTAACCCCTCCGTACACAATTTATTCTAGAACGTTTCAAGTGACAGGTGGACACGAAGGGTTCAATACTTACATATTTATCAAGTTCAGTGGTTCAATCGGATTATTTAACAACTTCAGAGGTTCAATAGGTGAGACGTTAAATTTAGGGGTTAGATGGGTAAAAAGGTACAAGTTCAGGGGTCAAATTATGTATTAAGCCTTATATTACGTATAGTGTTCGTAAAAAGTGAGGCTATAAATTGACTACCTAAGCATGGTTAGGTTATATTACGCAAACTGTGAGTGAAAAATGAGGCTATATTAGTTTGTCCCATCTCAAGTCTCTTTAGCGCGTCGTTCTGATTACGTAAATATGGTTAAGTTATATTATGCAAAGTGTGCGTGAACAGTGAGGCTAGATTAGAATACCAGGTGTCATGCCTTCATCAATCTAAACCTCCTTAATGCATCATGCCAATTACTTAAGCATGATTAGATTATATTACGCAAACTATGTGTGAAAAGAGATGCTAGATTAGTAGGTCACATCTCAAGTCTCTTTAACGCGTTCTTCCGATTACC
This sequence comes from Mercurialis annua, assembly GCF_937616625.2. NCBI lineage: Eukaryota > Viridiplantae > Streptophyta > Magnoliopsida > Malpighiales > Euphorbiaceae > Mercurialis > Mercurialis annua. The sequence goes on from NC_065571.1 coordinate 19,254,138, forward strand.
TAATCATGGTAAGGTTATATTATGCAATGTGTGCGTGAAAAGTGAGGTTAGATTAGAATGCCCGGTCTCAGGCCTCCATCAATGTTAACCTCCTTAATTCGTTGCTTCAATTACGTAAGTATTGTTAGGTTATATTGAGCAAAGTGTTCTTGAAATGTGAGATTAGATTAGTATATACCGTCTCAAGCCAAGTCTCAAGCCTTCATCAATCTGAATGTCGTTAACGCGTCGTCAATTTTTCTAAGCATGTTTAGGTTCGTTTACGCAAAATGTGTGTGAAAAGTGAGGCTGGATTACCATGTCCCTTCTCAAGTCCCTTTAACGCGTCGCTTAGATTACCTAATCATGGTTAGGTTACATTACGCATGGTGTGCATGACCATAGATTGACTACCTAAGCATAGTTAGGTTATATTACGCAAACCGTGCATAAAAGGTGAGGCTAGATTAGTTGGTCTCATCTCAAGTCTCTTTAGCACGTCGTTCCGATTACGTAATCATGGTTAGGTTATATTATGCTCAGTGTGCATGAACTGTGAGGCTAGATTAGTATAGTAGGTCTTAGTCCTCTATCAATCAGAACCTTCTTAACATATTGCGCCGATTACCTAAGTATGGTTAGGCTATATTATTCAAAGTGTGTGTGAAAAGAGAGGATAGATTGGAACGATCCATCTCAAGTTTCTTTAACGAATCCTTCCGATTACGTAACCATGGTTAGGTTATACTACGCAAATCGTTCGAGAAAAGTGAAGATAGATTAGTAGGTCCCATCTCAAGTCTCATTAAGGCGTCGTTCCGATACCGTAAGCATGGTTAGGTTATATTAGGTTCTTACTAATTTATAACTCTTACAAATTAGTCCGGAATTTGTACTAGTTTTTCATCTTAGATTAATTTCCGAGATATGCTAGTATTTATATGAAATCGATATGTCGTAAACTCAATCAGTTGCACACTCTTTTGTGTGGGACTAACTAGGTTAACTTCTATATGGCAACGAGAGTCATAAGAAATGCATTTCTTATATTTAATAACTAAATCACATTAATTGTTAATCCTCGTAGATCGTGAGTGACGTCTAGCAACATGTTAACAAGATAGATGGAACAGTCTCAAAAAGGAACCAAAAAGCTCATCCTCACCCTCAAAGAACCAAAAGAACCAAGACTGCCACAAAGTAATCAAGTCGGTAACGTCACAAGGTAATTAAGACAGCCGTACCACAAGAGATAAAATCGCCACTAGAACACCGAGCAGGATCAACCAAGCAGATACCCTTATCTCACGAAGGACCTACTCAGACAACCAAGCAAGATGAGTTGATCACATTAGCACATCCCGAAGAAGACGTGCTCGGTCAACCGAGCATAACCATCCCTGATTACAAGGACAACACCAATTTTCCCTACACAGACAAAGAGAACAAAATCAGAATTGTCGGCCAAACAAAGCCACATCACCATCAAGAAAAACCAAGACAAATACATAGTATAAAAGACTCAAGCAAAGTAGGTAAAAAGGTTAATACTCTTTTTCTCTCAACTCAACTTATCCCTTCACTTATTTTTCTTCCTTTCACTTATACTAACTTGACATCAAAGTGGTTTGTCGGAATCACCTTCCGGCAACCTTCGAAGGGTGTTCTTTGTGATTCTCCAGGACCTGCAGCAGATGACTCGCAAAACCCGAATACCATTTATCACAACATATCACGGCCCCAAAACAGAGATGAATGTTTCGATGCATTCTTTATGAACCAATTTTCATAATTACTGTATGCTAAAAATTCCTTTCATTTAAGATTTTGATTCAACCAGTGTCACAGTTAAGTCAAACACATTTTGTCTTGATCATATGACCTCATCTCTCAATTCTTATTCTTGATAAATATGACTTCCACTAGAAACAACTTTCTAAGTAATTCATATACGCCTGCGCAGGTTTTATCATCCATTAAGAACAATTCGAAATAGCACAGAATCTTATCTTTGTTCATCTTGAGTGATGAATCCTCTCAAGGTTAAACACCTATCTCTATATACAACTAACTAGAGACAACACATTTCGCGACCCTAAATCATGAAAAATCTAAGGATAAGGATAATTAAACTCTAATGACCTATATACAAGATAGTGTTACCGCAAGTCAAAGGACATATGTAAAATTATGAACTAGATGATAAATTGACTTCAATGAAATACTATGTATAAGTCATCCAGCGTCTCTTGTCCGCATGTTTCTTATGATCCCTATGACTTACTGCTTCCTATAATTAGTGACTCTTTACTAATCAGGAGAATAAACAGAGGTGACAATCTTTTCAGGATAATGCGATGCCCTTATTCGTAGGAACTCATCGATTGAGAACGGTTATTTAGATCACTTGTATTATAGAATCTGTCACTCATATTCTTAACACCTTAAGAATAGATTCTATTATAATATGATAAGGACAATATGTAATAAATGAATACTTAGTTGAAGACACACTTAGTTCAAATAAAACATATACATCTTTTGCCATTGGGATTAGTTCTACAAATATACACGATCAAATTGCCCTAGGGAACATACTACTAAGAATCTCCCACTTTCACTAGTGTCATTGGCAACTATATACAAGCCCCATCTTCACAAGATGTAAACCTTAATGACTCAAAGTCATTGGCTTTATCAGTGGGTCAGCCGTGTTATTGGCTAATGTTATCTTTTAGAGAAACATTTTATTTCAATAATATGATAATGCCTTTCCTTATGTTCGTATAAGTTGTAAGAGTCAGATTCTTTTGTTAGGGAAGTAGCACCACAGTAGTCGCAGAAAAGAAACACTGTCGACTTAATGGAAGAAAACTGTACTTAGTTCTATTAAGAACTATTTTATCCAAACACCTTCTATTAGAAAATCTCATCCATAGGCTTATACAATGGAATATAGAGTTGACTCTTGCTTAGAACACTTGTAGCTCACTACTCCTTCATTATAGATAAATATGAATTCGAAGATAGACCATCTATCATCCATATGTGATTATTAATCAGAATCTATAAAAATGTCTACTTAAAGATCTTGTTTTTCATTAGTTACGATCATATATTTAGTTTTTCACAAATACTAAAAATATTCTGAACAACCATTAGTTGTTTCCACAACATGAATTGGATTGAAACTTATTAGTCACACTAACCTCGTAGACAATTATTGGCTTAGTATGCATTGATGCATACATCAGATTACCAATTTCCAAAGCTTATGGTATCTTAGCTAGATTCTTTCTTTCTTTGGAAGTCTCAGAAGAAATTCCCCTCGAAATAGGAATTTCATGCCTAATTAATATGAATTCTCACTTAGAACATCCATAATGAACTACTTCAATATCTTTTCTAAACAGAGCCTTTAAGAGAAACCAATTATTCTCTTAGATCTATCTCCATAGAGTCTAATACTGAGAATTTAGGCTACCGCTCCGAGGTCTTTGATAGAGTACGCATTGGATAAACAAATTTTTTACAAAAGTTAACATTTTGATATTATTATTGATTAGTAATATGTTATTTACATACAAGACCACAAAAGTGAGTATGCTCCCACTAACCTTCATGTAAATATGTCAGGACCTATTTGTCACGACCCGAGTTCTGAAACTTGTAGCAAGCCTGAAAGACACTATTTATTTTTGCAAAACAATCATACATTAACTTTTATTACAATCGGAAGCGTTTATACAAATGTATATTACCGAACAATCGGCAATATACCGTTTGAACACTGTGCTACTAGCACCTGTTCAATACACAAACCACCTTGTACAAATTATAAGAAATTATCACGGGTATTCACCTTCCATGTAAAAAACATGCATATATACAATGAGAGGAAATGAAAACCGACATCGTATTAAAATGTTGTACTAGACCAGGACTATTGTCAAACAAGACACTACTTCAGCAGCTAGGATGTTCGGGCTGTATACGTCAAGATTGACTTCCGATCAAAGCATGGACTAATAACCAAGTCCTAAGTATAAGTACCTGAAAGAAAACCCTATTTGGGGTCAGTTTAAGCTGAGTGAGATATATATTACTAAAACATTTTATCAAAATAAGCATCGCGTTTTAAAACTATTTTTTTCATATATACAACCTCATTGATACAATCACATTTAATTCAAAAAATTCATGTAAGCAAATAGTTTGATCTGATCTTAATCTTAGTCTTAATCCTGGACATTTCATAACCTAGGCTCATTCATAGGCTTAACGAGAGTACTGCTTTCTCAATACACAAACCGCCCTGTATAAATTTTTGTTCTTCTTGCCCTGTTCTTCTTTTGTTTGTGTTGTCTCTTCCGTTTCTCCCTGTTGGTTTTGCTAAAAAAATCGCTAGTATCAGCATTTTCTTTCGGCCATCTGAGGCGCCTGGTACTGCTTTCACTTTTTGTTTCTTCTTTTCTTCTGGATTCTGCCAGTTCTTTTCGTAGCCTTTTTTGGTTGCTTGGTTTTCTTAAGCTCAACCAAAACAAGCTATGAACTTAGGGAGATTCCATGCTTTGTGTAAGCCGGAGCAGCCTTCGTCTGTTTCTTATCTATTTCACTCTTGGGTTCTTCCTTTGCTTTTTGTAGCTTGATTTGGTTGATTAGTTTTGTTTAATCCAACCTAAGCAAGCTAGAAAAAGGCTCAGGTAGACTCCACCCTTTGGATTTACTCTTTTACGTGTGGTTTACTTCTTTCTTTCTCTTGTATGTATAATGCCGTGTGGTAGTGTATTTACAGGTGTCACGTCTTTCTAAATTCCCCTTTTTTCGCACATCGTGCTTCTCTCTCCTGATTACTTTTAATAGTTGAGTTTCATGCGCCTCTTCGATTCTAGTGCCTTAGTGGTTATAGTTACTTTATTGCCATTTATTACTTTTGCATTCTTTCTCTTTTGCCCTTTTGTTTTTCTATTTGGCTTCCAAGGATAGCTTATAAATGGCTCCCTTCTTTGATATTTTCAACGCTATGGATGCTGGTATGCTGAGTGGTGATGGGGCCAGTGTTATGTCTACCCTGCCTTTACTTGATTGACCGCTCACGCCATTCATTTCCCTTTTGTCGGATAATGAGGATGGGCCATCCGCTTCTCACGGCTTTCTCCCTCCTTCAACTATTGCTGCTTCTCTCCCGGCGGGCATGCCTGTTGGTGCCTCCTCAGGGGCCCTCTGGCCCGTTGCTACTGATTCCGTGTCGGTGGTAGTGGTGTCTTCTCCAGCTGCTACGTCTCCCGTGTCTGTTCTCTCTGTATCTTTTGAGGGTACAAAGAAATGTTATGCCGCTGGCCCTCCATATTCTTCTTCGAACCTGCTTCCCGCCCTCGTCAGGATGTTCTTCGCTCTACTTTTATGCTCAAGGGTAACGTCTTTGACCGTGACTACTTCAGCTTGCCGAAAGGCTCCCCACTAGACTCAAATCACATTCGGAATGCCGTATCTGGCTATCTTCGGAGTTAGTTCCCGCTATCTGTTTCTAGACAAGTTCCTACCGTGGGAGGAGTGCCCTCTATTTATGCCAGCAGTTTTTGTCTCCTTGACGATGTTCGTCGATTGGAAGACGATCACACTCGACTTTCAGCTTATGCCAATTCCCGTTTGGAGGTTGATTCCCATTTCGAACAGATAAGCAAGACCTTGAAGAGGGTGCGAGAGTCGCACTAGCGACAGGCGGAGGAGATCTTTTCTTTGAATGCCTCCAATGAGTCTTTGAGGACTGACCTTCGCAAGAAGACTGTTCTCGCGACCTCATTGGAGAAACAACTTGATCAGGGGGGTAAACAGGTTGATTCTTCTCTAAACAATCTTCGTTTAGATCGGGTAGAGGTAGAGGTTGAACGTTCTCACTTGGAGTTGCATATTGGAGAATCAGTTAGAGGAGGCTACTGAAGGAGTTCCTCTGATATTTCAGCATTACCGCTGGTCTATTAGATCGGTTATCTTGAAAGAGTATCATGTGGCGGACCTATCATTTCTTTATGTTGATCTGGCCTAGTTTCGCAACCAGTGCCTCTCCGCCTTAGCAGCCCAAAGGTCTACGATTGAGACGTCGGTTGGCGCTTCTCCTTCTCCCACGGGCGTGTCTCCCGTTTCTGCTTTAGCCGTGGGCTCGACTTCTCATGCCCCTTCCTCTGCCGCTTTTTCCTTTGCTCCTTCATCTTCGGTGGCCGGTTCTTTTCCTTCTTCTACCGGTGGTGTTTGACTCGGGACTCGATTTGACCGTTTTATGTTTCTGTTCTTCTCTTCTTTTATTTTATTATTTTTTTTTGTAATTTTTGAAGAGTGTGGCCTCCTTTTGTGCCGCACATGTATTTTAATAATACTTCTTTGCGTTATCTCTTGCTTATTTCACCGATTTGTTTTCATTTGCTTATATGTTGCTTAACTTTGTGTTGTACTTTCTCATTCGCTTTATCGTTGCTTTATGGTTGCGTTTTTCCTTTTGTGCCTGTCGTTTTCTTTGCTGACTCTGTTCCTCCCTAGTGTTTTTGTTGCTTTTAAGAGTATACGTTTTGTATTATTTTGTTGTTATTCTTAGGATATTTGTATCTTCGTTTTAGTTGGACGTTGCCTTTTAGGGAGATATGTATCTCCTTCTGTTTGGTCGTTGCCTTGAGAGATATGTATCTCTTTTTATTTAGTTGTTGCCTTGAGAGATATGTATCTCTTTTGTTTGATCATTGCCTTATGAGATATGTATCTCTTTTGTCGCTTGTTTGTATGGATTTGTTTGCATCTTCTGTCTGTTTTCGTTGTTATCGATAGTTGGTTTTTTTGTGCGCATTTTGTTACTTTGATAAAGAGTGAAATTTGATTGTATTGAAACTGACATGGAAATTTTAATGATAACAAAAATGAAGGCTATTATCCTTATCCTTTGGCCTTTGGTCTCTGACTTTCCCTCCTGTGGTGATGTTCTACACCCCTGTTTCCTTCATGGCAATGGTGTAGCATTTGGAAGCTACTTCCTAGTCCCCTTTAACATTGATAAATCCTCATGCAGTTGGTATCTTCATCATCAGGTATCAGATGCTTTGTGATTGCTCCACAGTCGTGTAGGAACGGTCTCCCTAGTATTCCATTGTAAGCCAGTGGCATGTCCACAACCGAGAACAATGTTTTGATCTCCCTCGTCTCTCTTCCTCCTCTTCAAAACTATGTCATCAGTTCTGCTAGTCCATTGGGTTGGATGGGTGTTCCTTCGAGCCTTACTATCGGCACCGGGTAATGTTTGAGCTTTCCTAGTTCTCAGTCAATCTCTTTATACGTCTTCCATGTCATCAGGTTCACCGTGCTTCCCTCATCTACTAGCAGCTTCATGACCAGGAAGTTTTTGATGATTACTTCTACCACTAACGCGTCGTAATGCGGTCCTTTTACGTTCGTCCCATCGTCCGCGGAAAAGGTGATTATCCTTTTAATCTTCGTCCTCCCACCTGTCTGCTCCGCTACATGCATTATCTCGTCCCTTGATCTTTTTCTCCCTTCTCTTATGCTTCCCCCCCCACTATAATGTTGATGACTCCCATAATTTCTTTCGTCCTTCTCATTTCCTCTTCATTTTCTCCTCCACGTCTGCTCCTTCCTTTCGTTGATCTTTTTCCTTTTTTGGCTTGTGAACTTCCTTAATTCTCTCGATTCAGTCAGCTTTTCTATCTCCTTTTTTAGGTCATAGCACTCCTCGGTGTCATGCCCGTAGTCTTCGTGGAATTTGCAGTATCAATTTTCATCTCTTATCCTGGTTTTATGGATCATCTTCCTGGGCCATGTCACAGGTGTTCGGTTCTCATTGACCGACATTAAGACATTCGCCCTTGTGGCGTTCAACAGTGTGAATGCCTCGGTTCTATCGCCATACCTCGATCGATAGTCGTTGGTATACTTTTTGTCGTTTCTCCAATGGCTGTTATCTTCGTAGGGGGTGTACCTGCTGATGTTGCGATGGTTTGTGCCGTAATCTTTTCGCGAATGCGAAGATTATCTTTGGGAGACGCCCCTTTGCTTTCCTCCTTTTTGGGTACGTTGCTGGTCTTCTGCCTCTTTTCTTCATCCACATTAATGCATTTATGGGCCACTGCTATTACCTCCTGGTAGGTCTTTGGCTTTTTCAAACTTAGCTTGTCTCCTAGCACTCCCATCTGTGTGCCCTTCTTTTGGGCCTCTACCACTGTGTCATTGTTGAGATCTTCAATTTTCATGGATTCATTGTTAGATCTTTCAATGTATTCTCTGAGCGTTTCTCCCACTCCTTGCCTATACCTGTAGAGTTCTTTTGAGCTTCTTTAGGGTGGGATGTTCGTGAAGAATCTTATCACGAACTATTTTTTCAGCTGTCTCCAGTTAGTTATTGATCCATCTTTCAAGATGTTATACCATTGTTGTGTCGAGTAACTAAGTGTGGTCGGGAATGTCTTGCAGTGTATTGCATCTGGGACATCTAATAGGACATCTTGTTGTAAATTTGGTGACGTGGCTCCCTGGACAACCTGTTTCGTCGAAGTTATAAAAGTTAGGTATCTTGAGTCTCTCTGGCCATTTCTCGGACAGCACCCTTGCGGGTAAGGGTGACTTTTCCTCCGTCATGTTGCTGGCCTGCACGTGCTCTCTTGAGTTTTCTTAGGCCGCTTTCTGCATCGCTTCCGAAATGAGCCTTTGAACTTCTTTTAAATCTATGTTGTCTGTTCCTATCTTGGATCGCCTGGGGGTGGGCAAGTATGTTTCTTCCTTCTCGTTGTCTTCCACTGTGACTACTTCCGGATCCTTTCCTTCTTGATCGACCGTTTGGGATGTCTTCTCTCTTCCGCCGGTTTGTTTCTCGGTTGACCTCCGATTCTTGCTATTGGGTGTCTATGACCTGATTGATTTAGTCGCTTCTTCGACCATAGTGGCCACCTCTTCTCTGAAACGCCTCATTGCCCCATCCGTCGTGCGGACCATGGCTTCAGGATTGGGTGTCGGACTTCCAAAGCCTTGAAAAAAGATTCATAATCTTCCGGTTGCCGTTGGAGCTATGGGGGTCCAGGGACTGTATTTGTTCGATACTCCAGATCCTCCGGGTAAGGTGCCTTTCTCCTTGGCCGCTAGTTCCGTTGCGTCTTTTCTTACATCCGCCATCGTCAAAGCCGATCAGTAAAATTTGTTGTGGGAGTTCCCACAGACGGCGCCAAATGATGGATCTAAGAGTCGGATGTGGTTTGTGACTTGAGGTCTTGAGTATCGAAACTAGCATATCTATTTTAATGTTAATAAGACAGACTGTTTAGCATATGGGGCGTTTGTTCGTTCGGATTGCGTGTCCTGGACATATGGGTTCGTGGTCCTTTTATAGTGTTTGTGGCGCACCTTGTCTTTTCCTTATTTCCTGGACATACGACTTCTTGCCTCTAGCGAAACTCTTTCGCAATAACCCTAGCTTTAATGGTCTTGAGCTTTCCATTAGCACAAATTTTTTGCTTGAAGATCCACTTATTCCTTATCTATATAATACCTTCATATGGATCAACTAGCTCCCAAAATTTGGTTAATATATATGGAATCCATTTCGAATTTTATCGCTTCAAACCATTTTAAAGAATCTATATTACATATAGCTTCCTCATACGTAGAGGGATCAACACTTGATCTTTTTCTCCATCACTAAACAACAATTGATTATCATGCAGGAAAACCATATCTCTCTAATGGAAGAGATACTATACTTTATCTTTGAGATGTTTACATATCTTACTAACTTTGGCTTTTAGTAGTTTAATCAATTTTCATTGATTCATACCTGGTTTATTTATATTTTTACTCCCTCTTTTTTATAACTTTATTTTTATACTCTCAGAGCAATTACTGCTCCTCTTCTTCTTCTTCTTCTTCTTCTTCTTGTTCTTCTTCTTCTTCTTTTCTTCTTCTTCTTTTTCTTCTCTATCTTTTTTTTCGTCGTTCGCCAATCCTTCACCGATCTGCCGTCGTTTCGCCGCCAATCCGCCGTTCTTCTATAGTAAATTTTAGCAATTTTTTTCTTCACTCGTGGTGATTATTACGAGTTATTTTAACGCTCAGATCTGAAAAAATTGCTCTTCAATTTTTTCTGTTTTAGATCTAAAAAATCTGCATAAATAACAATTTTATGATTAAAAAAATAATTTTCTACAGAAATAACGATTTTTTGCAGAAAACAGCGCCTGATTATCATCTCGTTATCACTACAATATTATCATATCATTATCATAAACTGTAGAGAAAATGATTTTGTAGTGATACCGAGATGATAACCAGACGATAATGTTACCGAGATGATAATGTTATTATGATAACGTGGTAATAACATCATGATACTGTTATGAAAATGTAATCTAATTATGTATGAGAAATAATATTTACAAAAAAGTTATGATACCGAGATGATAATGTAGTAGTTATACCGAGATGATAATCAGATAATAATGTAACCGAGATGATAATGTTATTATGATAACGCGGTGATAACGATATGATAATGTAACTGTTGCTTTTATAAAAATAAGTTATGATAATAGTATGACAGTGTTAATGATAATAGTATGATAACGTACGAAAAATATTTTTTACAACAAAATTATGATACCGAGATGATAATGTAACTGCTGCTTTTATGATAATAGAGTAAAATTATAATTATTTTAATTCCGAGAGTAAAAATATAAATATAAAAAAAAAGGTGAGGTATTTTTTGTAACTTTTCCTTGTTAAGGTAAAAAGTGCAAATACTTTTGTTTTTTAGATAAATACCTAAATTTCCCTTTATTCTTTGAAGCTAACCAAAAACCCTAACTATTTAAACACCAAATTCAACAAAAATTATAATTGTTTACCTTCAATTTCAATCTTATGATGATGGAAGATGAAAGGCGTAGTGAACAAGAGAATGAATCACTTGAAACGAAGATTGAAACGGAAAAACCCCAATTCCACCGTTTGAGCAATCGAAAAAATGGGAAGGGAAAAACCTTTTGATGTTCTGGATGTGTTAATTCATATTCATCCTCCTATATATGTGTGTGTGTGTATATATACACACACTTAGGTAAAAAGGTGCATTAAATCCTTTAATTCTCTTAGCTTTTACATAATTTCTTTTTGTTTTCAATTTTAATATAATTTAACCCAAAAACATAACGTATCGTCCACAACTTCTATTCAAAATGAATTTCCAAATTCTTAAAACATTAACAATAAAATATTTTAAATAAAATATGAGCGTTTATATATTATTGGTTAAATATTTATCTTAACCCTTCAATTTATTTAACAAGTCTATCTGCTTAATTCTTTTATTTTTATAATTCGATAATTATATCGGCCTACTTAAAAAATCCATTTTCCTTTAATAATTTCTAAAGTTTCTATATTTCCACGTTTTCAGTGGCTCAATTTAGGACACGTAGTCCATTCTATTAATCTTTTAAAAATATGGGGTATTACATTGGTAAGAAATTTACTCAACTTCGAATACCTTTCGACAAGCTAGTAGTGGTGTGAGAAAACCGTGTGAAACATTACGTGTGTAAACACTAGTGAATACCCCATCAAACGAGAGTAAATATGTGAGGCAGTGTGTGAAATCCTTCATTATATCATCGTAGTATTACTGATCGGTTCAATGCTCTCCCTACTAACACTATTGACGAGAGTCAAAGGAATGTAAATACCTTTTTTGTGCAACAATTTGAGGAAATTAGTGCTCAACTTAGTCAATTAGTTGTCAATGTAAACCAAAACCATCACTTTGGAGGTAATGTTAGACCACTTCGACTTCCTAGACGATTTCTAGTGCCTCATAATAATGATGCGAATGAGGTTGACCAAAACACCAATGAGGATAACAACATGGGTGTTACTCATGATAATAACCTTAATAATGTTAAACTTGAACTTTCTAAATGTTTTCGAACTGTTTTAATGATTATGGATCTGGATTGAAACAAGCTACTCGATTAGCTTGTATCGAGACTGTGTGCACCGATAAGTACTTTGGGATTGGCTGATAAATGTCTAGCCTACTTTGGGATTAATGAGGATTTGTTCCCATCTACTTTGTATTATATTTTGGGTTTTCATTTCAATATTGTTATTCCATAATCAAATATATTAGTATTAAAGGATTTCACGTTTTAAAGGTTTTTAACTTAATAAATGTAAATAGTATTATGAAATCATCTCAGTATATCTCACCCAGTTGTTTTCCCAATTTTTTAGGTTTATGAGAGCATTGGTCGATTTCCGATTTTCTTGATTTCCTCGGAGGTTCTTATTTTAAATAAAAATAGTCAACTGTTTTATTCTTTTAGACCGCAGTAGAACTAGTTACTCTTGATTGATTTATTATACTTTGGTTTGTCGGAGTGGTCCAACTATTTTATATTGATTTTGGTATGTAATAATTTGGAATCGATTTATTATATATCAGGCATGCTTTTGGAGTCTCGGGTTTTAGCAGAGCATTTTATATTATAATTGCTTATATAAACTGTTAGATTTAGGTTAGAGTCTCGGTTGCCCCCAAGCTCAGGTTTATATGTTTGTGTTGTTACCGCGAGGCTTGCTACGGGTCTTGGTACAACCATACCCATACCCTAGCGCCATTCGCGATCCTTGAAATTGGATCGTGACAAAGTTGGTATCCCAGCTTTGGTTTCAAACCAAGGCCATTTTGCATGTTATGTGTTTACTATTTTAAGGCATGTTATGTATTGTTGTGTCATAGGATCTACTGCGGAATTAGGATTCAAGTCTTGTCTTTTGAAACGTCATCATTTGTTTGTAAAACTTCTACCTTCACCTATAGGAATGTTAAGGGTCAGTCTTATGTGTTACTGATGCTTTACTTTGGAATGTTTAATGTTTATACTTTGGGTGATGTGTTGGTTGTTGTGCCTTATTTTCTATACTTTTGGTGTTGCCTTGTTGGCAATATTTTGTGGTTTTCTTGTTTCATTCTTAGGAATAATACTCGTGCGCATGCTGCAACTCAGCCGAATGATGATGCTGACGACGCTATGTCCACTGAGGTTGACCGGAACGAACCTGGGTTTCAAGCTGGCAGAGGACAAGCGGGCAGAGAAAAGGCTGGCAGAGGCAGAAGTCGTCTCTAGATCCGCTTGATTTCACTACGTTCATGGCTAGGATCGCTGCACTTCAAAACAATCAGGTGCAACTGTAGGCGGGTCATGTCGCCATGCAGAATCAGTATGCTATGCTAGGGCAGCTTGTGCAGCAGCAGGTACCACATGCTGGTGGTGGTGTAGTTGGTGGAATAGGTTCCACTGATAAGGATCTAGTGTTGGCGTATATGAGGCTAAAGCCAACTGAGTTCGATGCCGATGGTGATGCTCTGGATTTTCTTCAGGAGGTTGAGCATAATGCTCAAAGGTTGTAGGCTATTAAGAGGCAGACCATTGTTCTTGTGGAGATGTCTTTGAAAGGTCCTCCTAAGGATTGGTTTTGTAGAGTCATTCATCCTGTGATAATTACTACTACTTGGGCGGATTTTGTGGCACGCTTTAGAGAGTTCTTCTTACCATTTTCGGTGACGAAGGATCACAGGGATAGATTGCTCACTTTGTCTAGAGGCGATAGGTTAGTACAGGAATACACGACAGAGTTTGTGCGGTTAAGTCGTTTTGCCCCAGACTTGCAGACAGATCACATGAGGGTAAACGACCGGTATGTGAAGGGCTTAGGCCTTATGTTTGTTGGCCTATTAACGGAGACTCATAGGGATTTCACTAGTGTTATGGATAGTGCTCGTCGTCTGGAGAGCACTTTGTTTCATTTTAGGGAGATCTCGGAGACCAGGAAGATAGTCAATGTTGTTCGTAGAGGTGGACAGCATAGTGGTAGCAACAGATATTAGTCCAAGTCTTCTCAGTTCAAGGCCAAGAAGAGCAATTATCGGAAAGGGTATTAGCCACACTAATAGTTCTGGTAAAGTAGTAGTAGTCGTGGTTCTGGACGCGGTAGTTGTGGGGATTCTAGCATTCCTTTTTGTCAGAACTGCAGGCGCAAATATTTTGGAGTGTGCTTGGTAGCACTGGGTAGTTCCTATGCGTGTGGCGAACCCGGTCATTTTGCTAGGGATTGTCCGACATATGGACAGCAGATGTCTTTGGCTAGTGTTGCTCAGCCATCTTTTCAGCAGCAGAGGCCTGCTTAGGCTCCTTCGGTAGGGTATTCGCAACCTGCCGTTTCTTTTGAAGGTTAGCGGGTCAAGGGTTTGAGAGGTCAAGGTTTCAGTGGACATGGAAACGGTGGCCATGGTTCTAGTAATTACAACTCAGTTAAGATACCGCAGCAGCAGGGTCAGGGTTAGGCCAGAGTTTTTGCCTTGACTTCTTAGGATGCTCGTGCGTCCAATGTCGTGGTGCAAGGTATATCTTGATCACTTTAGTAGATGCTTTGGTGTTATTTGATGCGGGTGCAACCCATTCTTTTCTATCTTCGAGTTTTGCTGCTAAGTTGGGTGTAACACAATCTAAATTGGATTTTCATTTATCTATATCTACGCCTTTGTCTGATAGTGTTGTGGTAGACGTTGTGTATTCGTCTTTTTCTGTGGTTATTCATGGTAGAGAACTTTGTGCTGATTTGATTGTGCTTGACTTATTGTCTTTTAATGTCATCTTGGTGATGGATTGGCTTTCACGCCATTATGCTTCGATCGACTGTCGAGGGAAGTCGGTTGCATTTGGTATTACGGGTGATATTCCTTTTTCTTTCCAAGGGGAGAAGGAGGAGATACCTAAGAAACTCTTATCTTTGATCAAGGCCAAACGTATGTTGGGCAAAGATTGCCAAGGGTTTCTTGCAGTGGATTGTGATGTGAATGCGGATGTTGGTAGTGTTGACAATATCTCGATAGTTAATAAGTTCAGTGATATGTTTCCAAAGGAGTTACCTGGATTACCGCCTGATTGTGACATCGAGTTTTGTATTGATGTTGTCCCTGAAACAGCTCCTATTTCGATACCTCCGTATCGGATTGCTCATGCCAAGCTGAAGGAGCTGAAAGATCAGGTACAAGAGTTGCTGGATAGTGGTTTTATCAGACCGAGTACTTCTCCATGGGGTGCTTCTGTCTTGTTGGTCAAGAAGAAGGATGGTTCCTTTCGGCTGTGTATTGACAATAGAAAGCTTAAAAAGGTTACTATCAAAAACAAATATCCTCTTCCTTGCATTGATAATTTGTTTAACCAGTTGCAGGGTGCGAAATGTTTTTCTAAGATTGACTTGAGATCCGGGTATCATAAACTTCCGATTTAGGATGTCGATGTGCCTAAGACTCCTTTCAGAACGTGTAATGAGCATTTCGAGTTTCTGGTTATGTCGTTTGGGTTAACGAACGCACCAGCATCGTTCATGGATATGATGAATCAGGTTTTCGAGCCGTTTCTGGATCAGTTTGTTATCGTGTTCATTGATGACGTTCTGATTTACTCTCGGAGTGAGGAGGAGCATGGTTACCATTTGAGGATAGTGCTGCAGACGTTGCGAGAGCATCGGTTGTATGCCAAGTTCTCCAAGTGTGAGTTTTGGTCCGATCAGGTTACCTTTCTAGGACACATGGTGTCAAAAGATGGGATCAAGGACGATTCAAAGAAGATTGAGGCTGTTATGGAGTTGCAGAGGCCGAGGTCACTTACCGAGATCATAAGTTTTCTTGGGTTAGATGGCTTCTATCTTTGGTTCGTGCAGGATTTTTCCCGAATATCTGCACCGTTGACTAAACTGATATAGAAGAGTGTTAAGTTTGAGTGGAACGATAAGTGCGAGGCGAGCTTTGAGAAGCTCAAAGAGATTTTGACTACAACTCCTGTGTTGGCTTTACCGTCTAGGATTAAGGGGTTCACTGTATATTTTGATGCTTCTCGTATCGATTTGGTTTGTATTTTGATGCAACATGGTAAGGTGATTGCTATGCTTCCCGTCAGCTGAAGAAGCATGAGGTGAATTATCCTACCCATGATCATGATTTAGCAACTGTGGTTTTCGCTCCAAAAATTTGGAGGCATTATTTGTACGGTGCGACTTGTGAGGTCTTTACTGATCATAAGAGTCTGAAGTACATGTTTGATTAGCGTGAGTTGAATCTGAGACACCCGAGATGGTTGGAATTGTTGAAGGACTACAATTGTTCCATTTAGTACCATCTAGGTAAGGCTAATGTGGTATCTGATTCTTTGAATTGAAAGTCTTGGAGTAGTTTGGCTCATATATTTGAGGTTGGGCAGAGACCCATGGTTCGCGAGTGGCATAATTTGTTGGCTTTAGGTTTTTGTTTTCAGGTTTCTCACAGTGGCAATTTGTTATCACATTTCCATGTGCAACCGGTTCAGATTGATAGGATTAAAGCTTTATAAGATGAGGATCCACAATTGAAACAGATTATGGATAAGATCCATTTGGATGGGATTCCGGGTTTGTGTTTGTGGATGGGGTTCTCAGGTATGGTTCAAGACTGTGCGGACCAGATTCGAATGGTTTGAGGGACCCAATTTTGGAGGAAGCCCATAAGTCAGCTTACAATGTTCATCTGCGTTCTACTAATATGTACCATGATCTCAAGGGTACATACTGGTGGAGCGGAATGAAGAAGGATTTTGCAGAGTTTGTGTCCAAGTGTTTGACTTGCCAATAGGTAAAGTTAGAACATCATACACCGTTTGGTTATCTACAACCGCTACCTATTCCAGAGTGGAAGTGGCACGTATCACTATGTACTTTGTTGTTGGTTTACCACTTACCCGGTAGAGGTATGATTCTATTTGGGTTATTATTGACTGTTTGACCAAGTCAGCTCACTTCTTACCGGTCAAGGTTACATATTCAGCTTCGAAGTTGGCACAGTTGTACATCGATCGGATTGTTAGTCTTCATGGTGTACTAGTGTCGATATTTTCGGATAGAGGTTCAGTTTTCACCTCTCAGTTTTGGAAGGCATTGCAGGAATCTTTGGGTTCTCGGTTGGATTTTAGTACTACTTTTCTTCCTTAGACCGACGGTCAGTTTGAGAGGACGATTCAGAATTTGTAGGATGTTCTCAGGATGTGTATGCTTGATCTTCAGGGTAGTTTGGATACTCACTTGCCTATGATTGAGTTTTCGCATAACAACAGTTACCATGCTAGTATCGAGATGGCACCATATAAGGCCGATCTCCTATTTGTTGGGAAGAGTTCGGCAAGCATAAACTTTCTGGAGCAAAGATCATCCAGATTCCCTCTGAGAAGGTACCTTTGATCAAGCATAGGTTGGAGACTGCTTTTAGTCGGCACAAGCGTTACGCTGATCTTAAGCGGAAGAATTTCGAGTTTCAAGTTGGCGACTTTGTGTTTCTTCGGGTTTGCCTATGAAAGGTGTTATTCATTTTGGTGTTAAGGGGAAGTTAGCACCAAGATACGTTGGGCCATATGAGATTCCAAAGAGAGTTGGAGAATTTGCTTATCATTTGGCTCTATTGCTAGACATGTCGTTAGTGCATCCAATGTTTTATGTTTCGATGTTGCGGAAGTGCATTTCTGATCCTTCTCACTTGATTGTACCATGGAGTGTTGAGATTGACCAAGAGTTGTCTTATGAAGAGCAACCTGTTGAGATTGTTGATACGCAAGTGCATAAGTTGCTGAACAAGAAGATTCTGATGGTCAAAGTTCTGTGGCGGAATCATTTTGTTAAGGAGTGCACTTGGGAGACAGAGACAGATATGCGGAATCGTTATCTTTTCCTCTTTCCTTGAGATACGTTGGGTTTGATATTAATTCGCGTGTTATGACTCTATGTTTATACTTTGGGTTTGTGTTAAGTGTTTTACGTTGGTTGTTTTGTGCGCTTATGTGTGTTTTCGTGCTGGTTTGCTTTGTGTTAAAACCAAGGACGATTTCGTTTTTTTAGTTGGGGAGAATGTAGTACCCCATATTTTTCCGACTAGTTGTGTTAGGCTTATCGATAAACTTTGGGCTCCTTTGAGTTAGTTAGACTACTTGTAATCGTGGTTAGAGGGTTCTATGCCTTTTGTATGATGTTTTGAGATGTCTTGGATGTGGCCTCGAGTTTTGGAGCGGTTCCAATCTCACTTTCAGAATTTTAATTTTTAGGAGGCGATAGGTTTTCGCGGGCGGTACGTCTTAGGGATCGCGGGCGCGACATAGTTGTGTAGCGGGCGCGACAGCGCAATTTTCAGTTTGCTGTTTTCAATTTAAATCCCCTTATTTTGACCTAAATCAAATTTTAACTTTTCTTAAAGCCCTAAAACGGATGGATCTCTGATTTTACTCATTCCCACACCTTTCCTTTGCTTAATTGATTATTGGTAAGTGTTCTAAGCCTATGTTCATTGTTTAAACCATTTGTCTCATGGTTGTTTCGATTTAGATTCAATAGCAATTGTGTTTGGTTGATTGTAGGCTGGTTTGGGTTATTTAAATTTTGGGCTTTGTTGATCCTTGATAATACCTTGTGTGATATGGCATGGTTTATATTCTGTTTTTGGCATTATTGAAATCTGAGATTTCATACTTTGGGTGTTGATGTTGGTATTGTTATTGTTCATACTTTGGGTGGCTTAAAATTGTTGGCTAGGTTAAAGGCTGTGTGAATTGGCATATTGTTTTGGGTTATTTTCTGTTTTTCTTTTATTGTAAAATCTGGAAATAACCTTTGTGTGTTGAATTTGGCTTATAGATGTTTCTAATACGGGTGATTTAAAACTGTTGGTTAGATCTAAGTGTTGTGTTAAATATGGTTTTTGCTAAGATTAATTTGCTGTTTTTGATTTGTTTAATATGGCTGGAAATATTATTACTAGGGTAATTCAAAAATGATACTTTGAGTGTTCAGTGATTTGATGGTTTAATTTTTGGCTTACGAATTTGCTTTGATATGGTTTGGGTGGTTTACATGGATTGTTTACTTAGGTTGTTAAGTGGCCGTCTAGGAATGTTTTATAGCTATTTTAGTAGATTTAATTATGTTATCATTGTTTTAGTTTTGTTGGTAATCGATAATTGGAATTGTATATAAGTTATGGTGGGTTTTGCAAAAGTTTATGGCTAATTAAATTGTTATTTCAGATCCGAGTTTAAATGTTTAAAGGTGATTAAAATCCTTTTTGATTTCATTTGGATCTTTGATTTTGTATTTAAGTGGTATTTACTTTGGGTGGAATTTGCCGAGTGTTGGTAAATTATTAGGCTTATTGTTACTTTTGGATCTTTGATTTTGTTAAGTTTTAAGTTGAGTTCTTTATTTTCAAATAAACATTGGTTTTGAATTAAAGGACTTTGGTTTTACTTTGGATTATACCTTGGTATATGTTTGGGTCAGGTTAGACTTGTGCCGCGCGACAGGTTGTGTTGAGATATAATGTGGTTAAGGCTAACACACTACTTCGGGAAACTCATTTGGTTTTAAAGGAATTATTAAGCTATGTAAGAACTCTGGGTATGTTTTAAAAGATAAGAAGTCATCTAAGCTTAATTTGTCTGATCGGTTTTGTATGGATGTGTACTTTACTTTGTCTTGTACTATGGTTGTGGTTTGAGATGCTAGTTCTATGTGGTGTCTAGTATTCTTAGAGTTAGGGGTTGTATGGATTTTAACTTGTGCCTTTTTTAGACCCGGCGTCTGCTAGTATTTCGGAGTCTGCGCAGGGTTAGTTGCTTGCCATAATTTATCACGTTGTTTTTCAAGCAGTGAATTTGTAGTGCTATCTACCGCTTTTTAGTATTATAAATGTTTTCGAACTGTTTTAATGATTATGGATCTGGATTGGAACGAGCTACTCGATAGGCTTGTATAGAGACTGTGTTCACTAGTAAGTACTTTGGGATTGGCTGACTAATGTCTAGCCTACTTTGGGATTGATGAGAAATTATTCCCATCTACTTTGGATTATACTTTGGGTTTTCATTTCAATATTGTTATCCCATAATCAAATATATATTAGTATGAAAGAATTCCAGGTTTTAAAGATTTTTATCTTAATAAATGTAAATAGTATTATGAACTCATCTCAGTATATCTAACCCCGTTGTTTTCTCAATTTTCTAGGTTTATGATTTGAGAGCATTGGTCGATCTCCAATTTTCTTGATTTCCTCGGAGGTTCTTTTATTTTAAATAAAACTACTCAACTATTTTCTTCTCTTAGACCGCAGTAGAACTAGTTAGTCTTTATTGATTTATTATACTTTGGTTTGTCGGAGTGGTCCAAATATTTTATATTGATTTTGGCATGTTATACTTTGGAATTGATTTATTAGATATGAGGCATGCTTTTGGAGTCTCGGGTTTGAGCCGAGCATTTTATATTATAATTGCTTATATAAACTTTTAGACTTAGGTTGGAGCCTCGGTGCCCCGAGTAGTGGTTTTCTAGCAAGTTTATATGTTTGTGTGGTTTTCGCGAGGCTTGCTATGGGTTTTGGTACAACCATACCCATACCCTAGCACCAGTCGCAATCCTTAAAATTGGGTCATGACAGGATAAACCAATTATGAATGGGGAGCTTTTTATAACAAGATGCTCTTTACAAGTACAAGCTCGTGAGGATGATAATATAGATATGCAACAAAGAGATAACATCTTTCACACACGCTGCCAAGTTCAAGGTAAGTTTTGTAATTTTATCATTAATAGTGGTAGTTGTACTAATGTTGCTAGTGAGTCTATGGTAGAAAAACTTAATTTATCTGTTATGCCTCATCCACGTCCCTATAAATTTCTTTTGTTGAATAATTATGGTGAAATTCGTGTTAAAAATCAGTTACGTGTTTCTTTTAACATTGGTCAATATCATGATGAAATTGTGTGTGATGTTGTTCCTATGCATTCTGGTCATATGTTACTTGGTAGACCTTGGCAATATGATAGATAAGTGACTTACAATGGTCAGACAAATATGTATTCACTTATTCATAATGGCAAAAAGTTTATCCTTTCTCCCTTATCTCCTCAAGTTGTGTATGAGGACTAATGTAGGATTGAAAATGAACGATTAGATGCTCTTAAAAAGCAATATGCAGAACCCTCTTCTAGCAATTTGGCTCAATTAAATCATCATTTGCAAGTTGTATCTCAAACATCTAATAAACATCAAAATAAGAAGGGTAGTACTTTTATTGCTAGACATGTTGATTTGATACATTCCTTAAGCACTAATCAGTGTTTGTTTCTTGTAACTTATAAAGATTATTGCTTGACTACTACACTTGATCTAGCTTCTTTGCTTATATATTTTTCTAGAATATTCCAGGAGTTTAATGATGTCTTTCCCGAGGAAATTCCATCCGGTATACCACCCAAAAAGGGAATCGAACATCGCATTGATTTCATCCCTAGCGCTTCCCTTCCAAATCGGCCAGCCTATCGAACTCATATAGAGGAAATGAATGAGATTTAAAGGCAAGTCGATGATTTAACAGAATAAGGGTATGTACGTGAATCTCATAGTCCATGCGTTGTTCCTGCAATTCATGTACCAAAAAATATGGTAATTGGAGAATGTGTGTGGATTATCGTGCAATTAATTAGATAACCATTAAGTATAGCCATCCAATTCCTAGATTAGATTATATGCTTGATGAATTACATGGTGCATGCTACTTCAGCAAAATTGATCTTAAATCTGGTATTATCAAATTCGCATCAGGAAAGGGGATAACAGGAAATCAGCTTTTAAGACTAAATATGGGTTGTATGAATGGCTAGTGATGCCCTTTGGTCCATCTAATGCACTTCCACTTTTATGCATTTGATAATTATTTGCTGCGTGGGTTTTTAGAAAAGTTTTAGTTGTTTATTTTGATAAAATTGTAGTTTATTCTCGTTCATTATCTCTCATGTTAAATCTGTTTTAGAAGTGAAGTGCTTAGGCGTGAAAATTGTTTGGTAACTTAGAAAAATGTAGTTTCCGGTTAGATAATGTTGTTTTTCTTGGTTTTGTTGTAAGTTCTAAGGGTTTACATGTTGATTCTGAAAATGTTAAAGCAATTAGAGAATAACCTATACTAACTAATGTTAATCATGTCCGGAGTTTTCTTGGGTGAGCTAGTTTTGATCGACAGTTTATTCGTTATTTCTCTACTATTGATGCTCCTTTGAATGAACAAGCTTTTAATGTGCTTAAAGATAAATTGAGTGATGCTCCTTTATTTTCTTTGCCTGATTTTACTAACACTTTTGAAATTGAGTGTGATGCAAGTGGTGCTGGAATTAGTGCGGTTCTAATGCAAGGAGGCCGACCAATATGCTATTTTAGTGAAAAATTATCAGGGGCAGAATTGAATTATCCAACATATAATAAGGAGTTTTATGCCCTTCTACGGGCATTGCAAACATGGCAACACTACTTATGGCCTAAGAAGTTTGTCATTCACGCTGATCATGAAAGTTTAA
The DNA here is from genome assembly GCF_937616625.2 of Mercurialis annua. Lineage (NCBI taxonomy): Eukaryota > Viridiplantae > Streptophyta > Magnoliopsida > Malpighiales > Euphorbiaceae > Mercurialis > Mercurialis annua. The sequence continues at coordinate 19,276,587 of NC_065571.1, forward strand.
AGTATTTGAAAGGACAAGATAAATTGAACAAACGACATGCCCAGTGGATAGAATTTATTGACACTTTTCCTTATGTTATTTTAAAACCCCAAAGGAATAAATTATCTAATTGGACCACGTGTCCAGTTTTGAGTCGCCAGAGCGGCGATATCGGAAAATTTTCCGAGAAATTAAAAATAAAATAAAATTTGACGATTTCGGAAAGATTATTGCGGAGAATTTAATATTATATTTCAATTCTAAAGTTGGAATTGGAATTAAAAGAAAAAATGTCAAAAAAAGTCATAAGATAAAGTTCAGGGAGTAAAGTGGTAATTGAGCCAATTACGTCTCGAGAATGGAAATTATAAGTTTTGACAGGAAAATGTAAATTCTTGGATCATATTATATATTAGATATGAATAATACGTATACAAATTGATTAAAGTATTAATTAGTTAAGCGAGGGACTAAATTGAATAAAAGGAAAGTTTAAAGGATAATTGCAACAAAAAAAGAAAATAAGGATTTAAATAGTACATTAACCAATATATATAAAGAGAAAGAATATGGAACAGATGGAGAAGAAGGAATCCAGAAGCTTAAAATTTCTATCGATCAATTTCGTTTCCTCGCTGTTTCTCCATTCGGCGTCCGATTCAAGCGATTTTCGTGTCGATTTCTTAGGAATTTAAAGCTCTATTAATCTCAAGCTTTTTTTTGAGGTAAATCTTTGAGAATTATTGTTGTATTTCGAATTTAAATGGCTCTTTTAGCGGGATAAACGAATTTGACGTTTTTGAGTCGTTTTTAGCGTTTTGGCAAAAAATTGAATTACGGGTTTTAGAGGAAACGAGGTCAGTGTAGAGGCACGACGGGGCGCCCGAAAAACGGCTTTCCGGGGCTGTGCATGGCGGAGCGAACGCACAGTGGGTCCAAGGGGACCAAAATGGGCTTCTTGCCCTATTTGACCGAGATTTCGACTTTTACGGATAATAAACCCTAAAGGTGAATTATGGACCCCCCGATAACAAAAAATTAAGGATTAAAGCTTGACGTTTTACACGATTAGCGATAACGAGAAATGTTAAGAAAGTCATAAGATCCTCGAATACGAGAAGTGGTATTCGTTAAATCGTGAATACGATAAAGGACTATCGATTCATGAATAATATTAAGAATGAAACCAAAATCTAGATTATGAAAGTATTATACATATAAACATGAAATCCACGTCTAATTATTAAACGTTAATTAATTTGTATCAGATGCGTCAGCGAGCACTGAGGGCGCCAGACGTGGGCTAGTGCGAGCATACCATTATATAGACCACATCATAGATTGGATAGCGGTCAATGTGAGTTGCACTTTACTTTCGTGTATTATTTATCTATGTTATTTGATATTATATTTTATATATATTATTTTTTAAACGCATCGCCTTATGTATGATTTGCTGGACTATTATATATTCTTATTGATTTCGAGTACGAAAAATTAGTATGAAATCCGAAGAAACTAGCTACCTTTGGGTGTCAATAAGCTGTGTGATCACCAGTATTGAGTCAGTCTAGTGTGTTTGACTATGAGAAATGATTTGATATATATATGCATGATATGATTATGAATACGAATTCGAAGTTGGATATATGAATGTGATACGAGCGAGAACTTGGTTAAAGTAACCTGAGCCCCGTATCTAGTCGATTGAGCCCACACTTTGGGATTAAGAGATTGGTCGCGGCTGACGTGGTTGAGTCAGTATAGCTCCCATGTCGGACAATTTGGATCATTTTGATTTGAATATTAGTAAGTTACGTTAAGTTTCAGGATTTTAGTTTCGAACGGATCAAGAACTTCATATATGTATTTTCTCATTATTGTTTTCTTGAAATGCGATATTATGTTTTTATAATAATACCGTTAGTAAAATGCAAGTTCACTCAGTATTTTCCCAAATATTGACCCCTCACTTTGATGTCTTTCAGGGTCTTAGTGTCTGGACCTAACTAGAGGTCAACTTTTGGGATTTGAAAGTCAGCTCTACATGTATAGTCCTTGACTTTCGTAGCGCTGTAGTAGTGGTCCTGTGTCGACAGATTCGTAGCCTTGCAAGCAGTACATTTTGGGTTTTACACTTTACTGGCTGTCTATGTTTATATATTTTTGTAGGCTACGTATAATATGTTTTGTTCACGGCACCATATGCCGGTGATATGTTTTGATATAGTAGTATGTATATAATCCCGTGAGGCCAGTTTGTACGAGGTACAGTAACTAGAGCCCACGTGGATATCAGATTAACTAGTGTAAATAATTGTATATTATATGTATTGTTTTCTTCCATTTGTGTATGTATTTTATTATTTGCGAAAACGTTTTTGAGTAATTTAGGCTTGCTACGGGTTTTTGAACTACCACTACCATTCCCTAGCGCCGGTCTCGGCTTATTAATTTGGGTCATGACAGTTGTGGTATCAGAGCAGCTGGTCCGGTTACACTGCAAGTTTGTTTGAGATGTCTGTTTGAGTTCAGATACTCTGTCAATAAGTGAACCTAGGAACTATTGTTGCGATAGAGTCGAACCTTAGTGGCTTTCATTTGTTTAATATGTGCATTATTAGTATGTTTTACAACGCGTGCGTACCAAAGCTGTTAGGCGACTAAGCGTTTACTCTCTGCGCATACAAATTGCTATAGTGAATAAGAGTTTATTATCTGCGCAAGGAGCGTTTAAGCAATTAAGTGTTTGTGAATATGTGTGTGGATTGATTAAGTATATGCCGCAATTTATAAGATAATATTGGTATTCTGTGTGGAAATGGTCTCAGATGGTCTCTTACATTCAAAATTGCTTCTTTTCAGCATGTCTGGGCAGACTGGAGCTCAGTGACATGCTGCAGAAGAACAGGAGGAAGCGCCTCCTATATTTCAGAATAGATTTCATTATGAAGTAGGTGGACCATTTGAAGTCCACCAGAATGGATTCCACACAAACACCAGGAGATCACCTGAGATCTATCAAAATGGTTTCTTATCAGGGTCAGAAATTGGTAGTTCTTCTAGGGTGAGAGGCAGGACTCACTCACCAGAAATTGTATATAGTGAGGAAAGTGAAGAGGATCCAGAGGAGGATCTAGAAGAAGATTTAGAAGAGGATCTTCAGGAGGAGGACTTTGAAGAAGAAGAGTTATCAGATGAGTCAGATGTTGAGGAGTACCGTAGTGAACATTTATGGTCCAATGTGCGGAGATACCGCAATCTGAGAGAGGATGCAAAGATAGTTAACGGTCAGGCACAAGTGGTTCTGAATCATGTTAGGAGGCAAATGCGCTTTTTTCTAGGGGAATGCTACCAGTAGGACTGTATTCCTCTGATTTTCTGCGTATGGTCAAAGGAGTCCCAGACCTTAATGAAGATAACATGACAATTAACCGTAGATGCGTTAAGGGTTTGGGACCCGAGTTTGCAGAGCTGTATGAGTATGTTGGTGAGCACTTTGGACGCTTACTACAATGGCTCACAGGACCAAAAGCGACCGCGAGTGGGATGGTAATCCGGTTCGACCTTACTTTTTCAGACGCGAGTTTCACCTGGACTACACCAATCGATCCTCTGCTATTTGAACCAACCCTAGATTTGTCTATAGGGGTGGAGGCAACGCTAGTAGAAGAGTTAGGGGACGACTATACCGGTATAGTTATTAGGGAATCTAGTGTTCCACATCAGGCACCCCCAGGAATCAATGATTGATATGTTGTGTATTTGTGCTTATATGTTTGTATTGCTGTGTATATATATTTGCTGCATTGCATAATAGAGTATAACGATTAGGATATGCCAATAGGATAGCGCCTTGTGTAGCTAATACCTATAGGAAGCGATATCGATGAACACGCGCCTAATAAAAGAATATATAAACATAACTTACAACAACAATAACATAATGAACAACACATAATACATTAATCGCGAACCTAAATCCTATATTACGTTCAAGAAGTCATGAAGGAAGAAATGGATTACTAATGAAGGATCGATGTGAAGAAATGATACTTGTATTTGTAAACGACATGATACAAGTATAATGAAGAAGTGGATGTAGTAACTATAGTTATAAAGAACTTTGGATTGAGTCGGATTACCGGGAACATGAAGAAGAAGTTATTTTAGCAGAAGAAATGTTTAAGTAAGCAATAGAAGGTGACGGCAACATTAAAAATCATAATATACCCAATAATGATAAAGAAAAGCCGTTAACTGTCGCACAGTGTACAATCTGGAGTAAAGTTATGATTTTATGAAAAGTATGAAAAATTTATGATTTTAAAAGGTACAATTGTGCTCAGATATCGCATGTGAAATTGCATAATCACGTTAAGAATCCACAAAAGATGATTTTCAAAACGTAGATCATGCATCATGTCTTTACAATGATAAAGGAAGGGTGATTTTGAGCAACTCTTTTGTGATGAGAGGTGTCATCACTCTGAGCTACAATTGTTTCAACGATTTCAAACGATTTATGAAAAGTAATTTAAAGAGCTGGCCAGCCAAAAGATAGTTTGAAATCGTTTTGATTTGTCAGTGAACTCAGACGTACAACTCTGTGACGAATAATCAAAGATTCTTAATAATTACAATTGAAATTTATAAAATTAATCCCAATAACAGAATTAAGCCATGTTAACGATCAATTGCAGTAAAGGCTAACGAAGCTAAGGTGGAGTGTGAATAAGAAGTCAACGCTGGAGAGCATACGCGATCAAGATGTGATACGCTAGCAGTGTTTGGAGGATACAATATTGATCCTTATATCATGACAAGGGATATAATGACCGAGAATCACATTACACGAAATGAAAGTAAAGGATATGAAACGATGGAGAAGATGATCTTGTAAGATGTGAAAGTTTGAAGTTAGGAGGATCGGGAAATAACTAGCATTGTGTGACGGATATCAAGTGACGTTCTAAGTATACATAGTCTTATCACTATTGGTATCAGAAGTTATAAATTACATAAACAGAAAGGAGGAGAGATAAATTGAAGAACCCCAGTATAAAGATAAAAGTAATGCATATAAATATATGCATCGGTAAATGGAAGAGTGACGAGAAACATTAATGGAAGCTTGAAAGGACACGTACATACCGTAGAAACTTCAAAGATGATAAAAGAAGTGAAAGTTCTAAAACCACATTGGAAGAATTACAAAAATAGATACAATTACTGTAAAGCTGTCATAAATAGATAGAAGATATAAGAGATACGACAAGTAAAGGGATTTGGCGATACGCATAAAGTGTGCGGGGCGATGGAATTGGAGTTATCCCCTGATTTTGGAATTGACTAGGTCAATTACAACCTATATGTTACAAATAGTAGAGACACTTCAAAAAGAAGGTGAAAGACAGAGCAAGAATGAATTAAGTAATGGTTATAATCAATACAAAATCGATACTTGACAAAGGCAAGAGTAAAGAAAGGTAAACATTAGCAGGGAAAGATGAGTAATCTTAAATAGAGGATTTTAATTGTTCACACAACAGAGAGAATTCGCAAGGAGGAACGTGATAAAAACTTATGGAATTGTCGAGTTCAGAATAATTGAGGTATAAAAGTAAATAAGTCAGTCTAGACTTATTAGATTATTTAAAGATTAAAGATAAGAATGAAAAGTTAAGCATATGCTAACAAGTAAGAAAGATTCACGAGAAAATTAAGTGTTGAAGAAGCATATGAAACTCTTATGAAATCAACGTAAATGAAGAATTGGAACGAAATGGAAAGACAACTATGACTAACAAGTCAATAGAAGACTCGAGATGATCTTCAAGAGTCAACATGAATAAGGAGTAAATAGAATAGGACTGTGGATAGTGTAATTAGGTTAAGATGGCTACGCGAATCATATAATTAAGATCAACGTGAGACAGAACGTTTATAGTAATGATAAACAGTTCTCAACTAATCAAGTAACGCGAAGCTCACCATAGCTATAAGAAGGAAAGAGAAACTAAAGATAACAAAAGGTGTATCAGACTCAACTATGCTAAGAAACAGCGAATGTGGTAGACAGAATACAATTTGAAAGAGATTGGTTGATGAAGAACTAGGTGTCAGATGGTGAGAGAGATAAATAAGAAATAAAGGTAGCCGCCTAAGAAAGAAAAGTGTCAACGAGGGATACCAATAAGGATCGAGACTACAGACTTAAGATAGTAAAAGTGAATACTCATAGAAGTATGAGTAAAGTAAGTTCGTCATTAAGGATGTGAATAACGCGTCACTGACTATTTACGCATAAAAGAGGCGGATAACAACCCGATGACTATTATGAGTGGAATAAAGGATCGAGAGAACATTAGTCAGCGATTAATAACAGCCAAGAAGGGAGATCCCGACTAGGTGGTAATGACACAAGGATTGCGATATCAAAGAAATGTCTACGGTCACACTATTTTGGGAAGGCAACAGACTGAATGAAAGTAACAATGAGAAGATTCTCAGCTACGCAACGACAAGAAGATACTATAAGCAGGATAGATGATCGATTAACAATAAGTCTATACGTGGATAAAGAATCAAGCCACCAGAATGAAAAGTTAACAGTCAAAGTAAAAGAAGAAACTACGACCAATGCATAGTAATGGACGTCAAGAAAGGCATAAGAACAATTTTCAGGTTTCAACCAGTCATAAGAAAATTCGAGGACAAATTTTTATAAGGGGGGGAGAATGTAATACCCCAAAGGATTAAATTATCTAATTGGACCACGTTCCAGTTTTGAGTCGCCAGAGTGGCGATATCGGAAAATTTTCCCATAAATTAAAAATAAAATAAAATTTTAGTAGGTCGATTTCGGAAAGATTACTGCGGAGAATTTAATATTATATTTCAGTTCTAAACTTGGAATTGGAAAAAGAAAAAATGTCAAAAAAGTAACAAGATAAAGTTCAGGGACTAAAATGGTAATTTAGCCAATTATGTCTTGAGAATAGAAATTATAAGTTTTGACGGGAAAATGTAAATTCTTGGATCGTATTATTTATTAGATATAAATAATACGTATACAAATTGATTAAAGTATTAATTAGTTAAACGAGGGACTAAATTGAATAAAAGGAAAGTTTAAAGGATAATTGCAACAAATAAAGAAAACAAAGATTTAAATGGTACATTAACCAAAATATATAAAGAGAAAGAATATGAATCAGATGGAGAAGAAGGAATCAAGAAGCTTAAAATATCTATCGATCAATTTTGTTTCCTCGCCGTTTCTCTGCTGGACGTCCGATTCAAGCGATTTTCATGTCGATTTCTTCAGAATTGAAAGCTCTATCAATCTCAAGCTTTGTTTTGAGGTAAAGCTTCGAGAATTATTTTTGAATTTCGAATTTAAATGGCTCTTTTAGCGGGATAAACAAATTTGACATTCTGAGTCGTTTTTAGCATTTTGGCAAAAACTAAATTACGGGTTTTAGAGGAAACGTGGTCTACTAGGTGTTTGGAGCGTAGAGGCACAACGGGGCGCCCGTAAAACGGCTTAACGGGGCTGTGCGTGGCGGAGCGACGCTGTGAAAACACACTGCGAAGCTGTGCGCCGCACAGCTTGCGAAAGCTGTGCGCCGCACAGCTTGCGAAAGCTGTGCGCCCGCATAGCAAACTGTTCGGATGCACAGTACATTGTGCAGACGCACAGTGTGTGTGCGCCTGCACAGTGGATACAAGGGGCCAAAATGGGCTTTTTGCCCTATTTGACCGAGATTTCGACTTTTACGGATAATAAACCCTAAAGGTGAATTCAGGACCCCGATAACATAAAATTAAGGATTAAAGCTTGACGTTTTACATGATTAGCGATAACGAAAAACGTTAAGAAAGTCATAAGATCCTCGAATACGAGAAGTGGTATTCGTTAAATCGTGAATACGATAAAGGACTATCGATTCATGAATAATATTAAGAATGAAAGCAAAACCAAGGTTATGAAATTATTATACAGATAAACATGAAATCCACGTCTAATTATTACACGTTAATTAATTTGTATAAGACGCGTCAGCGAGCACTAAGGGCTACATACGTGGGCTAGTTCGAGCATACCATTACATAGACCACATCATAGATTGGATGGCAGTCACTGTGAGTTGCACTTTACTTGCGTGTATTATTTATCTATGTTATTTGATATTATATTTTATATATATTATTGTTTAAACGCATCTCATTATGTATGATTTGCTGGACTATTATATATTCTTATTGATTTCAAGTACGAAAAATTAGTATGAGATCCGAAGAAACTGGCTACCTATTGGGTGCGAATAGGCTGTGTGATCACTAGTATTGAGTCAGTCTAGTGTGTTTGATCCAAATGGTCCGAACTGGGAGCTATATGAATGCGAATTTCGAAGTTCGATATATGAATGCGATACGAGCGAGTACTCGGTTAAAGAAACCTGAGCCCTGTATCTAGTGGGTTGGACCCACACTTGGGGATTAAGAGATTAGTCGCGGCTGACGTGGTTGAGTCAGAATAGCTCCCAGTTCGGACCATTTGGATCATTTTAATTTGAATATTAGTAAGTTACATTAAGTTTCAGGATTTTAGTTTCGAACGGATCAAGTACTTCCTTATATGTATTTTCTCATTATTATTTTCTTGAAATGCGATATAATGTTTTTATAATAATACCGTTAGTAAAATGCAAGCTCACTCAGTATTTTTCCAAATACTGACCCCTCACTTTGATGTCTTTCAGGTGCTTAATATCTGCACCTAGCTAGAGGTCAACTTTTGGGATTTGAAAGTCAGCTCTACATGTATAGTCCTTGACTTTCGTAGCGCTGCAGTAGTGGTCCTATGTCGACAGGGTCGTATCCTTGACAACAGTACATTTTGGGTTTCATACTTTACTGTCTATCTATGTTTATATATTTTTGTAGGCTACGTATAATATGTTTTGTTCACGGCACCAGATGCTGATGATATGTTTTTATATACTAGGATGTATATAATCCCGTGAGGCCCGTTTGTACGAGGTACAGTAATTAGAGCCCACGTGGATATCAGATTAAGTAGTGTAAATAATTGTATATATATATATATATATATATATATATATATATATATATATATATATGTATATATATATATATATGTATATGCTTGCTTCCATTTGTGTATGTATTGTATTATTTGCGAAAAGGTTTTTGAGTAATTTAGGCTTGCTACGGGTTTTGGAGCTACCACTCCCATTCCCTAGCGCCGGTCTCGGCTATATAATTTGGGTCGTGACAGTTATCAATTACAAGAAAAGTAAAGAAAATGTTGTGGCTCATGCATTGTCTCGAAGGTACGCCATACTCAACACTCTTTCTTCTCAACTTCTGGATTTTGGATTTATTCGGGATTTGTATGCCAATAATGATGATTTCAAAATTATTTTTTCCACTTGTGCTCGAGGAGTTTCTTTTGATGATTTTTATATTTTTTGATGGTTTATTGTTCAAAAAGAAACGTTCGTGTATCCCTATTTGTTCTATGTGTATCTTGTTAGGGAAGCAGATGGCAGCTTCTTAATGGGACACTTTGGTATTCAAAAAATATATGATATGCTATCTGACAACTTTGATTGGCCTAATATGAAGCATGATGTACGTAAGGTGTGTATAAAGTGTCTTGAATCTTTGAAAGTTAAATGTAAGTTGAAACCTCATGGGTTGTTTATGCCTTTGCCTTTTCCTACTTTGCCTTGGGTTAATATATCTATGGACTTTGTTTTAGGACTGCTTATATCAAAGAAACGTAGTGATAGTATTTTTGTGGTTGTTGATAGGTTTAGTAAAATGGATCATTTTATCCAATGTCATAAAACCGATGATGCTATAAATATTGCTAATTTGTTCTTTTGTGATATTGTGCGTTTTCATGGATTACCTAAGACTATTATTATTATAGAGATGTGAAATTTTTTACTAACTTTTGGCGTGTACTTTGGGCAAAATTTGGTTCTAAATTGCTATTTTTCACTACTTGTCATCCACAAACTGACGGTCAAACTGAAGTTGTCAATAAAACTACGGTCCAATTGTTGCGTTCTTTAATTAGTAAGAATATTAAATCAAGGAAGGACTTATTTCCTTTAGTCAAATTTGCATATAATAGGGTTGTTCATTCTACTAAACATACTTCACCTATTAAAGTTGTTTACGGTTTTAACCATATAACTCCGCTTCATTTATTTCATTTACCATTTAACAAGCTTGCTAGTGTTGAAGGTTCCGAAAAGGCAGATCAGGTTCGACAAGTTCATGCTGAAGTCAAGGAATGGATTGAAAAACAATATGAAAGGACTGCAATAAGGATGAACAAAGGGCGTTTAAAAGTGTTATCTCAACCTGGTGATTGGGTTTGGGTTCACTTAAGGAAGGAAAGATTTCCTAACTAGCTGAAATCAAAGCTCAATTCACATGGAGATGGTCCTTTTCAAATCTTGAAACGCATTAATGATAACGTTTAGAAGATTGATTTGTCCAATGTAAGTGCTATATCCAATGTTGCTAACTCGACTCCATTTGACGTAGGTGATGATGTACTTGACTGAGAAAAAATCTTCCAAAAGAAAAAGTGAATGTTATGAAGAGGCAAGAAGATGATGAAGGGGAGATGGACTCGCGTGATGGGCCGTATTTGTACGGTAGCAAGATTGGAGATGTTGGTGATCCATTAGGCTTACCGTTGGGCCCAATTACAAGAAATAGAGCAAGAAAGATTTAAGTTAATCTTAATACATATGTGCAAGCGTCGGCAGCCCAAAATTTAACTCATTTGGGCCTTGAAGATAAGATATGATTTCTTATGTTTGGCATCTGCAATCAAGAAAGCTGATTTTGGAGATATTTGGAAAAAAGGGTGTATGGTTTTGGCAACCAAGAATTTCTGAAATTGACTTCCCAAAAGTTTTTTTATTCCTTTCCTATTTAAGAGGAACATCTTATGGAATATCCTGATTCGATGTAATTCTTATTAGGAATATATCTTATTTAGAATTGTTAATAACGAGTTTAGATATTTTTCAAGATACCCACTACTAAATAAAGAGGGTGCTATTGTTGAATGAAGGACATAAGATTTGTAATAAAACCTTTTATGGTTTCTGGCATATTACTTGAAGAACAGTATTCTAGGTTTAGAGTACAACGCTTATCATGAATTTGAACACTTCTTGTGGCGTGCTTAAGATAGGAAATTTAGTGCGTAATATCTAATATTTCGATCTCTTTCAATTCGACTTTGATTCAAACGTTCCTTGGGCTATTTGATAACGGTCTTAGAGGGTCTTCTTGTCTACGGGAATTAGGGTTCCTATTACCTACCGCCAGTGTAAATAAACATCTCGTTCTTTTTCTTTGAGGAAGTTTATAAATAATTCAAGACTCTTTGAAAGGACTCGCCCATGAGCCCTAAAAGATTCCATTAAGGAAATAAGTACTCGGATAATGTTGGGGTTGAACTGCCTTGGCAGAATACCTAAAGCAAGATAAAATTTCAGAATGAACTAAAGGTAGCCTAAGACCAACAACAAAATGCTCCTCAGACAAAATTATCATCTCGGACAAACTCGAACGTCGATGACCCCTAAAAGATTTGCCATATCTCAAAAGATCATACTCATATGGAAAGTCATACTTAGATGAAATTTTCAAAACAATAGCGAAAGAAAGAGAGATGACGTTATGGTCTATATCGTCCCTAGAATTTCTAACTTTTTCCACCTCGTCGGACATTTTAAAAAAAATTGAAGAGGAGAAGAGGAACAAACAGCCTAATAAAAAAATTGATATAAACAGATCAAAACCTTAAGGAAAGCAAGAACTGAAACGAAAAAAACAGAAATCTTCAAGAACACGAAGAACATAGAATAATTTAAAACATGAAAAGAAGAAAAAAAATCACAGAAATAACAAATAATACCTTGAAATTAGATACGAAGAGTTAAAGGAAACGTAGGAAGCGACTCGAAAGAGAGGAATCTTGAGCACAAGTGATGAATAAAACAAAATATCAGTGTTGAAACTTGAGAGCTCAAATGGAATAAATTAAAATAAATAAGAGGAAGAAGATGAAGAGAAGAAGATGAAGAATATACAAATAACCATGCACAAATCCCAAAACAAAATTATTACGATTAAAAAACGGAAGTGACGAAACCCTAAAATACACACTGAAAATGAAAGACTAGTGGTGAGTACGGAGACATGTGTGAAAAATCTGAAATCCTTTACTGACACATGTCGAAGTAATAAAATAATAAGGAATCTAAAGCACTTTGGCAAAATCCAAAAAGACTCGCCGAAAAATAAAAGGATTTGTCCTGATAAATGAAATAGCACGAAGAAAACCTAAACATCAAAATAAGCATAAATATTCAGATTTGCTTGGCGGGGAGCTAATGGTGGAAACCCATTTTCCACATACTATAAAGCCAAGTCCTTAGAGGATTCGCCTGCTGAAGCCTATCTTAAGACTCACCATGAAATAATAAAGTTAAAGATCAACAACCAACGAAATGTACCGGCATAGCTGTTTCTCCGGGATTCGCCAACCTAATAATGAAGCTCAAACACTTCGCTCAAAGAGATGACAACCAAATCCTCTAGGATTTGTCCATTAAAGAATATCATAATCTGGATACGAATCCCACTAAGAAATTGAATCCAAAGTCCACTACAGTAACAATAAATATAGAAACTCTCTAGTGGGCAAAAGATTTTCCAAATGAATAGAAGATGGTCTCTTATATGGGACTAAATTGTAATACATGAAGATTACCCTATTTAGAACTCAATTATAAATAGGATTCATTCCTAAAATAGGAAGATACTGAATAAGAATCTTTTTCCTACTCAGATTCAACTTTCTAAAAGAAATCGCTTTCTTTTTAGGACTTTACCCGGTTTTCTCTTATCAATATATAAGGGACTGAGGTATGCCTACACACACAACTGAATTTTAATACAATATTCTCTTTTAAAATTAACACTGACCTAAGCATCAGAGAGGTAATCAGACCACCACCGTCCAATAAGCCATTTACTTTGTCTTGCATGTTCAGGCCATCGTGAAGCTAACCAATCCATCAGTTAGTTATGATGGAATTTGCGATTGAAATAGTTTTTGTCATAATACGAATTTGTGACGGATTTGTGATAAATGTTAGTGAGGGAAATATATTTTATGAATATATATAATTGTTTTGCCTAATTTTAAATACAAATTTTTTTATGATTAAGTTAAATCAATAATTATAAGAAAATTATAAACACCCTAAAATATTATGTTAGACCCGGTAAGTTTTAGTGTCGTACTGCGCTTTGTGTCCTATGAGAAGGGATTGGAGTTGCAAAAATATAGAATTATGGATGTTGAAGAAAAGATATTATCGTAATAGAACGTTTGTGTTTATCAAGTTATATGATGGAATTTGGGTATTGACATTTATTGAAATGAGAAAAGATGAGATTAAAAGTAAGGTATGAGAAAAACGTTACAAAGTTGGTTTTATTTCTCGAATTGGATATTTGAGTATTAATGATCGAGATTAATTAATAAGAGGTTTAAATATTTTGTTTTATAAAGTTATGGAATAGTATTATTTATTTGGTTTCAGGTAATACGTATATGCGTGAGTAAAAGTGACTAATCGATAGTGTGGTTAAAGAAAAGATAAAGGAATTAATTGAATAGGTGAAGGATTGAAGAAGAAAGTTAGCCACACTATAAAACATGATGATATGAATAAAAACACAATATAGAGAGCAAGACTTCATCAACATCATCGATCAATTTCAAAATGCTATGGTTTCTTTATTTCTTATCGGAATTGGACGGTTCTTGTTGCTTTGAATCAAGAAATATATTCTCTATCCTCCTAGGGCTTCAAATCTATGTAAGCATCAGGTTTGGATTTCGGAAATTAGGTTTTTATAAGCTAATTTGTTGTGATTTGCATGCGATTAAATTGAGAGCTCCAAAACCTAGGTGTATGGATGAAATTATGACGTTTGATTGTTGTTCTGAGATAGGTTTTGAGTGTACATCAATTTTTATGCATTTTGGGACCTTGGAGAATGTCGAAAAAGGCTCGGAACGCATGTTTTGGGGTTATCTCATTCTCGATTAGAGAGAGTGTGGGGGCGCACACTCCTTTCAAAGAGGGTGTGCGGGTGCACAGACAGAGTGTGCGGGCGCACAGTCTGTTGCGCAACCGCACACCGATTGGTTCGGCGTTCCTTTGACGTTTTCGACCCGTATTTGTTTCCAACATACTAAAAAACTATAAAGATTACACTTAACAATAGGAACATATGCGATCAAGTTGTTAAGAAACGAGTTAAGTAAACTAGGGTTTTGATATTTTGAAGTTATATGCATCAAGATATCAGTATAGTCTTAGACCCAAGATTTAATATTGAGATTGACGTTTATGAATTAAACGTATTCTGATATTATGTCGCAACAGAGGATCTGAGGAGCTACCAGACCGATCGACATGTATTATCTTTATATCTTCGGGTAGGTTATATACTTGGTCAGGACACAAAGATGTTCAACGGACCAGCTTGTTTGGAGCTTATGTTTATGGATATGGAAATAGCAGTCGCTGTGAGTTTACATGTTACTTATGTGTATCATTATACCAAAATGTTTATTATATAATATACTATATGAAACACATTGCATATTAAATGATTTTACCGAAATGTTTCTCGTATCGTGAATTGCTTAAAAGTATGAAAACCAGAGTATGATATGAGGGAACAGGCTATCTATTGGGCGTCAATAGGACTGTGTGATCACCGGTGTTGTGTAAATGATAGATGTCAGTACTATGATTACGTTATGAAATGGAAAGAAGGATTACATATAGTAGACACAAGGTTGAACTCGGTGGAACTATCTCGGGACCTGTTTCTAGTGAGTTGAACTTGATGGAAATATCTCGGGACTCACACTTTGGGTTTAAGAAGTGAAATGAGTTGAACTCGGTAGAATTATCCTGGGACTATGTCACATGGTATTGGTTAACTCTGTTGAAATATCTCAGGACCATGCCATTTGGACTGATCGATTTATACTATGGAGCTTGATATAATAGTTCGTGAATCGAGTTTAGTCAATTCAGGATATGATTATAAGATTAGGATTTTGGTCGGGTCAAATACCTGTGTTATGTTTATAATTGTTTTATTTATATGCAATGTTAGTTTATATAATTCCTTAAGTAACTGTGAACTCACTGAGCATAGTCTGATCCTGTTGATGTTTTAACCTTTCAGGTATTTATAGTCTTGGGCAGACCAGACTTCCACTCCTTGTTCTTGGAAGTCTTCTTTTGGCATGTATAGTGTATACCTTTCTGCTAGAGCTGCAATAGTCTATGGTAGACCAATAGTAGTCTGTTACAGTAGTGTGTTGACATGAGTTTGTTTTCAGACCTATTGTCTTTGTATATATCGTTTGTAGGATATGTTTATGATGTTTTTTCCATTGTGCATATTGCTCACGTGATGGTGTGGTTAGCTAATGAATGTGATTGCGGTTGAGCTAGTACCTACAAGTATGAGAGTTATTACATATTCAGAAATGAGAGCAATATGTTTATAGTTAAGAATTAACAGATAACTTAAATGATGAATGAAAAAACAATAAATCTCAGAAACTTCCGCCATGCAAAACCCTAAACTTTTCCTCACCCGCCAAAACCCTAACCACCATGAAACCACCGCCTCCGAAAACAACTCACAACAAAACCGAAACCCCTTAAACACAAGTGCTCACCATCGAATCATCGTACCAGGACAATCTTCACAAACACCATATGTAAACCCTCAATATTAGGTGATCTGCTTCGAGATTGTCCACGGAACTGGAAACCATATGACCTGGAAAAAGCCTTTGCAAAATATAAGGTTTATGGTAGAGTTTCTCTTGCATAAAAACTATCAAAACGACGGTTCAATTTTGGATTTTTCAGACTAGTTAATGGCTCCGAATTAGTTTGGATTCTATTACAGATGAATATGATTATCATTGGGCAATTCCGACTGTGAGCCTATTGGTCTCGATATTCTAGTGTTTCAAATCAAGAGCTTAAGATAATTCCCAAGCCAACAGTAGTGCAGAAACAAAATTTAGTTGTGCATCAATCTCTTTGAGATAACAGATCTTACGCCAATATGATTAAACCGGTTAATAGAAATGTTAACTCTCAGAGTGCAGCTCATGTGGCCAAGATTACCATTAATGTGGATTGAAAAAAGATAGATGTGAGTAATATGGATTGGCTATAACGCTCAATCGTGGCAAGACTTAACTCGGTTCAATCTGTTATGAAGGTAAAAAATTATTTACTGTCTAAGGAAGTAATTTTTGATAATGTTTCTACTATGGGAGGTTGTTGGATTCTTATTATCTTTAATTCTATCTTGGATGATATGTTGTTCTTGGATGGGAAGTCCAAACAATTGTTGGATTTTTTCCATTCTTTTTATATGGGTATTGACTTTAACTCCCCTACTCTTCGTATGACATGGCTCTCGATTTTGGGTGTCCCTCTATCATTATGGTCTCTAGAGGTTTTCACAGAGACTGCTAACTATTTTGGAGAGGCAATAAAGGTTCACCCTTTGATTTATGTGAAAGAACGTTAAGATTCATGTCCGATGAGTTTTGAGCTTCATCTGTGATCCTGATGCATGAAGGATTATTTACAACCACTTGCCTTTAAATGTCTCTCAGTCTATGCGCGGCAGGCGCATTAACAACAGGATTTACTTGATTTGCCATTATTTGTCTCTTTTCTTTTCGATTCCTTCTGCAAGTGTGTTTGATCTCTGGGTTCAAGGGTAGCAATTCTGCGCTGATAGTGCTCTTGGAACGCATTCGTTGCATATACTACGTGAAATTCACACTTGAAAGAGTTTTAGAAAAAACAAGACAAAAATTAAAGAAAAAATAACTTAAAACCGTTATCCCCTGCAACGACGCCAAAAACTTGATCGCTTAATTCCGCAAGTGCACAGAATCAATTGTAGCAAGTAATACTCAGAGTATTCCGAGGTCGAATCCACAAGGAGCGAACTCTTTAAAATGCTATTTAATTTAACGTTTGTAACGTAGCCGTTCTGTTAAGTTGATTTGATTTTGAACAATAATTTAATACATAAAATGTAAGAATATTTTAAATAAAATATCAAGATTTAGAACAACTAGGATTTCGGGTTTCTCCATAGTCGAGGGGAAATTCTATCATATTCAATAATACATCTCAAAATCTTTTTCATGACAATTGTTTCTAAAATATGTTTATTCTCTCTCGAGACATAAACATGTGTTTAATTATTTCTGCATATTTCTCAATTACCATGTTAATTAATTAAACCCATTAAGTAAAACAATTAACACCATCACAATTCCTTAGCCATATCTCTATTCTAAGTAAAATATATTTAATCTCTAGATCCAAATTCATGCTTCACCGCTAAGTCATTTGCATGAATTTTAGGATAAAAACATTAATGTGATCAATCTTAATATTCATGATCATCACAAGAGAATTAAAAAAAACCCTTGTTTAAAACATTAATGAGATGTAATAATAAATAATCAAAAATTTCCCTCTAACTAGGCAACATCCCTAATCCTAGTTTAAGGATTTAGCAATCCATTATCATATTGAACATAACAATGAAATTGTTACACCTCAAGAACATATAAGAAAAGAAGTAAAAATAGAATAATGGTTGAGAGTTGTCTTATAGAAAATGTCTACACAGATGTATGTCTGAGTGAATCCAAAAGTGTGTCTTTCTTCTCAAAGTGAAGACTATTAATAGTATAGTTAGGAGTGTTCCCCAAGGCAAGCATTTACTTCGTCTCATAATGAGGTGGAGTGACGATCAAGTTTGAGATCTTTTGTTGCCATACATATTTTGAGTTACGTCCAAGTTTACCCTTCCTTCCATAGTGAGATTGAATGATAATCAAGTTTGACATATCTTCTTTCTATAAAGAGTTTGATGGAAGTCTAAGCTCATTTCGTTGAGTGCAAACTAGGCATCCCTTTTTGAGTGTGAATCAAGGTTATATCGACATAGAAGGTCTATGAGTGCTCACCAAGGCCTCACACTTTCCATAACTGTCAAAAACTAATTTTTCCAGGTTGCAGCCGTCCTTTGGCCGACTTGGAGGTCGTGGGCCGGACCCGGGCTAGCCGAGGGTCTGTTTCCCAAAGTTTCATCTATTTCGACCAATCTGATTTTTTGTTCGCACTAGTTCTGTCTTAGAGGCAGCTTTGGAGCCAGTTCGAGTCCGAATTTGTACTCAGTTTCTACATGAAAGTTGTAGATCTATCGCTTATCTTTCCATGTGAAGTTTAATTACATGATTTGGATATTTCTAGCTCCCGATATTTTCCGAATATAGACCTATGTCTGAATTTTCAGCTTTTCGATCCAAACTTTCAGAGACTGATGTAGCGGCCACTTTGCTTCCATTTAGACTTGATTCTCCATTATTCTTCTTCTTGGACTTGATAGAATCAATCCTGCAAGACTTTCACTTTATTTTTTCTATTTTTATTCAATTATGCTCCAAAAATGTTAAGTATTTACATTTTATATTAAAAACTACAAAAAGGTAAAAGTGATTATAAAACTCTCTATTTTACGCAATAAGACACTAAAATTATAACACCCCATAATTATAAGTAATTAAAATATTCCATAAGGTCAAATTGGAGAGATCAAAATATTAAAAATAATATTTTGAGGTTTCGAATATTAAAAAAATATTCGGAAAGACTAAGTTTGATAGTCAAAGGATAATAGTAAGGTTTGACTATTTAAAGTAATTAAATTAAATAACGGGAAGTGATTTAATAAATTCGGAATACGTAAATTAAATTTACGTTTAAATTTAATTTATACGTATCCGTAAAAGAATATCGTAATAACATGAGTTTAAAATTTAAATCGGATATTTAAATTTTAATAAATGGGATAAAAATGAGACAAATAGAATAGAGAATACGACTAGACGTCGTGGATGAAAATATATTGGTAATTAATATATTCATATACCACTCTAATTGGAGAGTTTATTATTTCGGATAAAACCTCGAAATTAAAATGTCGAAACTCGGAAGTCTCGACGAGTAATTAAAGAAAATAAGTTAAAAATATATGTATGAATAAAAAAAAGATTAAGAAGAAGAAATAGAGAGGCGGTTTGTGCGTGAACGCAAAGTAAGAAAAAGGTATGATTTGGTCCCCAATTTCATTATTTTAATTAATTTTAGTTTTTAACTACTCCCTCCGTCCCATTCTAATTGAGAAAATTTCAATTGCACATTATTTAAAAAATTTTAGTAACATTACTTTTATATCCTTACATTACATTAAATGCATCATAACTTTTTAAAAATATGCTTTCTAAATGCATTAATTGAAGAGGGTATAAAGAGAAAAGTAGTGTGAAAAGTACTCTATAAATAGAAAATGTCAATTAGAATGGGACACCCAAAAAGGAAATAGTGTTCTATTAGAATGGGACGGAGGGAGTAATTAAATATTATTAAGTAGTCCAAATCAAGATAAAATAATTTATAAGTCCCGAGCGAATAATTTTGGTGTCAATATTCGCAAAATAATATGACCAATCTATCGTTAAAATTTCATGAAATTTGGACGTAGTAATTTTAGTAAAGTGGGACTGATTTGGACCTAATAAATCTTCTGGATCGTATCGATCAAATTCGAATCGATTTAAAGTTTTTATTTTCGGAATTGGATTGTTTGGATTATGTTTTAGTGTTTGGTGTGAAATTTAGGTCAGAATAGCACGGGGCTATCTCTCCGTGGCTGTGCGAAACTCACGCCCAAAGGGCTACAATCGCACAGCCTGTGTTAGGGTTGTCCGCGCGCACAGTTAGGGCTGTGCAAGCGACATCTAGGGCTGTGTGAGCGCACAAGCCCTGCTGTGCGAACGCACAGCGATGCCTACGTTAGGGACAAAGCATTTTCAGCCTATTTCGAACAGTGTGTTCGTCATTAGTACAATCGGGCTCTTGAAAGTGAACTAGGACGTTTTAAAAGGTTAAGACGTTTATGTAAAGTAAAGATATTCGGTTTATTAAAATAATGTTATGTTTTAATAAAGCTCTATGTTAATCAAACAATTAATGATAAAAGGGCTATTAGTCCATACCAAGAGTGGTTTTATAAGCTGAACTAAAAAGTTCAATATTGAGATTAATTTATACGTCCCGTTTATAGAAGTTGTCTGTAAACGGAAGTTGTCTAAAGTCTATCGTTTATACAATAGGATTAAAGTTAGGGATTTAAGTATTTAATTGGACCATGTGTCCAGTTCTGATTCGCCAGGGTGGTGATATCGGAAATAATTTCCAAGAAATTCAAAGTAATTATGCCGTATTTAACATCATATTCCAATTCTAAAGTTGGAATTTAAACTAAAAAGGGATAAATGTCAAGAAAAGTCCCAAACTAGAGTTCAGGGACAAAAATGGTAATTTAACCAGTTAAGTCCCGAAAAGGAAAATTATTTCGCAAAGGTCCGCGAAATGTTTTATAGTAATAGTGGTAAAAATCTTGGGTCAATCGGAGACCTTTTAAAATTTGGACGCGGATGCGTTTTAGGCTAAATTGCGACTTTTGAAAAGTTCAAGGACCAAAGTGCAAATCAGCCAATTAAATCTCGAGAATAGTAATTAAAAGATTATTGACGGAAAATAATAATTTTGGCTTAATATTATTTATATGGATATAAATAATACGTAAGTAATCGAGTTAAAAGGATAATTTAACCATTTGGTTAAATTAGAAAGTTTAAAAGAGAAATGGTTAAAGTTAAAGAATTGAAGGATTAATATGGATAATTAGCCAAGCTATAAGTAAAGGAAATGAAGGAATCAGATGAGGGAAAGAAGGTTACAGAAAGAACGAGAGAAATTCGACGATCGATTACGATCCGTCGCCGTTTCGCCGTTTCTCGTCCAAATCGAACGTTCTTTATAGCGATTTGTTCAGAATTCGATTCTCTATCGATTTGTAGCTTCAAATCGAGGTAAGCTCGACGTTTTTGTTGCAAGAATTAGTAAATAAGAGTTATTTCGTTTAACGAATTAAACGAATTATAATCGCGTTCCTATTATCGTTGTTGATGAATTTGGAGTTGAATTCGTGATAAAATGAGATAGGGGCATGTCGGAATCAAGATTAGGCACGTCGGGATCGGCCGGAGACGGCTTCCGGACCGTGCGAATTCACGCTGTGCGAACGCACACTCAAGGTGTGCGAGCGCACACTCAAGGTGTGCGAGCGCACACCAATGTGTGCGAACGCACACACGGTTGTGCGAACGCACACATCCTCTTGTGTGCTCGCACAACAAACGACGAAGTCGTTTAAAGGTATATTCGCTCCGTTTAGACCTAGATTTCTGACCTCAAGTACGTCGGACATTAAAAGTAAACTACGGATCCTGAAAACGAGAAATTTAGATATCGAACATAATGTGTTCGATTAGGATACCGAGATATAAGGAACCTAAGTTTAAGAATCGATGAATAAGAGATATAACAAATATCTTGATTCAGTATTAGAGTACTATCAAAGTTAAGAATCGTATTTGAAATACGATTATGTTAAGCTAAGTTTATAACTTAGGATTTTGATACTAAGCCTACATTTATAAATTAAACGTACAGGTAATTCGGATAAGTAACTGACTTATCGACGAGCTACCAGACCGACAAGCTGGAATAGCTAAAGGATCAAACGACGCATAGAGCTCGTGTTCATGGGATCCTTATAATATTATATTTCGGAAAGCGGTCACAGTGAGTGGCAAATTTACTTTTGTATATTATTATGAAAGTTACTTTCATACCTTATTAGTAGTATTACCCGTATATCGCAATTGTATGAATTGTTATATGAGATGATAGGTTGATGAATTTGATTATATAGATGCTGTTGTATTCGATGTTTTAAAGATGAGTGTCTAGTGTGCGGTCCGAAGAGACCAACTACCTATTGGATGTCAATAGGCTGCGTGATCATTAGTGAGTCAGTCTAGAGTGCCTGACTTTGTGTTTAAGATTTAATTTATTGATGCATGATATAGTACGAATACGATGCGAGGGTTAACTCGATTACGGTGTAACCTTAACCCCGTATCTAGTGGGTTGGACCCACCAGTGAGTTGGACTCACACTTTGAATTCGATACGAGTGAGCATTCGGCTACGGTGTAGTCTGGAGTCCCCGTATCTAGTGAGTTCTTATTTCGACTTGGGTTTTATTTAAAGATTGATTTAAGACTTTGGTTTTCACTTTGGATTATGGTTGAGTCGGGTTAGACGTGTGTCGCCCGACATGTGATGTTGAGCTACACTGCAGTTAAGGCTAACACACTACCTTGGGAAATCTTTTGATTTAAATAAAGTATTTAAGCTATGAAAGGACTTTGGTTTTGTTTTAAAGATAATTTTGGTTATGCGTTGGTTGTTATTAAGATGCTAGTCCTATGTGGTGTCTAGTAATCTTAGAGTTAGGGGTTGATCGGAGTTTAACTTATACAATTGTTTTAGACCCGTCGACTGCTCATGCTTCGGAGTCTACGCAGGGTTAGCTGTTTGCCAAGATTCACGTGGATAAGCATGCAGTGAGTTTGTAGTGTTATTTACCGCTTTATTAAGTACCGCACATATTTTAGTATATAAACTGTTTTCGAACTGTTTTAAACGATTATGGATCTGGATTGGAACGAGCTACTCGATTGGCTTGTATCGAGACTGTGTGCACCGGTAAGTACTCTGGGATCGGCAGACTAATGTCTTGCTTACGCTGGTATATGATGAGGGATTTGTTCCCGTTCACTCTGGGTTCGGTATGATACGTCATACTAACGCTGGGATCATTTTAATACTGTTATTTCCATAATCTTATGTATATTAGTATAATAGGATTTGTTTTAAGGGTTTTATACTTAATAAATGTAAATAGCATTATTAACTCATCTCAGTATATCTCACCCCGTTGTTTTCCCAATTTTTTCCAGGCTTATGATTTGAGTGTGTTAGTCGATCTCCGATTTCTTGCTTTCCCTCGGAGGTTCATTTATTTTAAGAAAACTAATCAACTGATTTTACTCTTAGACCGCAGTAGAATTACTTAGTCGTTTATGTTTATTTTATATATTGGTTTATCAGAGTGGTCCGACTATTTCTATATTGATGTTGGCATGTATACATTGGATTTGATTTATATAAGGCATGTTGTTAAGTCTCAGATTTTAGTCGAGCGTTTTGGATAATTAAGCTGTGATTATGTTGTTATATAAACTACCATATTTAGGTTGGAGTCTCGGTTGCCCCCGAGCAGTAGTTTCTTTGCAGGTTTATTCTAATTGTATGTTATCCGCGAGGCTTCCTACGGGTTTTGGTACGACCATACCCATACCCTAGCACCGGTCGCGATCCTTGAAATTGGGTCGTGACAAAGTTGGTGTCAGAGCTTTGGTTTCAAACCAAGGCCAAATTTCGCATGTTATGTGTTTACTGCTTTAAGGCATGTTAAGTATTATTGTGTCATAGGATCTACTGCGGAGTTAGGATTCAAGTCTTGTCTGTTGAAACGTCATCTTTTATTTTCAAAATTTCTACCTTCATCTATATGAATGTTGAGTGTCGGTTTTATGTGTTACTGATGCTTTACTTTGGAATGTTTACTGCTTATACATTGGGTGATTTGTTGGCTGTACTGCCATATATGAGATATACTTTGAGTGATTTTTGTTGACTGTTGTGCCATCTATGAGATATACTTTGGGTGATGTTTTGATGGCTATTGTGCCATATATGGTGTTTACTTCGGGTGATGCTTTATAGGATGTTGTTCCTTATATGATTTTTACCTTGGGTGATTAGTTCTTGGCTTTTATGCCTTGGGTAATTTTGATTATAATTGGGTTGCCTTCACCTTATTGGTGAGTACAATTTGGTTTTGGCTATATTGTTGGGTGCTAAATAGGTTGGCACGTACTATGATCCGTTAGGCTTTGGCCTTGCATGATTTTTAAAGGATTTTTGTGTTAAATCTTTAAGCATGTTTTGTAGCTTTATGTTGTTTGATTGCACGTTGGTTTTACACTTTTTATTAAGAAAATTGTTTTGATTACTTTTGTGTTTTGACACGAGAATCAGAATAGACGTCTGGTTTTAATACTTTTTAAAAAAGTGATTTTTGATTACTTTGCAAGTAAAATGAATTCGATGTATTTCAGAATCTTACGTTTGGATTAGTGTTGACGAACAATTATTTTCAAAATAATTTAAATTATGAGGTGATTCACATTTGAGGATTTAATATTGCTTTTGTTATTTTCACCGCGTTGTGGTTTGTCAACGTTTGAAGCGTCGTTGGTCATATGTTTGGTATATTACGTTTGGCCAGATTAGGTGTTTACAGAATGACTGTTTGAGATTAAAGATTTTCTCACTTAAGATTTTGAAATGCTTTTGATTTTCGGATAAGGTTGAACTCCTATTTTTTTTAAGAAATATTGAGATTTTATTTAAATGCTTTTTCAAATTTATAAATAGTTGTGGTGATTTACGTTCTTCTCAACTAAGTAATTGAGTTGATTTTTGATACTTGGGTTGCGTTGAGCTCTTATAAAAAGTGGGATTTTATTTAAAGGCATCCTTTCGGACTTACAAATGTTTTGAATACGTTTTATAGACGGTTGTTTTGGGTTCGACTTGGGTCACCCAAATTTGGGAGTTGAACTTGGTAGTTGTAATGACTCGGCTAACTCGATGATTTTGTAATTGAAATACTTTGGGAATTCTTTTAAAGCGATTGATTTATAAGAAGAGATATTTTTTCCGGATAATTGATTGCGTTTTAATAGTGGATCTAAAAAAAAGCAATTGAAAATTTTTTTTGGTTGACTTTAAATTTCAAAATGAATTTGAAGCGTACTCTTGAAAGGTGACATATTACAGGTTGACTTTATTACAAATTCAAAATTGGTTATAGCACATTTTGATTTTGTCTTTTAAATATATTGGTTTAATTGGATGTATGGCACACTTGGAGGGTTTTAGAATTGTAGAATTCGTGATCTCTTGATTTGAATTTGCGTTGTTTACCTCACAAGTTTAGTTGATTTATGTTGGTTGAGTTTGTTTTATCTCATTGTGCGGAGTAGCATGTGAGGTAATTATTTTCATGTGTTCGTTTGGCTTAACCTTGATGTTTGGTTCTGATTTGTGGGTCGAGCATTTGTTAGACCCTGTACTGCCTTAGTTTCGGTTTGGGGTTAAGATGGGTTAATATTTTGTGGGTCGAGATCTTTTGGTTTCGATATGGAAAATCAGTAAAGTGTTTTTTTGAAAAGATTGGCGATATTTGTATATCATAGAAAAATATATTTTAGAAATTCTTATCCGAGGAGATAGATAGGTGTATCTTGTAATGCTAGTGCTTCTCATCAAGTTGGATAATATGATGCGGAAATTGATGGTAAGTTTTTTTTTGTAGAAGCATGCATGATGTATTGTTTTCCTTGAGTTAAATTTCAGTTTGATTGGAGTTTATCGAGTATTATTTTATTCATAAGAGATTTTAAAGGAGTTATCGGTTTGAATTGTTATGTTAGTATCATATTATTTGGTAGTTTGCGAGTATGAAATTTGAAATAATATTCTGAGGTTATCGAGTGCACGTCTCACAGAGTGTAACGTCTAGCAAATGTTTTATCGAGAAATTGATTTCGAATGAAAATTTGTAGAAGTATTTGAAATATTTTTATCACGTAATTGTGTCCAGACATATCATGAACATGCATTTTTGTATGTCACGAATAGGAAATTGCATTAAGCACTGAGTATGTTCACTAATTAAAAAAAATTAATAATTGATCCATGCGTAATAGTACATGCATCACGTGCATAGAAAAGTTTAGAATTGGATGCAACTCTTTGGGGATGAAAGATGTCATCACCCTGGCGCACAATTATGTAAAAAGGGATTTTATCGATAAAGTGTTTTTATGAAAGACGTTTTGAAACGAACTCGCGAGTCACATTGTGATAAATGTATTTAATAAGTTGTTGGATTTCAAATCATTTTGAAACTTTTACCAAAAGGTAGCTAGGCAAATACTCTGTGATGATGGTGGTGAATTAAGGACGATTACGTTATGAGTGATTGATCTGTAGTATCATAAATTTGGTGCTTCATAGGGAGTAAGAAGGAATATAAAGGTTGCACTCGAGTTATTGTTGCTATAAGTGTGATAGGATTTTGAGGTCGGATTGAAAGGCTTATGTGTTAGCTTCCAATTTATGATTTGAGGTTATTAGATTAAGGGATTTGGTTATTCTCGTCATATGTGTTTACGCCGGGATTTTAAAAGAAGTTTGTTATTACATATTCGTTTTTGTATAAATATTTTGGTATACTCGTATGAAAATACTATGTGGAAGAAGAGATTTTCTTTACAAATATTTTCTATTTTGATAAAAGGATAAAAAATTTATCAATCATTGATTTAAAGAAAATAATAATTCTGTTAGTTGAACTATTTTATATATTTGCAAACTTATATTGAGAGTAAGGTGCAACAGCGGAATTCAAATAAGAATGTTTTGAAACTTTTAATGTGTTTACAAAACTTGAGGTTTTCGAACGGTAAAAGCACTTTGGTCTTTGTATAAAAAGAGAGGTATTAGATGTTAACGTCTTTAAAAGAGAAGTGGAAGATATAAACATAATATTTTGTATTTTGGAAATTTTGTTTTCATATAAGTTTGACTTGAGCATAACCAATCACCTAGTTGCTAGTGAATTTGATCTAGGTGATATCCTGGTTTTAAGATTACAGTTACATTTGGTAAGATGATTTTGAGAGTTTGAGTTAGGTTCCGATTTATGAGTTAGCTGATTCGAGAATCGTGATCAGTAGGTTTCAACAATAAAGGTTGGCTGGTCGATACTATTGATTGTGGATTTTTGTTGTTTAAAGTTGGATATCGTTTTATTTGGTTGTTGAACCTTTTGTGTGCGGCATAAAATTTGGTTTGTGCAAAAGTTTGTATGTACGTTGGTGTTTAATTACCTTGGGTAGCTTCGGGCTGTATGCTTTCTTATTGTATGAGTGGAAGAATCTATTTGAATGAGTCAGTTTGTATATAACTTGGAGATTTCGTTATCATAGGTTAAAACGGTATATTCTTTGGAATGTCAGTATGTGAGTACGTTTTTAATGATTTGTTAAGGTTGATGGTCTTGTCGAGCTTAGTCCTTGTCGTGGGTACAACTCGATTTTGATGATGTTTTAAAGTTGGCTGATATATGTTGGCGAGAACCTTATCTAGTTAATTTTGGACTAGATCGTTCGTTTGACATAACGAGTTCATTTAAATACTTCGATGTGGGATAATAGGTGTTGATATGTTAAGTAAGTGGCGAGGGTTGCATGATGTCATTAATGGGGATTTCAAAGTTTCCATTTTGAAGTGTTAGATTTTGGTATTGTAAGAATTACGATTTGAGTTTCGGGTTGTCCTTGCACCTTGTTAAGGATGTTATTATAGATGTTAGACCTCGAGCGGGTCTTGGTAACCTCCCTTGTGAGCATATTTATTGTTTAGAGTTGAAAAATATTGAAGGTTTATATTTTGTTTAATCAAGTAATCGTTTGGATCAACGAACTGTTGGATATAAAATTTTGCGCATATATGTGTGGTGACAATTTGAGTTGTTGATTTATATGAGTGGTAGTTTTGAGTTATCATTCCAAGAGCAACCTATTAAGTTAGTGGTTACGCAAGTGCGTAGGTTGATGAGTGAAGGTATGCCTATGGTTTCGGTTTATTCAGTTTTATAGTTAGGGAGTATACTTAGGGGACGGAGTCCATTATGTGGAATTGTTATATTTCATTCCTTGAGGTACGCTGAGTTTAGCGTTGCTTCGAATGTTCGATGTTATTTTAGTACTTTGGATTTGTGTTATATGTTTTACTTGGGTTGCTTTGTGCGCGTATACCGTGTTTTGTGCTTGTTTGCGTTGTGTTAAAATCGAGGACGATTTTGTTTTTAAGTTGGGGAGAATGTAATATCCCGTGTGTTTATGACTCGATTCGAAGGTTGTTTGACCGTTTAATGTTCGGTTTAGGTTGGACACTAGTCGTGTTCTCACTTCGGTTTGTGCATGTGTTTTGGTGTTGGTTTGGTTCACACTTGTGTGTGTGTTTGGCGAATCATATCGTAGCCTTCAGGACGTGTTTGGACACGTTTTCAGTCAGTTTTTAGGCTTTGAGTGGACCTAGGACCGGACCTACTGGGTAGAACCGGTTTGAAGGTCCGGTTTGCTCAATTTTGCTGAGCAGAGGGTGAACCGGTTCTCTGACCTGTTCTGCCCAGTAAAACTGCGCAGAGGGCCGGCTCATTTTATGCTTGGCCGGTTCATTGACCGGTTCTGCCCAGTAGAACCGGCCAGTGAACCGGTTCACTATGGGAAGGCTTATAAAAGCCCCGTTTCTGAAACCTAATCAGCCCCCACTTTTTTCTAAAATCCTAAACACGATTCTAACTCATTCCCAACTGATTCCCTACCTTTCCTTGGTGATTTAGACATTCAGTAAGTGTTCTAAACCAATCCCTTGTCGTTTAATTCATTGATTTCCTTATCCCATCGAATTGGATTCATTAGTTATGGTGTTTGGTTGATTGTAGGTTTGTTCTAATCAAATATTTTCTGGGTTTTCTATATTGAATCGTTCTTAATCTGTTCTAAGAGGTTAGTGGCTCTAATCCCTTGTTTAAATGTGCAGAGATTGCTAAATGATTGTATGAATCCATACCTAGGGTGTTTGGCTTGTTAATTTCTGTTTGGTTGCAATATAAAAATCTGTAAATAATGATTAGTGTTGCGATTGGCTTGTTCTTGTCAATTGTACTTTGGGTGGATTGATTTGGTTGAGTTAATTGGAGGAATAATACATTCGGCAATATTTTGAATTGAAATTCTGGAAATCCACTATAGGATGATTATAGGTTGTTAGTTAACAACTAATTCATTGGGGGGTTTGTGATAAATTGGCTAAGGTTAAATCATTGGTTAATTAATATTTTACAAAGATTAAATCGCTGTTTTGAAATGACTTATATTGCTGGAAATTACTTTAAGGTTGATCTTAAGTAATTTTAATGCTACTTTGGGTGAGATTGGATTAAATGGTTAACCAACATTTTGGCCAAATGTTTAAGGCATATTTAAGATGTTTTTTAGTAAATATAAGAGGCTGAAAACTATGTTTTAAAAGTGGTTTAAACATATTAAAAGGATGTTAACCTTATTCTAGATTGTGGTTAACATGGGTTAAGTAATTGATTAAAGGCATGTAAGGTGTAAGATGGTTGTATTATGTTTAGCTAAGTTATTTTAGTTTCAAGTTGATACATGAAATATGTTGAATCTTATTGATTCTATTTAAGGTGATATATTCAAGTGTACCTTGGGTGTTACTTGCCAAGTGTTAGCAAATGTATTTGGCTTTGTTGCTTTCTGTGTTTTTGGCATTGTTAAGTTAGGGAATGAGTTCTTATTTCGACTTGGGTTTTATTTAAAGATTGATTTAAGACTTTGGTTTTCACTTTGGATTATGGTTGAGTCGGGTTAGACGTGTGTCGCCCGACATGTGATGTTGAGCTACACTACAGTTAAGGCTAACACACTACCTTGGGAAATCTTTTGATTTAAATAAAGTATTTAAGCTATGAAAGGACTTTGGTTTTGTTTTAAAGGTAAGAACTAAATTTAACTTGCCTAATTTGATATTTGGTTTGAATGGATTACTTTGGTTATGCGTTGGTTGTTATTAAGATGCTAGTCCTATGTGGTGTCTAGTAATCTTAGAGTTAGGGGTTGATCGGATTTTAACTTATACAATTGTTTTAGACCCGTCGACTGCTCATGCTTCGGAGTCTACGCAGGGTTAGCTGTTTGCCAAGATTCACGTAAATAAGCAAGTCGTGAGTTTGTAGTGTTATTTACCGCTTTATTAAGTACCGCACATATTTTAGTATATAAACTGTTTTCGAACTGTTTTAAACGATTATGGATCTGGATTGGAACGAACTACTCGATAGGCTTGTATCGAGACTGTGTGCACCGGTAAGTACTCTGGGATCGGCAGACTAATGTCTTGCTTACGCTGGTATATGATGAGGGATTTGTTCCCGTTCACTCTGGGTTCGGTATGATACGTCATACTTACACTGGGATCATTTCAATACTGTTATTTCCATAATCTTATGTATATTAGTATAAAAGGATTTGTTTTAAGGGTTTTAAACTTAATAAATGTAAATAGCATTATGAACTCATCTCAGTATATCTGAACCCGTTGTTTTCCCAATTTTTTCAGGCTTATGATTTGAGTGTGTTGGTCGATCTCCGATTTCTTGCTTTCCCTCGGAGGTTCATTTATTTTAAGAAAACTAATCAACTGATTTTACTCTTGGAACGTAGTAGAATTACTTAGTCGTTTATGTTTATTTCATATATTGGTTTATCGGAGTGGTCCGACTATTTCTATATTGATGTTGGCATGTATACATTGGATTTGATTTATATAAGGCATGTTGTTTAGTCTCGGATTTTAGTCGAGCGTTTTGGATAATTAAGTTGTGATTATGTTGTTATATAAACTGCTAGACTTAGGTTAGAGTCTCGGTTGCCCACGAGCAGTGGTTTCTTTGCAGGTTTATTCTGATTGTATGTTATCCGCGAGGCTTGCTACGGGTTTTGGCACGACCATACCCATATCCTTGCGGCGGTCGCGATCCTTGAAATTGGGTCGTGACATCCAGTGACTATATTGATTTGGCAACAATTACAAAAACTAGAATGGAAATAAGAAAAGATGTTAAAGAATTTGTCGTCAAAATATCTTGGTGTCGAGAAATTTTTGACTCGATGTAAGTGATTGTGATTAATATGATGAAGATCATATGATCCATACTCTCAAGACTTTGCAAATAACAATAAGTTAATGAGAGTTAAAACGATAAAGGTGAAGTCTACGGATGACTAAAACATGTGAAATGTTTTAGATCAGTAAATAGACAGTAGTATCGTTTGTTGCCCATAAGTAACAAACGACCTAAAGGGGTAAACCCAGAAGTAAGAGTATACACATGCCTTAGTATGTAAAAGACAATGGATTTAGAGAACTCATAGAGTAATGATATAAGAAGGCATTATGGGATCAAAGTAGTTGATCCCCCTTGTGTTAAGAGAAGTGAAAGAAAGAGAGGCTATATAATATATAAATCATGTGTATACATACGAATGAATAGTGTCGAGATTTATACTTCGTTAAAAGACGAAGGACACTGATCCAAAGAGTAAGAGTAATTGAGAGGTTAAGAGAAATACGAAAAAGAGTATAACCTAGGTTATAACGAAATGCCTCGCCCTTCATACATGAAGCCATATCCAGATTGGATCGACAAATTGTACCCTTTCCCAAGGGGATACAAGGTTCCAGAATTCAGCCTCTTCTCTGGAGAAGAGCGAGGACAATCGACGATTGAGCACGTTGCTCGGTTCTTGGCCCAATGCGACGAAGCAGCAGCTCATGACTTCTGGAAACTCAGGTTGTTCGTAAGTTCATTGACGAAAATGGCTTTCACCTGGTATTCAAGGTTAACACCGAAATCTATTGAGACCTGGAAGGATTTGGAAATCCTCTTCCACGAGGAGTTTTACAGGGCACCTCTTGATGTCACCCTCGCTGACTTAGCTCGTATATCCCAGCTACCAAGTAAATCAGCGGAGAAGTACATCGACCGATTCATAAACCTAAGAAGAAGGTGTTCAACAAAGATGTCTGAGGCCGATTGCGTTCTAATGGTGGTTAGAGGAATGAGCTTCGCCATGAGGGAACATTTCGAAGGTCACCGATTCTGGGACCTATTTGAATTGACGAATAGAGTGAAGAGCTATGAAAGCTTCTCGAGGAAAAAGAGTAGAGGCGAGGAGCTTCCAAAGGTACTTACTACAAGGACCAATTGGACATAGCGTTGATTTGGACAGCAAAGATAGTGGCTCGGAGGACGAAATCAACATGGCTGAATTTTTAGGTACTAAGCCATTGGAGTGTTCGGCCTTGAGGAAACCGGGTTTTGTCAAGAAGAATAAAACCGCGGTAGTACAGAAGGAATATTCATTTGATTTGAACAAAGACGACGAGATATTTGATGCCTTGTTCAAAGATTGACAGATCACCCTCAGTGAAGGCCACGTGATCCCACCGCCAGAAAAAATGGTCGGAAAGGATTACTACAAATACCACAACTCTTGGAGGCACAGTACGGACAACTGCGTAAATTTCAGGAACGTAATCCAGAAGGCGATAAATGAGGGAGAACTCTTGTTCCCGGCCAAGAAGGAGGCTGACGCAAAGTACGTATCCATCAATACTATTCGCCCCCATTTTGACAGTTTCTTATAACAAGGGCAGATCCAGAGTAAGTGGAGCCCCAGAAAACCTAAACTCAAGGTAGAGACGGATGGGTCTAAGTGGCAAGCGGAAAAGGGGCGACCTCAACAGCAAAAGAGGAAACGTAATAGTTCTCCCACAGCAGAAGTCACGTGTCCATCATGCAGTACTTGTTTCGCCGCCAAGAGGGCCGAGAAAGTAAGGGAACCCCCCAAGACATTCAAGCCCAAGTCGCCTACTGAGCAGTGACAAAAACATCAGCCACAACGTGAGTCTAAGACGATCGTGTTCAAGAGGATTTTTCGGCCAATGGAGGAGACCCCTCGTATGACGAAAACCCAAAAAAGGCGAATGCAGAGATTGAGGCAGGAATCAAGGGCTAATCATAGCGCAGCCAAATCGGCCATCCCATACAGAACCGGTTGACAATCAAGCCTGAACGGATGAACAGACCCATGGCTGAGAGATTGGTGAGTAGGGCACAAATCGAAAAAGCTACCGAGCCACATGAGCACAGAATGACTAAGGTTCGGAAAATATGGGTTCCAAAGAGAATTGTTGAGAGCGGAGGGGCGATCGACATGGCCCATGAGACTGAGGTTCCAAAAAAGCCTGAGAAAGAGAAGGATAAACGGCAATCTTACAAGGACGTCCTCATCTCCCATCAAGATGGTCAGCTGAAAGCGAAGGTACCCAAAGATAGAGAAGTAATCGTCTTGCACAAGAAAGGGGTGCTTAAGGCGTGGGTCCCGGTTGTTAGAGACGAATTTGGGGTGAAAGTGGTTACACTCCCCGATTCCTACAGAAGCAAGCCACGGCAAAAGGCGACCTTGGAAGGTGATGTGATCGTCCCAGAAGACGATAGTGCTGATAGCACGGCTGTGGTGCCGCTCAGTAAACCCCCGACGAGAATGACTCGTCATATTCGGTAATTGTATATCAAGGCTGATTTAAACAGAGTAACTATAAACAGGGTGGTAATAGATAACGGAGCAGGGGTGAATTTACTCCAAGAGAAGATGCTCAAAAAACTCGGCATAAATCGGGATCAGTTGGATCCAACTGATGTATACATGACTGATTTCGCTGGAGGCGAAACACCGGCCAAGGGGTATATCACTCTCTGAATTAAAGTCGGGCGAGTAGAGACCGAAGAGGGTTTCTTCGTAGTCAATGCATGAAGCAATTACAGTATATTGCTCGGCCGAGATTGTATACACTCTAACATGTGCATACCGTCCACAATGCATCAAATGTTATTCATCTGGCGGGAAGATGGTGAGGCCGAGGTTGTTCAGGGTGATCCTAATCCCTCCGTCGAAGACCATAATATGTTAGAAGCGCGTCTATATGACGAAGACGTCAGAAATATACAATCTCTCAGCTCCAACGGGCAGACAAGCGTACCTCGCTTGTTGGTCAATTCGGATCGGTCAGTGACGATTACCCTTGGGGGCAACGGCCGATCTACTATCATCAATCCTTTAAATGATAGCACGCCTTAATGAGTTGAGAGAGAAAATCAGGCAACTCGCCTGTGAAATCGCATCCGTCGAATGTATTTATGAGGATCAGGATCAAGATCCCATAGGAACGTTGAAGATTGAGGACTTGCAACTGGCAACAGACAAAATGGAGGATGACCTCGCCCAAGTACAAGACAAACTGATGGAGATAAATTTGGGTTCGGACGATTGGCCTAGACCTATATATATCAACGCAGGGTTAAGTGAAGAATTCAAGGCACGACTGGTCGCCCTCCTTGTCGAGTATTGGGATTGCTTCGATTGGTCGTACGACGAAATGCCAGGTCTGGACCCAAAAATCGCAGAGCATAAACTTCCGTTGAAAAGCGGATTCAGGCCATATCGGCAACCTCCCAGGCGAATGTCAACAGAGGTGGATACCCTGATCCAAGACGAGATCAAGAGGTTTGAAGATGCCAAGTTTATTCGGGAAGCACAGTATAGCGAATGGTTATCTAATAACATCCCTGTGATAAAAAAGAATGGAAAACTGAAGGTTTGTGTGGACTTTCGGAACCTCAATCTAGCTACACCAAAGGGCGAATATCCTATGTTAATAGACAGAGCAGCAGGACACATGGTGCTTAGTTTCCTTGATGCACATTCAGGGTACAACCAAGTACCGATCAGCAAAGAAGATGTGTCCAAAATAGCTTTTCAATGCCCATGGCCGATCGGAGTTTACGAATGAGTTGTTATGCCTTTCGGTTAAAAAATGCGGGTGCCACCTATTAGAGTGCGATGAATAAGATGTTTAGGGGTTTAAATTGCCTTGAAGTATACATTGACGATGTTGTGGTTAAGTCAAATACTGAGGAAGTTCACCTGGCCGATTTAAGAAAAGGATTTGATCCAACAGGCTA
The DNA here is from genome assembly GCF_937616625.2 of Mercurialis annua. NCBI lineage: Eukaryota > Viridiplantae > Streptophyta > Magnoliopsida > Malpighiales > Euphorbiaceae > Mercurialis > Mercurialis annua. The sequence goes on from NC_065571.1 coordinate 19,311,566, forward strand.
AAAATGAACACGCTCAAATGTGCATTCGGAGTTTCGGCTGGAAACTTCTTGGGTTTCTTGGTTTACCAGCGGGGAGTAGAGATAGATAAAAACAAGGCAAGGGCGATCATCAATGCCGAACCACCAAAAACCAAGAAGCAGCTTCAGAGACTGATCGGTCAAATAAACTTTATGAGGAGATTTATTGCAAACACTGCAGGGCGACTTCGCATTTGGAGTGCCTTGTTAAGAGGAAAAAAGACCGATCAGTTCATATGGACGAGCGAGCAGCAAAAAGTATTCGATGAGTTGAAGGTATACTTGGCTAAACCCCCATTCATGACTCCTCCAAAGCCGAATAAGCCGCTGTTACTTTATTTATCGGCCGCGCATGAATCTTTGGGGTGTATGCTCGCCCAAGAGGATGAAGGGGTAGAAAGAGCGGTTTACTACCTGAGTCACGGTTTGACCGATACAGAAATCCGCTACACCGACATAGAAAAGATGTGCCTTTGTCTATACTTCACTTGTTGTAAGCTCCGATATTATTTGTTGCCAGTGGTAGTCTACGTTTTGTTCCAGACCGATATCATCAAGTATATTTTGTCGAAACCATACTTGAGAAATCAGATTGAGAAGTGGGCAATTGCTATGTCCAAATTCACCCTGGTTTATGTTCCTCAAAGAGCAGGTTTAGGGCAAGTTTTGGCCGATTTTTTATCTGATCATACTGGTATCGCTATTAAGGAAGAAACAGTTAGTTGCGTCGCCATAACCACGTGGAGAATGTGGTTTGACGGATCTAAGACCAGTCAGGGGGCAGGAGCCGGAGTGCATATCATATCGCCTTTGGGGGCATCTTACCAGTTGTCATATAAACTCCATTTCGAGTGTACCAACAATCAAGCGGAGTATGAAGCTCTAATATTCGGCCTCGAGATATTGGGGACACTCTTTGTTTGTCATCAAGCAAGTAATTGGGGAATTCAAGTGTGAGTCCGAGCTCCTGGTGAGATATTGTGATAAGGCAAAACACTTAATTGAGGGTTTTTAGGATACAAGGCTAGAATACACAAAAAGAGCTGACAATTGTATCGCCAATGACTTGTCTCAACACGATAGTGGTTATAAGGTGAACCTTCAATTCGATGCAATCGAGAGGGAGACGCCGAATCTTCATACTGGGGGCATCACTGTTGATGAAATAGGTTTTTCTGTTTATCAATTAGATGTAACCCAAGATTGGAGGATCGAAATCCTGGGGTTGTTTGAGAAACCAGATCAAACAAACAGAAGGCTAAGGACCTTGGCCCTGAATTATGTTGTTCTAGTTGGCGAGCTATACAAGAAGGATTTCGAAGGTTTAATCTTTAGGTGCATCGGCTCAAAGGAGGCAATGTTAGCAATGGCCGAGGTACACAAAGGGATAACAGGCACTCATCAGGCCGGACCGAGAATGAGATGGCTTATCCATAAATATGGCTTTTATTGGCCGTAGATGGAACAAGACTACATTAGGTATGCGAAGGGATGCGAAGCTTGTCAGAAATGTGGACCGATACAACATGTGCCCGCCGAAGAACTTCATTCCATTATCAAGCCGTGGCCATTTCAAGGATAGGCAGTCAATCTCATAGGAAAAATATATCATGGTTCATTAGATGGCCATACATTTGTTATAATCGCCACATGTTACTTCACCAAGTGGGTCGAGGCAAAGCCATTGAAATCGCTTACCCAAGAAGCTGTGATAAAGTTATTTAAGGAATATATTGTGTATCGCCATGGGTTTCCTGAATCAATTACTACCGACCAAGGGATGATGTGATATGATGGAATGGGCTTCTCAAATGAAGATCAAGATACTACACTCGACCCCATACTACGCACAAGCCAACAGACAGGCCGAGGCAACTACTAAGGCCATCAAACTCATTGTTCAAAAAATGATAGAGGATAACCCAAGACAATGGCACGTGTTCCTATCAGATGCTGTTTGGGCGAATAGAACACGTCAAAAGTCTGCCACATGGACTTCTCCTTTTAGGATGGTATACGGACATGATGCGATGCTGCCAATGAGTTGTCCGTTATGTCTACTCGCTGCAAGTATCATAGTAAATTGTCTAAAGACGACTATTTCGAGAAGATGGTGATAGAATCCCTTGATTTGGATGAAGAAAGATTGACGGCGTTAGACCATCTTGAGGCTCAGAAAAGAAGGGTCGAGCGAGCATACAATAATCGAGTAAAATCAAAGTCGTTTGTCGTGGGTGATTTGGTGTGGAAGGAGATCTTACCTATTGGTCACAAAGATAGGCGATCTGGAAAATGGAGTCCGAATTGGGAGGGACCATTTATCGTGACCACTAAGCTAGCTAATGGTGCTTATGTTTTGCAAATATTGATGGGGAAGAACATGAAAGGGCGATTAACGGTCAGTTCTTACAGAAGTATGTCTCTAGTTGTTGGGAAAACATAGAAGAGGCGTTCGTTTACAGACGACAAAGAGTGATTCGCCCATTAGACAATTATCGGGCATACCTGACTGATAAGTGGTCTGTCAAGGCAGATATATGTAATTCTATAGATACATGTTGTGTTTTCGGCCATATTTTGTTACAGTTGAGTTTTTTCAACGGGTCCTCCGTTTTTCTCAACTTATTAATGTAAATGTTATTATATAAATAATTCAATTAATATCGGACTGTTTAGACTGATAGGAATTTGGGCAAATAATAATAAGGAATGCAAACAATAAACATCCAAGTATTCGGCCCTCTGGCTGATTAAAATTTAGCTGGTTTAAACAAGTTTACAAAGTACCAAAAGATCTGTCCACCAGGCCGATAAAAATGTCAGAAAATTTGGGTATTTCATAAGATTGTTCTAAACCTAAAATAAAAATACAGATAAAAAATGGCTAAAACAGTTGCCCAACTCGCTGCGAATTGTATTATAATCTCTGCGTGCCCCGTCGATCTTCAGCTTCACTTTGGCGATGCTTTGCTTCAAAACATTTCGGTATTTCTTGATGTCAATCCCCAAAAGCAGATCTTTATCCATAGAAACCTCTAGCTGACCGATACCTTTTTCTTCAGTTTCTAGATCCAGCTTCATAGCAGCGATTCTGTCTTGTAGCTCTTTTACACGAGTTCGGCGATCTGTGAGAGTGGAAACGGCAGACTTCACATTCCCCTTCAGTACTTCCAGCTTTTCTTTGGCTTCTGCTTCTTGGTGAAGCACTTTATCATGTTCGGCTTGGATGGATACCGATTCATCGTGAATTTTCTGAAACGCTTGCAGAGATACCGACAATTTCGCCACCGCATCACGAGCTGCTTCACCAAGAACTTCTCGAGGAGCATCAGACAAAGCCGCTGCGTACTTTTTCTTCTTCTCAAAATCCCCGGGCGATTTGAACAAAGAGATGCCTTGTGTTTTCATCTCAGACATGACATCCAAGTGATCCCCCCAGTTTTCAGAAGGACAGATGTTCACTTTTACGTGCGATTCATGTTCTGGAAGAACAGGCGAATCCTCTTCATCACTATCCGAGTTTAGAAAAACAGCTGCCTTTGCCGCAATATCATCATTGTTCGCCGGGGTCGTGTCAGGAATCTGCCAAGATTGTCCATAATAAAAAATCAGATGCTAGGCTACTATTATGGCAACTTTAAACAAATTAAGGTACCTTTGTTTTAGTCCCAGCAGCAATTCGCGTTGGTAGGTTGATCAAATCTGAACCTAGCGGTGATAACAATGGGGGCAACAGAGAGAAGGTAAGCATCTGGGAAATGGTGGGTGTCGCCTCAGAAGGAGTTTTTTTACAAAGAACAGTCTTGCTGAAGGGAGAGGCCCTCGTCACCAGTCTGCTCGTTGCCGGTTTGGGTATCGCCCCGTGAGGAAGAATGAGCGCTCCTGGAGGGACGAGTTGTTTCAGGTTCAGAAGGAGTAGGATCAAACAGGCGAGACCCCGCCAAATCTGCCTTGGCTTTTTTGGCCCTAGGTTCTTTCTTGGACGACTTTTTGTTTTATGGGCGTTTCTGTCTGGCCCTCTTGGACTCTGGCTTCTCTTCGCCATCGGCATCAAAAACATCATCTTTATTCCATTTCAGAACGCCAACTGAATAGGAAAGAAGGGAGTTAATGCAACATTCTAACAAGTGTTTAGCAAGAAAATCATTCAACTTACCTGGTACTCTAGTATAACCGTTTTTGACCAATTCGGTTAGCGCCTCTAATTCAGAAGGGTATCTGATGCCGGTATAAGTTACTCTTTCATTAGTCATATTCGGCTTTGATTTTTTAATTCCTTTCTTAGGCATTTTTATTGGAGTTTCGGTGGACATATTGCACTTAGGGACTGGTGGACTTTTATATTTGAATTTAGGACGAATATGGGCTAAGTAAAATTCATAGGAGTAAGTTTTTTCATACTTTTCTTTCCAAACCTTTTTCATTTTTTTATTATATTTTGTTCTAGTTATTCGCCTATGGCGTTGCATTTTAAGATTCATACCAGGCCGATCAAGTGGGTCATATTTGAATTTGTAAAAGCGTTCGAGCTTAGCTATTTCAAAAAGGTGGAAAAGGTTACCTTCAAATTTAGAACGTTTCGGTGCCTGCAAAAAAAAACAGATCGGCATGAGTAAAGTTTCTAGTTATAGGAGGTAATGAAAAATTATGAAGAGAGAGGATTTCTTTTGGGGACAGGTCGAAGTATGACTCTATGGCTGAAGCCCACAAGCTTTCATACTCAGGGGTACAACTTGAGGATACAGAAGGGCGAGAAATTTCAAAGATAGGTGGAAGGTAAGCCCTGTTTAGGCGAGTTATGAATTGAAAGTCTAGGTAGTTTTCTAATGAAGGTCTGTAGGTCCCGCGATTATTGACGGATATCAATAAAGGACAGGGAATTCCTTGGTTATAGCCGAACTGACGGGCAACGTAGTTAGGGCAGTATGCCTCTATGCTGCTACGCTTGTATTCTAAACCAGCGATCAGATTGCGGGACTTCGAAGCATTGCCCCAGTATTGGCCACCAAGTTTTAGTTGAGAATCGGCCTTTGCTTCTTCAGTATCGTCACTATCCCAGCCGAGGAAGAGCCAGGAAGGGGGATACTTCACGGTTCAGATTGGACAGAACAATTCGGAGGCTCTGACAGAATTGGTAAAAACTTCCAACACATCTAACACATGTGGAAGGCGTGTACCAGCAGAGATTAGTTGGTATCCACACAATTCGGCCTTAATCTGAGGGCCGACTTCGAAAAGCTCTGGAAAGTAGAGTGCAAGCCATAATTGAAGGACCCATAGGAGGCCACTAGGATATTGAAACACCCGGATGGCACCATGAGGGTCGATTTCATTAAGTCCTTTGTATAAGTGAGCAAGCATGAACTCCCCAAGGTTACATTTTCGCCCGTCAACAAAAGCAGTGGTAAGTGTGAAGCAGTCGGTAGTAACTCTAAAAGAAGAAGTGTAGAGGACAAATTTCGCCACGAAGAAGGCGAGGAACGCAATATGTTCTCTGGCATCACGCTTGTAATATTCTTCGCCCATGAATACCTTGACGAATGGACCATATGACTTCTCTGAGCTGTTATCAACTTAAATGGTGGGACGTCGGCATCCAAATTAGGCGAAATGCGTTTGCCGATGACTGGAATGTTGAGAATAGTCGCCATGTCCAGGAGAGGGACAGTCATAACGCCGAACTTGAAACAGAAGAATTGATGGCGCTTGACCAAAAAAGAGAGGTGCCCATGATATAATGCTTTGTTATGGGTCTGCTTGCCTTGCATAGACCGATCATGTCATTTATACCAACATCTTTCCATAATTGACCGAAGTGTGGCTTCAGTCTGTTTACCCAGTCTTGATACCCTTTATGTTCAGTCGGCCAGTTCCTGAACATGGTGTTTACCCAGATGGAGGATTGGTGGGGAAGAGAGAAGCGTGGTGGGACTTCTTCATGAAAGGGAGTGGCAATCTCGCACAGATGGTTGGGCGAAACAAGGATGGGGCCGACACACTCTTGATCGTCACTAGCTTTGATTATTACCTGAAAGTCTGTGTTTGGAGCAGCTGCGCGAATCTCGGTGATCTTCTCGGTGACTTGGATAGCGACGGTATAATTAGGAGCAGCCATGGTGACTGCAAACGAGAGCACACCCCGATTAGGCGAAATGAAAAAGGGCGATTTAAACAATGAAAGGCGAGTACTTACCAGGAGGATTGCAGAAAGCTTGAAATTGCTAAGAAGAGAGAGAAAGTCTTGAAATTTGCAGAAAGAATAGGTAATGAACAAATGACTTGTTGTTTTTCTTAAAAGTGCAAAATTGGTGGAAGCCGAAGAGTTCAGGCCATTAGTACGTGTCATTGTGGGAAACAGTTGGGGATGACGTGGCACTAAGGGGGTACCGAATGGTTTATAACTGCGAACCCCTTTTGTAACACCCACGTTTGAATATCATATAGTTATGCTCATGCATTTCATTCATTTTGACGATTAAGAGTAAGTGTCATTCATAAGCATTTAAGTGAGCATTTAAACATATGATTGATATATAATTAAATGGAATAATGGGGGTTTGTTTAATGCAATAACTATTTAAAATGAATAATAGTAAATATAACGACAAACATATATATTAGAACTAAATTGTATTGAAAGCACGTCGGTAAAACTTAATTGGTTTGGTTACCATGAAATGAAATAAACTAAAAGGGTTAAGTTGGAGTTAAATTATATTTCAAGGATTAAATTAGATGTTTGTATTGGAAGATAATTGTATGAAACTAATTCTATTTTAGTTGAGTGAAACCTTATGTATAAGTTAAATATCACCTCTTTAGCTAAATTTTCTTCATCTATCTAAACAAGAGAGACGGAAGAGCAAGAAACTCATGAAAACCTAAATCTAACTCCAGCCATAAGATCAATTACTCTATAATTAAAGTTTGAATCAAGAAAGAAGAAATTTGGTACTTATAGACCAGAAGGTAATACAACGGATAAGCCTGGAACTTCACGGGTTTGAACGGATAAGCCTGGAACTTCAAGGGGTTGAGACTCGGTGAATTGAGTAAGTGAATAGATAGTGTTATACTTGGTATATACATTTATTTGCAATTGCAAGTGTGTATTGATTTGAGACGTAAATGCGCTTGTGAATTATGGTTGAATTGTTTGTGCGAGTTATGTTTTGGTTTTGAGAATCATGTCATGCTTATGTTTGGATATTCAATGAGAATTGAGATAGCCGTTGGTTGCCTAATTGGCGATTCGGGCCAACGACGTGAGATTGAGTTATTGGTTGCCTAAAGGGCGATTTGGGCCAATAACGTATGTTGGTTGCCTATATGGCGATTTGGGCCAACGTGAGATTTATGCGCATGATTGAATATCCTTCTGTATGCTTGATGTTGATTGGAAATGTGAGAATATGTTTGGGTTGAATTGAACATGTGATTACTATGTTTGTTGTGGTTATTGCGTATGTTGAATGGATAATTGCTTGAGTTATATTTTAGCTTTATGAATGTGTATATTTAGTATGCATACATCTATTTGCTTATTGAGTTGCAGGCACACCCCTCTGCGTTATTTTTTTTTTTCAGGATACAAAGAGTTTCATTGAGTCGACATTTGCATCTGATAGAGGTTTCAGGTGGGCCAATGGAGAGTTCATTGCACGTGCATATATTTTGAAGTGTTTATGTAAATAAGTTAGATAAATGAAACCTTTGTACTAAGAGTTTTTGTTTAATGTTATGTATAAGTGATTGATGTGAGACAATTTGAATGTTACGGTTATGCGATAAGTTAAAACTTTTGTGTCGTAACATGAAATGTATGAAATGGATTATGTTGTGTTTGTTATAACTGTATGAGTAAATAATATTTTAATTAAGAGGGTGTCACATTAAGTGGTATCAAAGCAGGGATTAGATTCCCTAGGGCGTAGAGTTGTGATGCATATTGCATAACATGCATAACATGATATACATCTAATTGATGTAGTACATCTTCTATAGGATGGATGAGCATGGAGATGATCCCATTGGCCCATAAATGTCTGTAGAGTCTGTGCATGGTCCTGGAAATGCATCTTTTAATGAACATGAACATTCTGAGGATAATGCTCCACCGCAAGATGAAAATCCTTTTCTGGGACAGTTTATCGAAATGTTGCAAAGAATAGCAGCACCTCCGCACCATCGAGCACAGGAACCAGAAATTGACAAAAACTATGAGAGAGTTAGGAAACAAGGGGCAAAGACATTTTGAGGTACTACAGGTCCTGCAGAAGCTGAAGAATGGTTGAGAAATACAGAGAGAGTTTTAGACAGAATTGAATGCGCTCCTCAGCAGAAGTTAAAATATGCAGTGTCATTGTTTGAGAAGGATGCTTTGGATTGGTGGGAAACAGTTACAGGAAGCGGAAATAGGCCATTGACTTTAACCTGGGATGATTTCCTCAGAGAATTTGGTGAGAAATACATGCGACCAGTGTATCGTGATAAAAAGAAAATTGAATTCATGGAACTGAAGCAGAATGAGTTATCAGTGGCTGAATATGAACTTCAATTTGTCAGATTATCAAAGTATGCACCTGAAGAGATAACTACTGAGGAAAGGAAAAGAAGTAAATTTGAAAGGGGTTTGAACCTTGATATTCGAGAGAAAATTGCTGTTAAGACTCCTACTTATAGTGCATTGATTGAAGCCGCTTTGAGGGCTGAAGAAATACTAGTTGAAAGGAGCGAGATAGAGTCTAAAAAGAAGAAAATGACTGGGACTTTTTATGCTCCTTCAAGACATGGTAGTTCCTTTTCTTTTAGAGGATCAAGTTCAAGTACTAGTGGCTATAGAGGAAAGGGAAGAGGTCAGTCGAGTAGGCCAGCTTTAATGCCATCTGGCAGAGGTGGATATACATCTACTGGGTTTGATAATAGACAACGACCAACAAGGTCAGTTAGTGTAGGATCCACTCCAGTGTGTGCAAATTGTGGCAGAGTACATTCAGGGGAGTGTTGGGGAAGAAACCCTATTGTGTGTTATAATTGTCGTCAACCTGGCCATATTGTTAGAGATTGTCCACTCAGGAGAGGTTTGCTTGAAGAATCTCAAGCTATGGGTCAGAGTAGTGTGGGTGAAAATATACACCAAGTGGGTGTAGGCCGGGGAAGAGGAAGAGGTAATAGAGGAGGAGGAACATCTTCAGCTATACAGTCTGGATATACAAGCCAACCTCATACCCAAGCCAGAGTATTTGCAGTGACGAGGCAAGATGCACCTACTGCACCTGATGTGATTACTGGTACATTTTCTATCTGTAATTGTGATGCACATGTGTTAATTGATCCTGGATCTACATGTTCATTCATATCACATGAGTTTGCATTACGTGTGCATGGCATATTTGAACCATTGGGACATGATATATATGTTTCTATGCCTGCTTGGGGTGTTATTATTGTAAATACTATGATGAAATCTTGTCCTATGATTGTGGATGGTATGACCTTACAAGCTGATTTGGTGGTTATTAATTTGAGAGTTTGATGTTATATTGGGTATGGATTGGTTGTCAAAACATCATGCCATTGTTGATTGTCAAACTAAAGAAGTAGTTATGGAAATTCAAGGGCAAATGAAAACGATGATTGTTGGGGAAAGGAAAACAGTGCTGAATTGTTTAATCTCTGCTGTTACTGCGTTTCATTTGATCAAAGATGGTTGTCAAGCATATTTGGCTAGTGTAATAGATATGACTAAAGTTAGTCTGGGGGTTTCAGAAATTCTAGTAGTGAGAGACTTTCCAGATGTGTTTCTTGATGATTTGCCTGGTTTACCACCACATAAGGAGGTTGACTTTGAAATTGAAACTATACCTGGGTCAGCTCCTATTTCTATAGCACCATATAGAATGGCTCCACTAGAATTGAAAGAACTGAAGAAACAGTTAGAAGAACTGCTAGATAAGGGATTCATCAGGCCAAGTATTTCTCCCTGGGGCGCACCTGTGTTATTTGTGAAGAAGAAAGATGGTAGTATGCGATTATGCATTGATTATAGGCAATTGAATATAATTACTGTGAAGAATAAATATCCATTGCCAAGAATCGATGATTTAATTGATCAATTGAGAGGTGCCATGGTATTTTCTAAAATTGATTTGCGGTCAGGGTATTGGCAACTTCGAGTTGATGAGAAGTCCATTCCTAAAACTGCATTTAGAACTAGGTATGGACATTATGAGTTTATTGTGATGCCATTTGGATTGACGAATGCTCCAGCTGCTTTTATGTCATTAATGAACAAAACATTTCAGCAGTATTTGGATAAGTTTGTGATTGTGTTTATTGATGATATTCTGATCTATTCTCGAAGCCATGAAGAACATGAACAACATTTGAGAATTGTCTTACAAGTTTTAAAAGACAAACAACTTTATGCCAAGTTTAGTAAATGTGAATTCTGGTTGGTAGAAATAGCCTTTTTGGGACATATTATTTCTAAACATGGTCTACAGCCAGATCCATCAAAGGTTAAAGCTATTCTTGAATGGGAGTCACCACAGAATGTTACAGAAGTTCGTAGTTTTCTGGGTTTAGCAGGGTATTACAGAAGATTTGTGAAAGACTTTTCTGTTATTGCAAAACCGTTGACAAATTTGCTGAAAAAGAATGCAACTTTCAAGTGGATTGACACATGTGAGAAAAGCTTTGAGGAATTAAAGAAAAGGCTTACTTCAGCACCAATACTTTCCTTACCATCTGAAAATGGAGGTTATGTGGTTTACACTGATACATCAAAGCAAGGCTTTGGATGTGTATTAATGCAACATGGAAAGGTCATTGCATATACTTCTAGACAACTACGACCTCATGAGGTGAATTATCCCACACATGATCTAGAACTTGGTGCTATTGTGCATGGTTGAAGACATGGAGACATTACTTATATGGTGAGACATTTCAAGTTTTCACAGATCATAAAAGCTTGAAATATATTCCTACACAGAAAGAGTTGAATTTAAGGCAAAGAAGATGGATTGAGTTACTAAAAGATTATGATTGTACAAGAGTTGAATTTAAGGCAAAGAAGATGGATTGAGTTACTAAAAGATTATGATTGTACTATTGATTACCATCCTGGAAAAGCCAATGTTGTTGCAGATGCTTTGATTCGAACGGTTGTGGATAGTATGGAAAGTATGCCTTGTTATGATGTTGACTACTTAATTGCACTTAGAAGTATGAATACTTGGTTGGACACATATGATGATATCTTATTAGCCACCTTACAAGTGAAGCCTTCTATTGAAGATAAAATTAAAGAAACTCAGTTTGAAGATCCTTATTTACAGAAGATGAGAAGAAAGGTTGAACAAGGAAAACATGATCAATTTGTTCTGAGAGATGATGGTCTTTTGTTAAATGGCAGTTGTGTTTGTGTTCCAAATGTGGAAAAATTGAGGGAGGATATATTAGAAGAAGCTCATAATGCACCCTATAGTATGCACCCTGGAAGTACTAAAATGTACAGAAATATGAAGCCTTTTTATTGGTGGCCAACAATGAAGAAAGATGTGTCAGAATTTGTGGCTAAATGCTTAACATGTCAACAAGTGAAAGCAGAACATCAGGCACCTGCAGGTAAACTTCATTCTTTAGCTATACCAGAGTGGAAATGGGAGAAAATAACTATGGATTTTGTTGTTGGGTTGCCACGTACATTCAGAAAGCATGATTCTATTTGGGTTATTGTTGATAGACTCAGTAAATCTGCTCATTTCTTACCTGTTCAACAAACTGATTCCCTAGATAAATTGGCTACATTATATGTTTCTGAGATTGTTAGATTGCATGGTGTGCCTAATTCAATTGTGTCTGATAGAGATCCGCGGTTTATGTAATACTCCAAAATATTTAATTAGCTAATTGGACCACGTGTCCAGTTTTGATTCGCCAGAGTGGCGATATCAGAAGAATTTCTGAAAAGATAAAGTAAATAAGTTTCAAGTAGGTCGGTTATGGGAAATTAACTATGAGAAAATTAAGGTTATATTTCAATTCTAAAGTTAGAATTGGAATTAAAAGGAAAAATGTTAAGAGAAGTTCAAAATAAAGTACAGGGACCAAAGTGGTAATTTAGCCACTTCGTGCCGAAAATGGAAATTTGTAGGATTCGACGGGAAAATAGTAATATTGAGTTTCGTATTATTTATTGGATATAAATAATACGTATAAGTTATAATAAAAGGATTTATCGATTTAGTTATAGATTAAATCGTACGAAATAAAAGTTTAAAAGATAAATGATAATGAATAAAAAGAACAAGGACCAAAGTGGTATATTTGCCAAAATATATGTATAAAGAAATATGAAACAGAAGAAGGAAAAGAGAGTTCGAGAGAAATTTGGAAACCATCGCCGATTACGATCGTTCCGCCGCCGTTTCGCCGTACGACGTCCGATTCAAGTGATTTTCGCGGCGATTTCTTCAGAATCGAATCCTCTATCAATCTCGAGCATCAAATCAAGGTAAATATCTCGAGAATTGGTACAAAAATAGGATTTTATTGGCTGTTATGATGGAATTGAGTTTTAGGATTGAATTCGACGTTTTTGAAGTTATTATATCGTTTTAATGAAAACCGAGATGCGGGTTTTGTATAGTTGAATGTATGGCACGTCGGGATGGCTGAAAAGCCCAGGAAAACGACTTTCCGGGGACTGTCAAGGGTGTGCGTTCGCACACATTGAGTGTGCGTTCGCACACTCCTTGAATTTTAGGGTGTGCGTTCGCACACTACCCAAATCTTGGCAGATTCAAAATCCCAACGGTCAGTTTATAGATTTGCCTCTTAGGAACGCCTCTGTCAAATTTCATCTCGATCCAACGGTTCAATTGGGAGAGATCATCGTTTTACTAAACAGTGTCAGTGTGCAGGCAGCACCTGCTCATTGTCCTGAAAACTCCTTGAAACTTCATCGGAATGAAACTAAACCCTAAAACTTAAAAGTATTATACGTATGGGAATACGAGATTCACGTCTAATCATTAAACATTAATTATTTATCAGACGTGTCAGCGAGCAGAGAGGTCAGTAGACGTGGGATAGCGAGGGCATATCATTTCATCGACCACATTATTGATTGGATAGCGGTCACTGTGAGTTGTATTTACTTTCGTGTATTATATATTAAAGATATTTTATATAGATATATATATACTGTTTATACGCATCGCATGTTATATTTGATTGAAATGTTATATGTTTTTATTAAGTTTATATACGAGAACTAGTATGCGACCCGAAGAAACTAGCTACCTATTGGGTGTCAATAGGCTGTGTGATCACCAGTATCGAGTCGGTCTAGTCTGTTTGCATTTGAGAAACGACTAGATATATATAATACGATATGAATATGAAATTTGAGATTTGAGGTATAGTTTGATACGAGTGAGCACTCGGCTACGGTGTAGTCTGGAGTCCCCGTATCTAGTGGGCTGGGCCCACCAGTGAGTTGGACTCACAACTTGAGATTTACGATTGGGTTGAACGATATATGATTATTCAAGAGATGAGTCGCATGCTAGGATATTAGTTTCGTATGGATCGAATACATGTTTATATGTTTTATATTATTGTTTTCTTGAAATGCGATGCTATGTTTTTATATTAATATCGTTAGTAAATGTCAACTCACTCAGTATTTTCCCAAATACTGACCCCTCACCTTTGATGTTTCCAGGTGCTTAGTGTGTGGACTTAGCTAGAGGCCAATTTTGAAGTCCAGAAGTCAGCTGTATATGTATAGTTTCTGACTTTTGTGAATGCTGCAGTAGTAGTCCCGCGTTGACAGAGTCGTAGCCTAGACAACAGTGTATTTTGATTGTACATATCCTAGCTGTCTTGTTTATGTGCTTTGATAGGCTACGTGCTTTATGTTTTACTCACGGCCCGAGGTGCCGGTGATATGCTCTGTTACACTAACTGATGTATATAGTACCGCGAGGCCAGTTCGTACAGGGTACGGTAACTAGAGCCCGCGAGGTTTTGGAACAGTTAGTGTAAATGTATGATTATATGTTGTATATGTATATTGGCTTCCGTTGTTTACTGTTGTTTGTTTATTATTTGCGAAAAATTAATAGTCGTTTGAGGCTTGCTACGGGTTCCGGAGCTACCACTCCCGTTCCCTATTGCCGGTTGCGGCTCAATATTTTGGGTCGTGACAGTTTACCTCACACTTTTGGAGTAGTTTACAAAATGCTATGGGTACTAAGTTGCATTTCAGTACAGCATTTCATCCGCAGACAGATGGGCAATCAGAAAGAACTATTCAGACTTTGGAGGACATGATGAGAGCTTGTGCACTAGAATTCAAAGGGAACTGGGATGATCATTTACCTTTGATGGAATTTGCCTACAATAATAGTTTTCATTCTAGTATAGGTATGGCTCCATATGAAGCACTGTACGGAAGAAAGTGTCGAAGTCCAGTGTGTTGGGATATCGAAGGAATGCGACAACTTGAAGGTCCTGAAATAGTTCAAGAAACTGTGGATAAGATACAAACAGTCAAACAGTGTTTGAAAGCATCACAAGATCGGCAAAAGAGTTACACTGTAGACATCGTAGGGAAATGGAATATGAAGTGGGTGAGAAAGTATTCTTGAAAGTATCTCCATGGAAAGGAATTTTGAGATTTGGCAAGCAGGGAAAGCTTAGTCCAAGATATATTGGACCGTATGAAATCATTGAGAGAATTGGACCATTGGCTTATCGACTAGCATTACCGGGAGAGTTATCACAAATTCATGACGTGTTTCATGTTTCCATGTTACGAAGATATAGATTTGATCCTAGTCATGTGATAAAAGAACCAGAGGTAGAACTCATAGAGAAATCGGTATACACAGAGGAACCTATAGAAATACTAGGAGCAGAGGTAAAGAAATTAAGAAATAAAGAGATACCGATGGTTAAAGTAAGATGGAGTCGTCATTATCCAAAGGAAGCTACATGGGAGGTGGAAGAACATATGAGAAGGAAATATCCTTATCTGTTTAATGATGGTGGTAAGTTCTTCAATTTCGAGACGAAATTTTCTAAGGTGGGGAGAGTTGTAACACCCACATTTGAATATCATATAGTTATGCTCATGCATTTCATTCATTTTGACGATTAAGAGTAAGTGTCATTCATAAGAATTTACGTGAGCATTTAAACATATGATTAATATATAATTAAATGGAATAATGGGGGTTTGTTTAATGCAATAACTATTTAAAATGAATAATAGTAAATATAACGACAAATATATATATTAGAACTAAATTGTATTGAAAGCACGTCGGTAAAACTTAATTGGTTTAATTACCATGAAATGAAACAAACTAAAAGGGTTAAGTTGGAGTTAAATTATATTTCAAGAATTATATTAGATGTTTGTATTGGAAGATAATTGTATGAAACTAATTCTATTTTAGTTGAGTGAAACCTTATGTATAAGTTAAATATCACCTCTTTAGCTAAATTTTCTTCATCTATCTAAACAAGAGAGACGGAAGAGCAAGAAACTCATGAAAACCTAAATCTAACTCCAGCCATAAGATCAATTACTCTATAATTAAAGTTTGAATCAAGAAAGAAGAAATTTGGTACTTATAGACCAGAAGGTAATACAACGGACAAGCCTGGAACTTCACGGGTTTGAGACTCGGTGAATTGAGTAAGTGAATAGATACTGTTATACTTGGTATATATGTTTATTTGCAATAGCAAGTGTGTATTGATTTGAGACGTAAATGCGCTTGTGAATTATGGTTGAATTGTTTGTGCGAGTCATGTTTTGGTTTTGAGAATCATGTCATGCTTATGTTTGGATATTCAATGAGAATTGAGATAGTCGTTGGTTGCCTAATTGGCGATTCGGGCCAACGACGTGAGATTGAGTTATTGGTTGTCTAAAGGGCGATTTGGGCCAATAACGTATGTTGGTTGCCTATATGGCGATTTGGGCCAACGTGAGATTTATGCGCATGATTGAATATCCTTCTGTAAGCTTGATGTTGATTGGAAATGTGAGAATATGTTTGGGTTGAATTGAACATTGGATTACTATGTTTGTTGTGGTTATTGCGTATGTTGAATGGATAATTGCTTGAGTTATATTTTAGCTTTATGAATGTGTATATTTAGTATACATACATCTATTTGCTTATTGAGTTTCAGGCTCACCCCTCTGCGTTATTTTTTTTTCCAGGATACAAAGAGTTGCATTGAGTCGACATTTGCATCTGATAGAGGTTTCAGGTGGGCCAATGGAGAGTTCATTGCATGTGCATATATTTTCAAGTTTTTATGGAAATAAGTTAGATAAATGAAACGTTTGTACTAAGAGTTTTTGTATAATGTTATGTATAAGTGATTGATGTGAGACAGTTTGAATGTTACGGTTATGCGATAAGTTAAAACTTTTGTGTCGTAACATGAAATGTATGAAATGGATTATGTTGTGTTTATTATAACATTATGAGTAAATAATATTTTAATTAAGAGGGTGTCACACCTTTAAATTTTGATACACCAGAATCTGGGCCGGAGATGTGGATTAAGAAGCATCAGATATGGGCCTGAGAAAGGAACAAGCCCAAAACGTGTATTTCAGGCTTGTTTGGGGCATTGTTTACACCGGCCCAAAAATATTATGGGTAGAGCATCATGTGGGCTTATCAAGGGGATTAAGCCCAACTAAAAGCCTTTTTCAGATTAGCTTTTATTTTTATTAGGAATTTGCATCTCATTAGGAGTATTTCTCTTTAGGAATATTAGTTATAGTTAAATTAGGAATCTTGGTTTTGTAGAGCTATATATAACTCAGAGCTTCATTATTTTTGTATCAACAAATCAATCAATCAAAAACCAAACCCAATTCTTTTTATTCTGCAATCTCCAGATTCTTTTAATTTAGGAGTAGTTTCAGTATTAATCTCGCCTGAGTTCATTAACTTCCAGATTATTATCATTTAGATTACGTGGTTAAATATTTTTAACCAAAGAAGCTCTGTGAATATCTTCATAGTTTTGTTAAAGAATCAAACCTCAAACCGATACCATTTATATATTCAAAGAATCGAGTCCGCATAATTTCAAGGCGAAAAGTTTTTAACTAATTAAATATTATTAAGTAGTCCAAATCAAGATAAAATAATTTATAAATCCTGAGCGAATAATTTTGGTGTCAATATTCGCGAAATAATTTGGCGAATCTATCATTAAATTTCATGAAATTTGGACGTAGTAATTTTAATCAAGTGGGACTGATTTGGACCTAATAAATCTTTCCGAATTTATTAAAAATAAAATATAAGTTGGATGCGAATAAAAATTATATTTTTATTCGTTTAATATTTTATTGGATTTTTGGGTAAAGTTTCGCGAAATTTGAAATTAGTCTCCATTTGAGTTACAGATGACTAATTAAGAATAAGGGTTAAAGTGTATGATAAAGCTAGTACCAAATAGCACTTAGTGCAAATTTGAATTCTATAACTAAGAGAAGGGCAGAGCCCATTTCTCTCATTTCTTTCTTCGCCTCCTGCTTGCTTATAAGCATAGGTCGCGCGCAACAGTTGTGCGAAATTAAGTTCGATCCGATTTGCGTCTGATTTCGCAATTCCGACTCCGATTTCTTCGATAATCCGCACATATTCAAGGTAATAACCAATATATAGAATTCGGTTATTTATAAATTGGATTATAATTAAATTTATAACGTCGACCGTATCGAATCGATAGAATTCAAATCGGTTTAACGTTTTGATTTTGAAATTGGATTGTTTGTATTGTGTTTTAGTGTTCGGTGTGAAATTTAGGTTGGAATAGCCCGGGGTATCGCCCCGTGGCTGTGCAAAACGCAAGGCCAAAGGGCTGTGCGATCGCGCAGGCCCTGCTGTGCGAACGCACAGCGATACCGACGTTAGGGGTCGAGCATTTTCGACTTATTTCGAACAGTGTGTTTGACATTAGTCCAATCGGGATCTTGAAAGTAAACTAGAACGTTTTAAAAGGATAAAACGTTTATGTAAAGTAAAAGATATTCGGTTTATTAAAATAGGTCCATATTAACAGTGGTATTATAAGTGGAACAAAAACGTTCAATATTGAAATTAATTTATATGTCTCGTTTATAGAATTTGTCTATAAACGGAAGTTGTCTAAATTCTATCGTTTATACGATAGAACTAAAGTTAGGAATTCAATGTCTGATAATGTTTTGACATTTGAATTCTAGCTAGATGCGACGAGAGTCGATATGCCAAGTTAGAACACCATGGTGTTTGACTAGTGGGTTACGAGGAGCATACGCTTTTGGGGGGATATCGGTTTTGTGAGTTTACTTTGTGGTTTTTACCTTTGAATATTTATATTTAAACTGTTTTTAAATAAAAAAATCGCACTAGTATATTTCAACCATGAAAGATCCATTGGAACAAAGCTCCTATTGGTTGTCAATAGGACTGTGTAATACCGCGTGTTTTCCGACTTGTTTTGGTGGTTTGGTTGTCCGTTTAAATTTTGGTTTGTGATGGACTTTATTTGTATTTTCGCTTCGTCATGTTCTCGTTGTGATTCGGACTTATTTTCATATTGATAATGTTCGGATTAGCATATGTGGTACCTTGGTTGTGTCATGTTGAGTGACTTATGTGTACCCCTTGAGTCTCTGTCACGACCCAATTTCATGGATCGCGACCGGCGCAAGGGTATGGGTATGGTTGTACCAAAACCCGTAGCAAGCCTTGTGGAAAACCACCAATCAAATAAACCTGCAGAAAATCACTCGGGGGCAACCCAGACTTCAACTTAAACTAACAGTTTAATATAAGTACTTCTATTAAATAAAAATAACCAGAGTTAAATAATAATAATGCCAAAGCATAAAATAAAGCCAGTCAGACAAATCCGACAAATAGACTAGAATAATATAGACTTCTAATTTACTACTGCGGTCTAAGAATAAAAGTAGTTTGACAATTTATTAAAAGAAAATAAACCTCTGAGGAATAAAGATTCGCAATACTATTTACAACGGGGTCAGATATATTGAGATGAGTTCGCAATACTATTTACATTTATTAAGTTTAAAACCCTTAAATCAAAACCTTTTATACAAATAATAATATGATTATAGAATAACAGTATTGAAATGATCCCAGCGTAAGATTGACATAGCATAATGATAAACCCAGAGTGGACGGGAATAAATCCTCGTCATATACCAGCGTAAGCAAGACTTTAGTCTGCCGATCTCAGAGTACTTACCGGTGCACACATCTCGATACAAGCCTATCGAGCAGCTCGTTTCAATCCAGATCCATAATCGCTTAAAACAGTTCTAAAGCATTTATAATATTAAAATATATTGCGGTACTTAATAAAGCGGTAAATAGCACTACAAACTCACAGCTTGCTTATCCACGTGAATCTTAGCAAACAGCTAACCCTGCGTAGACTCCGAAGCACGAGCAGTCGACGAGTCTTAAACAATATATAAGTTAAAATCCATTCAACCCCTAACTCTAAGAATACTAGACACCACATAGGACTAGCACAATACCGAGTCAAACATAAATGTAGCCAGAATAGAATGAATAGTTAATCACGTAATGACCCGAGTCAAAATGAACCACATCGAGTAACACAATACTCAAATAAATAAATAAGCCAAGTCTATTGGGTTTCCGCTTTAAAATTCGTTCCTGAAAATATTACTTAAATAATACGTAAATAATAACTTAAATCTAATTCCTCAAATATTGGGTTAGCCAAGTTACCAATAACTACCGAACTACCTCACATGTCGGGTGACCCAAGTCTAACCCGACCCAAAATATTTTATCAAAATATAAACCAGAGTTTAAAATTCTCAAAAATAACTTGATAAAATAATATGATCATAGCCAATTATAAACCATAGTTTATAATTATAAAATCAACTTTGATAAAATAATAAATCAATATTTAAAACGGAACCCAATATCTTTAACTTCGAGTAACCCAAGTTACTATCAAAAATTTAATCAATTACGTTTTTAAAACGTTCAAGGGCTAACTTGTAATTTAGCCAAAATACCATACCAACGTAATTTAAATTTAAAATATTAATACCCAACGTAATTTTTAATTTATTAATTATAATATTACTCAAGTTGCTAATTAATAAATCGAAATCAATTTCGTAGATTAAAATCAAAATAAAAATGAAACAGTTAATAATAAAGTTAAAGCATCATTAGAATTAAGTCAAAATAATTTAGCAGCTAAAATAGCCAATAAACCAAGAGAACACTCAATAAGCCAATCATTAATTGACACCTCATCACCATCAACCTTTCATACAAACCCAAACAATTGAATAAGCCACTGACGCCAAATTATTAAACAATAGAATAAACCATAGCCAAGAACACAATTCATGGCCAATTGTAATTTCAATAATCAAACCTCCAAGCCACATGCCAATTTTAAATACAAATTAAATCTGCCAACATAAAACATAACCAAAATATCAATTCATTAATTAAACTCCAAAACAACGACAAACAAAACTCAGACAATATCTCAAGCTAGCTAACAGTGACAATCTATCATCCTCTAATCAATAATTTACAACACAAAAAAAACTCAACAAATCTTAACCCATCTTAAATATAGCTTACTGAAATCATCACCTAATCAAACCAAGAATGAAAATTACTACCATCAAGAACAAAACAATATGCAGAGACAACCATATGAAATTCGCAGTGAGGAAATCAAGAGCCCGAGAAAAACAATGAAAGCAATTGATACAAAACCTTATAGATTCAGTTATAATCTAATCAAACAAGAGATATAACACATCAAAACACAAAAATCATAACCAAAGAGAAAAATGACAATTCGGCAGAAACAAACATATGAAAATAGAACCAAACACATTCAAAAAGCGATGAAACGGCGGTGTCTATAGCGGAATGATTTACGTACCGAATGCGAAAACGAAGTTGAGAATCGTAGAGGCGTGAGTCTAGTATCACAGGGACAAGACGGATCCAAATATAACGCTATAACGAGAGAGTACAATTAAGAATACGCAAGTATCAATTTTAGCCAAAAACTGAAATATGAACAATGATTCTTACCTAATTTCACGAGCATAAAGAGGATGATTTGAACAGCGATGTTTTAGAGGTTTTGAGATAAAATTGACGGCTAGGGTTAGGTTTAAGTGATGAATAAATTAGGGTTTTAAAACGGTTTTAAAATGGCTTAATTATTTAAGGAAAGAAAAAGAAATTAACGTAGCAAGTTGCTGCTCCTACACATTGCATGGACAACTAAAATTGCATGGGCCAAAAATCAATCATGGGCCAATTAAAACGTGTAGGAAATAAATGGATAATCAATATGCATGGATTACTATGAGCCCAACAAAATAATAACAAAACATGGGCCAACCGACCCAACATAGATTTGAACACGAATCAAACTATAAATTTGTAAACGACTTCAAATTATTAGCGGAAACTCATAAAAATAAATTAAAAAAATTTACGGGGTATTACATTCTCCCCAACTTATTAAAAATTCGTCCTCGAATTCACCGCAACCAAAATAATATAAAATCAATTATAGCATGCACAAAATCACACATAAATCAAAAATACGGAGTAACGCGTGCTCAACTTAACGAAAGGAAACTACTACGCGTATCACATTTCTGATTCTCAAAATCATTTTACTACCAGGAGGCAACTCAACAGAAACAAAATAAACCGCATAATACCACTTAAGTATAACACCGCCGCAAATTCAATATATAAAACCAAACCCTTGGTAATTCTATCACAAGAACAACTGAGGAGATTCAAGCGAAACGAAACATAATTTAACCGAAAACGCGTTGAAAATAATATGGATATTCTCCCCAACTATAGAAATACGACTTCAAATTTAAAACTGAGTCGAAAATTCGAATGATCACCACACGCATACGCAAAAAAAAATTCTTAGTTCAACAATCTGGTACCTCAAACGACCCTCCAAACACCACGTGTGAACGAACTAAAAATTTATTTTCAATCGGGAAATAATCAACACGCTAAACGAGAAATTTTTAAAATTATCTGATCAAGTCTCCAAGACTACCAAGCAACATCATAAGTGTAGGAACAATCACCAAAAATAAATCGAAATCTTAATAAGCCAAACTCCAATGTTATTACTAAAACATACAGACACTCTTACTGGTATTAATCTTACATCACCCAACACCTACGCACTACAAAACTTATAGTGGTCAAAATACCAATTACCTCAAATGAGAAAGCTTATCAGCAATTCAAAATGTCGTCCTGCTTATAATTGCTCTCACAAATAACGGCTTAAAACTAAATACCACTAGAATCGTCTCGATTCAACCAACTAAGATCAACTCGACAACACCATCAACTTCGAGAACTAAGACATAAGAAAACACACCAATTTCTAAGGAATACATAACTTAAACTTCAGACAACAATATTTTTTTATCCTAAAAATTTATTTTTAATTACTAAAACCTCGAATCCTACCGAAGATCATTTAGATCAAATCTTAATCAATCGGTTTATTGGTTATGCTCAAAATAAAATTTATAGAAAAATGATTTCCGCAACCAGAAATATATAAATAACACCATCCTCCTTTAATTTGAAATTTCTAGCACCTCACGTTAAATTTCATTTTCAACCGAAAATAATTAACCCGTTGAAAAATGCTTTTGTTCGTAAACACATCTACAAAATAAAACACTCTCATTTTTGAAATCATAATCGATCCTTATTTTCAAAATAAATTCACGATTTTATAAAATCATTCATTTAGTAAAAATCTTAAAATCCACTTTTTAAATGAAGCTGACAAAATTTCATCACTTTCCCTAAAATAAGAACCCCTTTGTTTACGAAATAATTTTCATACTGGTATCAAAAAATAATAATAATAATAATAATTTGAATAAAAATTGAATCTGTATAAACAAAATTCCTTTTAAATCTTTCAGTGTAAATAAACACGTAGAGCATAACCAATTTCCTTAAATGAAAAATCCTCAATTTGTATACTCTACGCTGACACCATCCTTTAATCTGCACTCAATATATTTCCGTACTACCACAACTAAACCTCGAGTGTAACCTCATAACCATAGCTTTTATTTATCAATTACGGATACTCCATAAATATAAAACAAACCCTTACAATGCAATTCCTTTTAAATCCCCACCGTCATCACAGAGTATTTGTCTAGATACCAACCAGATAAAAGTTTCAAAACCGTTTGAAATTATCAACCTTTTAAACATCATTTTCACAATGTAACTCGCGAGTTTATAACAAAATATTTTTCTTGAAAAGTCCCACTGATAAAATTTATTTTACATAATTGTGTGCCAGGGAGATGACAGCTCTCATCCCCAAAGAGTTGCACTCAACCCTAATCATTTAATGTCGTGATGAATGTACTAAATGTATGTATCAATTATTTATTCTTCTTTTAATTAGTGATCATATTGAATGCTCAATGCAGTTTCCTATTCGTGGCATTTCAAATGCATGTTCATGACATGTCTGGACACAATTACGTGATAAAAATATTTCAATTACTTTAACAAGCTAACATTTGAAATCAATTTTCCCTCGAAATATTTTTCTAGACATTACACTCTGTGAGACGTGCACTCGCCCATCTTGACATATTTTCCCAACTCCATTATCCTAGTCCACCAATATGAATCATCATCAACGAAATAACTCAATTTAATAACGAAACTAAAATTTACCTAACAACGGATTCCACCTCAAAACAAAATGAAAATTTTCCAAAGAAAACAAAGCAACACGACCGCCTTCACAGCTCCACCATCAGTTTCGGTATTTCACCAATCTTCCTAATGAAAACACCAGCGTGTTACTACACTGATCATCCTTGATTTACAGATTTCATAACTACTTCCAGAATGCCAACAGCCAAAAATCTTGATACCATAATTTATTACAAACGAGATCGACCTAGAAACGCATAACGCTCAAATTTCCACGCATGAGGCAAACACTCACGAGTAGAATTATTCCACCGGCGCCGAGTAATATAACTCAAATCACCTTCCTCTAACAAAGATAGATTCTTAAACAGGATCTACTACTGATCTGAAAAGTCGATCCTCAGATTCCTTGATACCAAATTTAAACACCTAAAATCTCCAGGGTTCAAACTATAGATTTGGCTAAACCAAATATAACATCTAAAAATAATTACAAGGTCTAACAAATGTTCGAATCGCACATCGACACCAACGCCAAAGTTTAGCCAATGAAAAACTAGCGAGAAAAACCCTCACGTGATACTCCGCACAACGAGGCCAATGAGGACAAAAACTGATAAGGCATAACTTAACCAAACATGAGAGACAAAAATAATAACACTTAAACATCTCACAGTAAAACAATTACTCATTAGGATGGTTAAACAATATAAGTCTCAAAGGATTGAGCATAGAACATCTTATGTGATCAACGAATTTTCTACCGAAATGGTTACAACTCAAATAGCCCGGAAATGATCGAAATATTAAATTATATAATAACATGTCCCAAACATCAAATCAGATCTATATATATTGATCGAAAAGTACGCATCAAAACCTATCTCGAAAGACAAAATTACAAAGTAGATTTCAAGTTCATGTCGAGCCCCACAGTTTTTAAAAAATCATTTTCCGGAAAACCTCTTTACAAAAAAAATTTTGTTCCCAAACGTCTCAGTTTAAAATTATCGATTTAGCCGAGTAATTACAACTTCCAAGCCCAACTCCAATTTGAATGACCGAAGTCAAACCCGCAATTACCATTTGCAAAATTAATACAAAATATTTTTAAATCCGGAAAAGTACATTTCAAAACAAATCTCAATATTTTCAAAATAAGAAGCTCGACGTCACCCAATAACAACATCAAACTTATCGCCCA
The DNA here is from genome assembly GCF_937616625.2 of Mercurialis annua. Taxonomy (NCBI): domain Eukaryota; kingdom Viridiplantae; phylum Streptophyta; class Magnoliopsida; order Malpighiales; family Euphorbiaceae; genus Mercurialis; species Mercurialis annua. Next base: position 19,336,625 of record NC_065571.1, read on the forward strand.
AGTGAGGAAAACATTTAATCTCTAACAATCTTTTCATAAACACATACTTCAATCAAAATTATTAAATCGAGCATAAGACCAACAACACCAAAGTGTTGACAAATCGAAATATGGTAAAATTACAAACGTAATATTAAATCATCAAAACGGCATCACCTTACAAAATAATTTTTTTTCAAAACAAACATATTGAAAATACCAAGCTAGATGTAACATTTATTTTAGAATATGAGAAATTCATTCTATATCAAAAGAACAACCCTTTTTCAATCCTTAGTCAGATATACAATTTCTTTTGAAATATATAAATTTCACTTTTACTGGCAAGCTACTGAAAATTATATTTTAGGGTGTCGTGTCCAAACTACCCATTTAATTTTTTGCATCAAAACCCCAGTTAGGTAAAAATAATATCCTTAAAGTAATATAAAACCAATACGTGGCCAACAATGTAATTCACAAAACATGAAAAAGATTTTTCGGTCAAAATCATTTAAACTCAAAACAATGTCAAAGCCTGATAAAATATTAATTTTTAGAAATCAAAGCTCACGGACAGAGCCAGAAATACTCACAAATAATTTAGCGTCAGCAACATCATAAAAGGCATAACAGCCAAAATATATCACCCAAGTGAAAAGCAACATTATTAAGATAAGGCAATTAACATCATTTTCAAGTATGACATAAAGAAAATTATCAACATAAGATTTCCCGAGAAATCATAAGCAATTAAATCACCTAAGTGAAATAACATCAATATAATAAAATAAACGGATCACATCAAGTCATAATTAATGACCGACTCGATGCAATCCTATCGGTGTAAGCAGAAAGTTTTAAAAAAAATTAAAAGATGACATTTCAAAAACAAGACATGAACCTAATTCCGCAGTAGTACCTATGACTCAGTAACAACATAACAGAGTAAGCACATAGCATGTAAATGGCCTTGGTTTGAAATCAAAGCTCTGATACCAACTTTGTCACGACCCAATTTCATGGATCGCGACCGGCGCTAGGGTATGGGTATGGTTGTACCAAAACCCGTAGCAAGCCTTGTGGAAAACCACCAATCAAATAAACCTGCAGAAAATCACTCGGGGGCAACCGAGACTTCAACTTAAACTAACAGTTTAATATAAGTACTTCTATTAAATAAAAATAACCAGAGTTAAATAATAATAATGCCAAAGCATAAAATAAAGTCAGTCAGACAAATGCGACAAATAGACTAGAATAATATAGACTTCTAATTTACTACTGCGGTCTAAGAATAAAAGTAGTTTGACAATTTATTAAAAGAAAATATACCTCCGAGGAATAAAGATTCGGAGATCTGCAGACTCGCTCAATATAATAAACCTGGAAAATTTGGAAAAACAACGGGGTCAGATATACTGAGATGAGTTCGCAATACTATTTACATTTATTAAGTTTAAAACCCTTAAATCAAAACCTTTTATACAAATAATAATATGATTATAGAATAACAGTATTGAAATGATCCCAGCGTAAGTATGACATAGCATACTGATAAACCCAGAGTGGACGGGAATAAATCCTCGTCATATACCAGCGTAAGCAAGACTTTAGTCTGCCGATCCCAGAGTACTTACCGGTGCACACAGTCTCGATACAAGCCTATCGAGCAGCTCGTTTCAATCCAGATCCATAATCGCTTAAAACAGTTCTAAAGCATTTATAATATTAAAATAAATTGCGGCTTAATAAAGCGGTAAATAGCACTACAAACTCACAGCTTGCTTATCCACGTGAATCTTAGCAAACAGCTAACCCTGCGTAGACTCCGAAGCACGAGCAGTCGACGAGTCTTAAACAATATATAAGTTAAAATCCAATCAACCCCTAACTCTAAGAATACTAGACACCACATAGGACTAGCACAATACCGAGTCAAACATAAACGTAGCCAGAATAGAATGAATAGTTAATCACGTAATGACCCGAGTCAAAATGAACCACATCGAGTAACACAATACTCAAATAAATAAATAAGCCAAGTCTATTGGGTTTCCGCTATAAAATTCGTTCCTGAAAATATTATTTAAATAATATGTAAATAATAACTTAAATCTAATTCCTCAAATATTGGGTTAGCCGAGTTACCAATAACTACCGAACTACCTCACATGTCGGGTGATCCAAGTCTAACCCGACCCAAAATATTTTATCAAAATATAAACCAGAGTTTAAAATTCTCAAAAATAACTTGATAAAATAATATGATCATAGCCAATTATAAACCATAGTTTATAATTATAAAATCAACTTTGATAAAGTAATAAATCAATATTTAAAACGGAACCCTATATCTTTAACTTCGAGTAACCCAAGTTACAATCAAAAACTTAATCAAATACGTTGTTAAAACATTCAAGGGCTAACTTGTAATTTAGCCAAAATGCCATACCAAAAAGATATTTAAAACCAAATATAATTACGCCAGTAATTATATTAATTTAAATTATAAAATAATTATCGTTTTCAATTTGTCAAATTATATAACGAAATCCAAAAATTAAAATATAAATTTAATCACGTTACCACGCTAAGCCTAAAATCTCAAAATAATAATTATTAATAACTCAATATTATTTTTAGATTTTAAAAATAATATTACTAATTTGATAAACTTTCAAATAAAAATAAAACCCTAAATTCCCTTTTAATATAGTCAAAATAAATAATCAAATCTAAAATCATTTAAATTATAATAAGATTAATATTAAATCTAAATTTAAAATATTAATGGCCAACGTAATTTTAATTTATAAATTATAATATTACTCAAGTTGCTAATTAATAAATCGAAATCAATTTCGTAGATTAAAATCAAAATAAAAATGAAATAGTTAATAATAAAGTTAAAGCATCATTAGAATTAAGTCAAAATAATTTAGCGGCTAAAATAGCCAATAAACCACGAGAACACTCAATAAGCCAATCATTAATTGACACCTCATCACCATCAACCTTTCATACGAACCCAAAAAATTGAATAAGCCACTGACGCCAAATTATTAAACAAAAGAATAAACCATAGCCAAGAACACAATTCATGGCCAATTGTAATTTCAATAATCAAACCTCCAAGCCACATGCCAATTTTAAATACAAATTAAATCTGCCAACATAAAACATAACCAAGATATCAATTCATTAATTAAACTCCAAAACAACGACAAACAAAACCCAGACAATATCTCAAGCTAGCTAACAGTGACAATCTATCATCCTCTAATCAATAATTTACAACACAAGAAAAACTCAACAAATCTTAACCCATCTTAAATATAGCTTACTGAAATCATCACCTAATCAAACCAAGAATGAAAATTACTACCATCAAGAACAAAACAATATGCAGAGACAACCATATGAAATTCGCAGTGAGGAAATCAAGAGCCCGAGAAAAACAATGAAAGCAATTGATACAAAACCTTATAGATTCAGTTATAATCTAATCAAACAAGAGATATAACACATCGAAACACAAAAATCATAACCAAAGAGAAAAATGACAATTCGGCAGAAACAAACATATGAAAATAGAACCAAACACATTCAAAAAGTGATGAAACGGCGGCGTCTATAGCGGAATGATTTACGTACCGAATGCGAAAACGAAGTTGAGAATCGTAGAGGCGTGAGTCTAGTATCACAGGGACAAGACGGATCCAAATATAACGCTATAACGAGAGAGTACGATTAAGAATACGCAAGTATCAATTTTAGCCAAAAACTTAAATATGAACAATGATTCTTACCTAATTTCACGAGCATAAAGAGGATGATTTGAACAGCGATGTTTTAGAGGTTTTGAGATAAAATTGACGGCTAGGGTTAGGTTTAAGTGATGAATAAATTAGGGTTTTAAAACGGTTTTAAAATGGCTTAATTATTTAAGGAAAGAAAAAGAAATTAACGTAGCAAGTTGCTGCTCCTACACATTGCATGGACAACTAAAATTGCATGAGCCAAAAATCAATCATGGGCCAATTAAAACGTGTAGGAAATAAATGAATAATTAATATGCATGGATTACTATGAGCCCAACAAAATAATAGCAAAACATAGGCCAACCGACCCAACATAGATTTGAACACGAATCAAACTACAAATTTGTAAACGACTTCAAATTATTATTGGAAACTCATAAAAATAAATTAAAATTTACGGGGTATTACAGTCTCTAAGTAATTAATGTTGAATTGATTTATTTCCCGGTTGTTATCGAAAAAATATTTGCATGTTTTCCAAATCTGCCATGTTGTAGTAAAACGTGCATATCTCCCAATTTAACTGTCGGGATCGGGTCGCATTT